>NW_019742446.1:648284-719721 GCF_002891405.2 Cryptotermes secundus | reverse complement strand
CAGCTACACCGGAATAATTATTCACACCTCTCCAGCCACACTGGTCTGGCGGTCCCCAAGTTGCCGACAAAGGTGATGACCCTTCGTCCGCGGAATCAGAATTCCAACTTTCTTCGCCACTGTCCGAATCGGTTGAATAGCAGTCCGAATCTGTGTCATTGAACAGCTGTTTTTCAGTTTCAATATCTTCCATACGACGTCGTCGTGTGGCCATGGTGAATTATACGGCTCTCTAGCAGTGAATGGTTTACTGCCAGCACAGTGCTTAGACCACGACCAGAAGCCATAAATCGCACCCACACATACAAATATCTCATTCACGTCTTAGCCGAACTGAATATTTCCTTCAAAAATGGTTCATGATGTCATGGGTGGCTGACCTCATATTGCGATGTTTCAAAATCGTTACAAACACAATGGTTTGACTGCAATGAATGAACAAATGACTGATCTGGCAACACCATATTCTGAGAACGTTCTCCTGTGTATTTCTAACGGAGAGAGATTTCAGACGCCCACACTTATACCGACATGTCCCATACGATAAATAAGCTTCAACAAGAGATAGGCATTGTATGTGAGGCCACCACAAGAACTTACACTGCTAAAACGCATGGTGCAGAAAATGTATTACACTGCTAGAACGCATGGTGCAGAAAATGTATGAATTTTGGGATTTTTTTTTTTGGAATGAGTGTAACATTTTTTTTACAGATATTAAAATCTATAAATTAGAATATCTGATTCTATATTCTTTCTACATTAAAGGAGCGTTCATTTCGTTCGTTTATCATAAAAAATGTAGAAATTACACCATTTTCAGAAACATGCTTACAATTTCATCGCTCTAGAAGGGCGGGCATTTAAATAAACTCCGTCCAGCTGCCCCTACTGGAAATTAAATGGCCCGTCCGATAAAGGTTAATTCTTACCTTACCTATTCTGGTGTGGATAGTTTCAATTTGTGTTATATTCTAATTGCCTTAGCTATCATAAATCCCATACCTAACTGTCCTCTCCTTTTTTCTGATCCACAGTAAATCATAGTATAATCACATTTTTCAGTCCTTCCTTGTCTGATCTAACGAATTTCTTGTACTGCGATTATGTCTATTTGGAATTTTTGTATTTCGTTTGGTATCTCTTCCGTCTTCCCAGTTTGTAACATTGATCTGACATTCCAAGTTGCCATTATAATCTTTTATTCTTACTCCATAGCTGATGTCAATTTCCATTCAGCCCATCCATCCTAGGCTGGTTATCTGGTTTCTGAACAATTTAGAACCTTATGCCCAACCCCCAACCTGGAGGAGAAAGTTATGGTATAAAGCAACCCACATTTTTCTTATGTTATTTTCATTTTCCTAATTTAACACTTTCCTAAGTTTTACCCTTATTTTTTGATAGTCCCTTCAAAAGTGTAAAATCAAGGTTTTGGTCTGTATAGTCAACTCCTGAATATGCGGGCCAATGTAGTGAACAAGATGTTTGTATATTGGTTCAGGGTACTTTGGTAATTTCATTGTAATAATTAAAATTGTTTTTGTTATCTTGTACCATTATAAGTTGAACTAATTGTCTATAGATTTGAAGAAGAACAGTGATGATAATTCACTGAATCCCAAGATGTCTGAAGAAGAGAAGGCTAAAGTTGTGATACAAAAGGCCAAAGTGGAAGATGATGAGTACAAGAACTACACAGAGGAACAGACGTATTACAGGTGTGTAAGAGTAGAATAGGATAGGATATGAATATCATAATTGCCGTTATCCATTGTCTGAGGTATTTCTGATATATGTAACATTTTGGGAATTGTCTGTTCCCTCACTTTGGGGTGATTGGTTGTCATACAGACAGATTTTTAGTAGACACAAGGAGGAGTCTTCTTGCCACGTACTTTATCATTCCTCATCTTTGGCCTATACATGGTTATAGTTAATAGATCATAGAAGGGGCTAAGTCAAAAATGTACTGGCTGTATAATTGAGGACAGGGCCCTTTGAAGGGCTTTAGGGAGGTCAGGGATCTGCATTGGACTGGGTGGTGGTCACAGCGTTGTCAGTACACAACACAGACAAATTTTTATCATTATTTTGATATTAGTGGAGGTGATTGGAATTGAACCTGGGACTGCTTTACTGTGCTAACTACTAGAGTACCAGGTTGGTTCATAAATGGTCGTTATTAACTACTTTTGTTTTTACACATTTGTTTATTTATGTGGTGGTAGTTGAACTGGAGATCGGATGCTTTCTGTGATACGAAAAATTTTCTTTTGCTGCTTATAATGGACTTCTTTCTAACTTGTCAGATATTTTGATTCCTGTGTAGCCTCCCCCCACCCCCTTCTATCCGAGAATTAAGCAGATTTTGGTATTAACAGAGCCATATGATTACTTTGCATTTCATATTAACTGAAGTGCAGTGTATCTGCTTTATAAACATATCAGTAACTCAGTGTCTCCACACAGGAATGTTTTATTCATCAATGTAATATTGGAGGAGGAATTCTGTAATCTTGTTACTACTTATTTTGGTGTGTGATTTTGTCTTTGTTTCAGTATTGCTCATACGATCACAGAGAAGGTGACAGAGCAGGCATCAATAATGGTGAATGGCAAGCTGAAAGAATACCAGATAAGGGTATGTGGTGCTTGTTAATTGAGATCAAATGTTAAGTGTCAGTTCTGTTTGGATTAAAATGTTTAAGAGGTTTGGGGCTGAGACAAATTTACTGCTACAAGTTAATCATTGAGTTACACTAATGACTGCAATTTCTGTAATGCTTGTTATTTAACACACAACTTTTTTCCAACTACAAATACATGTCATATATGGAATGTAGTTTCTTCTCATTGTTGCATATGAAGAATGTGGATGGTTATCAGACTCAAGGTTTTCACAACAGTGAAGATTCATATTGTGATATATGTTATGGCATCATGTAGTCTAGTTGATGGGTACCAGCATTTTGGTTTCCTCCATCTTAAGCATAGATGTGTTTGTGCCTGAAGGTGGAGGCAATACGTTCTGAAATGTTGGTACCCATGTATTGTAAAGCAGGAGACCTCAGTATGGATGATAATTGTACAGAAAGCCTCTAAATTATGAGACAGGAGAAGCACTTCTTAGAGGAAAGACTGAGAGAGAGACTGGTGGATGAAGGGAGTGCAGTCTTGATAAAACAAATTAAGAGATTTTACAAAATTTGTAGAAATGAAGAGGTGTACATGTCCACCAGTCTTAACTGAAGAGTTCCAACATAAGTTGATAAAAAAAGAAAAAGAGCAGTGATGTCAAAACACTTAAGAAAATAAGTAAATGAAAGGGCAGTAAACGAAAAAATTAGGAAACATCAGAACGTCAGAAAAAAAAGGCAGACCATTAGAACCAAATAGAAAAAGGCAAGGAGAAAGTAAAACTCAAGAGAAATCACAGGTAAAAATTTTATCAATGTATTGTTAAAATGTTTTAAGACAAAGGAAACTCCAGATGAATCTTGACACCATTTTTAAAACATTTTCACAGTAATTGATGCTGCAAATGATATGGCTGGCCTGGGCTGAAATGATAGTTTTCATGATAATTGGACATGTTCAAATTCGCATGGTTGCAAATGATGTGTCTGACAGGATGTGTAACTGTGAAATTCATCTGTTTCCATAATGCTGCAGTTCGAAGTGTGAATGTGCCATGTTGAATGAAGAGGACCCTTTAAAATGCTTAATCAGCTCCACTATTCATGAATTTGGTTCTACTTGAGTGGTTTCTAGAACACTGTGAGTGTCCTTAAGTGAACATATTGTAATATATGAGAGAGGAAGATTATGAATGGCAGTTGTAGTATGATAGTGCTTATTCATTTTTCCCCCCAGTTAGACTGACATAAAAATTTAGATTCATCTCTTTCTTTCCTCGCTAACAAATGGTTCACTGGTTTGTATGAGAAGTGTGACATCAGATGATGATAACACTGATAATGACCAGGGCCCAGATTTTGATGACCTGAAAATATTTAAAAAGTGACCTATAAAATGACCGAAAAAATCCAGAAAAATGACGTAAAGGAGAAAGAGAAAGAACACTTCGCTTCCATATTATTCACATTTCAGAAAACATATGAAGAAAAATTCCCTAAAATGGCCAAAAATGACAAGAAATACCCTTAAAATTCCAAAAATTACCCCCAAAATGAAAAAATGACCTTAAACCTGAAAATGTCAAAAAGTGACAAAAAATTACCTATGAAATTTACATTTCTATAACCAGCAGCTCATATCCGAGATTTATATATTTAAGAGCATCGCATAGGATACAAGGAAAAAAAAAAAAAGATGACATGTCATCAAAATCTGGGCCCTGATAATGAAAGTGGTGACAGATTGGTTTAATAAAATAATTTGCTCTTGATTAGGGTCTGGAGTGGTTGGTATCCCTGTATAACAATAACCTGAATGGAATCCTGGCAGATGAGATGGGTTTGGGGAAGACTATTCAGACAATTGCACTTATCACGTACCTAATGGAAAAGAAGAGAGTCAATGGACCTTATCTTATTATTGTCCCCTTGTCGTAAGTACCTGAAACACTTGCCACGCGTTTCAGTCTTAGGCCACGGCCACACGAGCAACATTTACTGCTCGAAATCAGCGACAAATGAAGTTCAAGAAATACGCACCATGGAGTTAAATGAGAAGGGCCACACGGAGCAGTAAATAACGCTGGTTTCTTGGCGGAGGGAGCAATTTGAAGGTCGCGTCGCGGACGGATGGGTCTCGGCCCATTTTCTAGCTGCATTTGTCGGTAGTTCGCCTGGCCACACGAGCTTCATTTGTCGCGTGCTTTATTTGGTACTTGAATCTTGTTTTCGTTTGGTAGTGAATCGCTATGGAGTTTTACAAATGGTATCCTCCACGAGGGATAAGAGTATTTCAAATGATTTGATTGTCATCCTACAATATACGAGAAATTTGTCGGGATATTCCATTAACTTGTGACGTAGTAGCACAAATTTCCACCTCGCTGACCTGTCACTCATCACGGGATGGATCCACCGCTTTCTCCTCTGCTGTAGCTGTTTTCGGCGTCGACGACAGATTAATAATAAACATAATGCGGATACTGCTTGTCTGTTCAGTAGCCTACTGCTCGCCATATTTTGCACACACACTGTGACATGATGGCTATTGACGCTCGGTATCGCGGACGGCTCCATGTGGCCACCTAGTTGCGACATTTGACGCTCCCAAGAGCAGTAATTGCGGCTCTAGTGTGGCCACCTCATTTGCGACAGTTGCAGCAGCTTCATTTGTCGCGGATTTCGAGCAGTAAATGTTGCTCGTGTGGCCGTGGCCTTACAAAGATTAAACTTTCAGCTGAACGGGCCATTAAGAGGATGTTATGGTTACTACAGGTGCCAGAAGTGTAACACAAAGGCACATAACTGTAAAATGACTGTGTATAATCAGAACACTCTTGTGTGCTACTTTAAATATTTTTTGTCATTTTTTTATTTTAAGATGCATGTGGAAATATTCTCATAAGTAATTTGTTATTATTTTTATAAAAACAAATTTTAGTTGAATGAATTTATCAAATATTAGAAGCACAGTTCTGGTGTAAACTTAATTTAATACATAGTACAGTGACTGAAATATTGGTTTATCTTTTATTATCTGCCCAATGCAGATGGCTTGCCGCAAAAATTGCTGGTTACATAAAATTTTGTTTCAAAGAAGTATTTTCATGCAAAAGCAGTAATTAAATTTTTAATGAAGCGTAAAAGTAAAGCTGTCCATATAACAGGCCGTGAAGGCCCATAGGATGTGAGAGGTCAAGGCTCCCACATCTAGATAGCTGGCTCATAGATGGTGATAAGATTGTCAGCCTGACATGCCAGCCACCCTTCTACAGTTGGAAAGCTTGAAGTATTGAACTGAAATGATGTAGCTTTTTTTTTTTTAATGCTAGTGGGGTGGGACTAAGTCCCTTGTACTGCGGCCGCTTCTGGCCTATTGTACCAGCCACAGATGATAGGTGAGGGTGATCGTGGAGCAAGTGGTGGAATGAAGATTGATGTAACTTACTTTTAAATGACATTATAATAGAACACACACACTATGAGTGGTAGCACTGAATCCTCAAAATTTCTAAAAAATGTATTGGTCTAGAGTCTAATGGTTTTACTGTAAATTGTAGACAAAAGGTAAAAGTAAATACAAAATATGGGTTAAGTGGGTAAACAGAGCATTAGTTTATCTTTTATTATAATACTAGTGTATATACCATTCTGTCATTCTTTGCAGCACTCTGTCCAACTGGGTGCTAGAGTTTGAGAAGTGGGCTCCATCTGTCATTATTGTGGCATACAAGGGCTCTCCAACCATGCGTCGCAATATACAAAGTCAGATGCGTGCCACCAAGTTCAATGTGCTGCTCACAACATATGAGTATATCATTAAGGACAAGGCCGTACTTGCAAAGGCAAGTGTTATAGTAAGGTTTACCGGTCTGCTTGGTTCTGCAGTATAATTTTGAAAGTTTAGGTTCATGATGAAATTGGAAAAGGAAATGAGTTCTCGAAATGGTTGTTATTCAGTATCATGTATACTTTCCAAAACACTTGAATGTTTAAAGATTGAGGTATATAAAACAATCAGTTTGCCAATTGTTTTGTAGGCTGTGGAATGTGGTCTCATACTCTTACAAATGTCTGAAAAGAAAGTACTTTGGGAAACATTTGGGTTTAAGAGGTATAACATAAGTGGGCCTTTTTATATATTATGTAAGTATTTGGGAATGACCAACTGATTATGAGGGATCATAACTTGGAATTCCAGTGGACATAATCCTTGATTAGTGAGAGGTTATCCACCCTGTACCGAATTCTTTGTACTGGCCAGAAATGTAAAGGAGAAAAGGAAAGAAGGAAAGATAGAAGAAAATAAGGAATTATGATGGAATAAATGCAAGTAGATCAGTACCAGTTATGACAGCTGCTGCTCATGTGAGGACCGTGCAAATTCAAAATTTATATCAGTTTGAAACATGTATTAGTTGAGCCTTCATTTTTCAGATTTAAACTTATAATGTTAAAATGTGTAGCCATGGCTACATAGAGCATGGAGTTAAACAGGTAATAAATATGTTAATGTGGTCATTGTTGAGGTGTTATAATTGTGGTTGTGATTATAGTTGCGGTGGAAGTTCATGATTATTGATGAGGGACACCGCATGAAGAACCACCACTGCAAATTGACCCAAGTTTTGAACACGCATTACTTGGCTCCACACAGACTTCTACTTACTGGTACCCCACTGCAGAACAAACTCCCTGAGCTCTGGGCGCTTCTGAATTTCCTGCTACCATCAATCTTCAAGTCAGTCAGTACCTTTGAACAGTGGTTCAATGCTCCCTTTGCTACAACAGGAGAGAAGGCAAGTTGCAGCATAGTTCTGAGACATTTAAAATGTCTTAATTATTAGTGAGAAAGCAACACATTCTCAAAGTAAGCGTTTTATAACCAGTTGTCCATGAATCAGTACAGTGGTTCCTTAAAAAATTGTCACTTGGTGTCCATAGGAAAATTAGAGGACTCAAATTTTTGCCTTACTGTATTGGAAATTTTAATTGGTTTAGGTAAGACACTGTGCTCTGTACAGTCATCTTCTCCTCCAGTAGCCTCCTTTCCCATGCGAGATTTTCTGCAACATATTTAAAAAAAAATCAGTATGCTTAACCCTCTTATGTTCACATTGCAACAATTTGCATCTCAGAAAAGTGTTTCATGTATGTTATGTTGGGAAAATTCTTGATTGAAATTCAGATTTCCTGTACCTTTAGAAGAAGCTACACAGTGCAGTTAGGTAGAATACAAATTCTCTAGCAGCATTTATGATTTTTTTTGAGGAAAATAATTAATTTCTGTTAGAGAAGACTCCTGAATATTATTGTAAAGCATAATGCGGGTACTATAGAAGAAGTGCAGGAAATTTTTGAAACCTATGAATAGCCGCTTGCTCCATAACATGAGAGACACCTTACAGACATGGGAGATCTGAACTGTGACCATGTAAGGAAAATAATAACACCGTCATTTTCAGAAGTTAGTTAAAGTCAGGTGAAATGGCAAGGATGGGGTATGAAACAGTCATGACCTGTTTATTTGTATTATCCTGGCATTTGCCTTGAAGGATTGAGTAGTACCATGAACAAGTAATCTTGTTCAAGATACCCTGTGTTCCAGCATAACTGAGTACCTCACAGAAAATGAGTAAGCTGTGTCATGAACAAAGTTATGACATTTAGTTATATATAGCCTCTTTTTCTATCCTAGTTCCACACGTGTGTGCTCTGTCACAATTTTTATTGCATATTTTCTTGTTATCTCATGCCGAATTGGCCTGGTCTCAAGTGATTAAATAGATGTAGTGGATCTGACAGGCGCTTAATTAGCGCTTTCTAGGTGACCTAACTGAGTGAGTGTCTTGTCCCCATCACCTGAGAAATATGCACACAAATTACTTTCAATTTTTCTTGGCTGGGTAGCAGAATTTGACTAGATATTTTATGACAGGTTGAACTGAATGAAGAAGAAACCATACTGATCATCCGCCGTTTGCATAAAGTTTTACGGCCATTCCTCCTGCGTCGTTTGAAAAAGGAGGTTGAGTCGCAGTTACCAGACAAAGTGGAATACATCATCAAGTGTGACATGTCAGGGCTGCAGAGAGTTCTGTACAGGTGGGAAATGTTTTGACATACAGGGTCATTCCAAAGACAATTTGCAGTTATTTATTTCAAGAATATGGAGAGACATAGAAGTCATGAAGATGTAAAATGAAGTAAACAAGCGAACTATATGTTTTATGTTAAACAGATGTTAAGTGTGCATGGATCTGCATATGTTGCACATATTTTCTATATAATGCAGACATGTGCAAGTATTTTTATGATGGACTACATTTGTGGTGGTGGTTATAAAAGAGCTGCTTTTATTATTTGGATGCAGACAGATGTGATTGAGTCCATAGACATTTGTAAAATACAGTGGAACCTCACTTAATGAGCATAATTCGTTCCAGAATCTTAGTCATAATGGGAAACACTTGTTAAGCGAAACAATTTTTCCCATATAAATTAATGTAAAATACGATAATGCATTCCACGCCGAAAAAATACTCAAAAAATTTTATACATAACGTTTATTCAAAGAAAATTATATATACATTGTTAAGGAGCATGAATCATCATCATCTTTTCTTCTATGCGGAATGAACCAACCTGGAATGCGAATTCAATTTGCAGGAAACAAAAAAAATCCAAATAATTACAAATATAAATCACAAATATAAATAAACAAATCAAATTTATCCAAATAATTAGTTTATTATTTATGATACATATCTAATTCTTTTTTACTAGAAAGCTGTCTAGAGACATTTGTTTTTGCCGACGCTTCAAAATTTGGTGAAAATGCGACACAGTATTATCATTAAATAAATTTGTAGCGCGCATAGCCACTGCTTTATTAGGGTGATGCTTCTCAATGTACGATGAAACAGTTTCTCATGCTTTCAGCACATCTCTTATTGCGCCAGAAGATTGTTGCTTTGCTGTTACCTCCTCCTCCTCCTCCTCTGACACACTCTCCTCCACAACTTCTTGCTGTGAAACACAATGCAACTCCAAATCGTGCAAATCATTGATGTAGACCGATTGTGTGTACGTGCTAGATCAGCCACGCTCACATCTCGTTCTTGCTTTTCAGTGATTTAATGTTTCATTTCTACGGTTATTTTTATTCTCTTATAGCTGTCTTTTTGCGGCTTTTTCTTCGGGGACATTTCTGCAAGGGTTAAACTTTGCACAAAAAAATCACAAATAATATGAATGAACACAAGTTTGGAAAAATGTGTGATCACAAGCGACACTAAGATGCTAGCGGAACGAGTGCTAAACACAGACTGATGTAGCAAGCACACAATCCAGGACTTCCCCTCTCGTCACTTGTTTTGCGAAACGTCGCTCATTAAGCGAGTCATTTTTTTACAATTTGTTTTGCTCATTTTGCGAATTACTCGTTATGAGAGATACTCATTAAGCGAGGTTCCACTGTAATTTGGAAGAATTATAAATTTACATATTCTCTGTACTTCATAGAAATATTATGTCCTGCATTGAATGAAGGCTCGGATAATCATGGATCTGTGTTTGCAGCCACATGCAAAGTAAGGGAGTCCTCCTAACTGATGGATCTGAGAAAGGAAAGCAAGGGAAGGGTGGAGCCAAAGCGCTTATGAACACCATAATGCAGCTTCGTAAGCTCTGCAATCATCCATTCATGTTTCAGCACATTGAGAAGGCATACTGTGACCATGTTGGCATCCATGGAAGTGTTGTTATAGGGTAAGACTTTCTGAAAATGATAGATCTTAGCATGCAGATTGGAACAAAGAAAATGTGTGGCTACTCCTTATTTATGTGGTGTGTTTTGCATCTTTATTTTTATGCTTAATTTGGACTATGTTATCAGTTTGATAGGTTGTAACTTTGCTGCTTTTTGAAGGTTCAGAGCACTGAGGAAAAAGAAAGAAAAGAGAGAAGTTCGGTAGAGTAGTGCTTTGTTTGTGCAGTGAGGTTTTGTTATATGTCAAGAAGTCATTGCAACTTTTTAAATACTGCATAATTTTCCAGTACTTTGTGTTTCTCAAGGTACTGGTGTGTGAATATTATACATACACTGATTTTGTATTCCTTTTATGAATCAGATTTTTAATTGAACATACAAGAACCCTTATCTGATTGTTTATTAGTAATATGTGCATGTTTTATAGGCCAGATCTGTACCGAGCATCAGGAAAATTTGAATTGCTTGACCGCATTTTGCCAAAGCTGAAGGCAACTGGTCATCGTGTGCTTCTTTTTTGTCAAATGACACAACTTATGACCATTATGGAAGATTATCTTGGATGGCGTGGATTTCACTATTTGCGTCTGGATGGCACCACTAAAGCTGAAGACAGGGGTGAACTTCTGCGCAAGTTCAACAGCCCTGAGTCTGACTACTTTGTGTTTTTGTTGAGCACTCGAGCTGGAGGACTAGGTCTGAATTTGCAGTCTGCTGATACTGTTATCATTTTTGACTCAGATTGGAATCCACATCAGGTAATTGTTGCAGAACTGCCCCAAGAGGGTGGCAACAGTATTCCCATATGAAGTCATGCTTTTGGGGGTGTGTTTGGTATTAATTTCTACTGGAAAGCGGGTATCTTGACATGAGTTTTCACTTGCACTTCTTCAGTCTCTGAAGGATAGGGTAGCACAGTAAAACCTATGTTACCTGGAATGGATTGAGAATAATTTGCAGAGAGGCAGTACTTTGTGTACATAAGTCCATTAACTCTCAGTACTGTGTAGAATTTCAGTCACCTGCAGCCAGTGCAGTTCATTAACCATTAGGGGACAGGCCATTTAAATTCTGGTAGTGGCAGCGAGATGGAGTTAATTTAAATGCCCGCCATTGTAGAGTAATAAAAATTGTAATCATGTTACTGAAAATGCTGTGATTTCTGCAATTTTTGTGATGAACGAAATAAATACGGCTTTTATCTAGAAAGAATATAGAATCAGATATTGTAATTTACAGGTTTTAGAATCTGTAAAAATTGTTACACTGGTTCCAGAAAAAAAATTCCCTCAATTTCGAACGTGTCCACAAATATGCATACAGTTTCTGCACAAAACGTTTCTGCTGTACAAATGCCTACTGCTGACATCATGCTTACTCGAACCATCTTATCTGCGAGTGGGTTCGAAGCTTCTGTTTATAAAACACATTCCAAGTACTGGACCGTCTTTGTATACACAAGTGTGGATGAAGCTCTCGCTATTTGTCCTTGACACTCTAAGACTATATCTGAGAGGAGCCACAAGCGATAACTGTTCTATGAACTGTATAAACAGTACTGCCAGACTTCATAGCTAGTGCGTTGTGAAGTGAAAAGAACATTCACCGTGGCCTCGTTTCACTTGGAAGAAGATGAAATTGAGAACCAGCTGCTAAATGACACCGATTCAGACTGTGCCAGAGAAACCTCAGAGAGCGACGAGGAAGAAAGAGATTCAGAAATTGAAGACGATGAAGACGCATCATCTTCGTTGGCAACCTGGGGACCACCACACCAGCATGGCAGGAGGCGTGTGAATAATTATTCCAGTGGAGCTGTGGCGTTAAATATCAATGAAGCTCCACACGTAAATAAGGATTCCACCCCTTTCTGCATTTTCATGCTATACTTCACAGGGATTATCCGTCTGCTGGTGGAAGAGACCAATAGGTACTACCACCAGTACCTAGACAAACTTGAAGACGGACCTTCTCTGCGGCCTGACGTGACCGATTCCGAGATGTTTCTGTTTCTAGGAATAATCATTCAAATGGGACATGACATTAGAGACAGACTAAAGGACTAATGGTCGATTGCAGAACAATTTGCCACGCCTTTCTACTCTAGCACAATGAAACGCGACCGTTTCCTACACATTCTTCGTTTTCTTCATTTTGTAGACAACAATACAGAAACTGATAGGAATGCCGACAGTTATGACCGACTTTGGAAAATTCGGACCATCTTCGACACTCTCAATGACGCATTTGAAAAATATTATAACCCTTCCGAACATTTGGCCATTGACGAAATAATTGTAAAATACAAAGGGAGGGTGGTTTTTAGGCAGTACATTCCTAAGAAACACAAACGTTTCAGAATCAAAATCTTCAAAATTTGTGACGCCGCTGGGTATACTTATGACATGAAAGTTTACCTAGGAAAAGACAGGACACGTGCCGACCAAGACGTGACAGCGACACATGCTACAGTTAGGGACCTATGCAGATGTATTGAGGGCGTAGGTCACAAACTGTACATGGACAATTTCTTTTCATCACCAGACTTGTTTGAGGAACTGACGACAAAGGACATAACATGCTGTGGGACAGTCAGACCTAATCGGAAGGGCTTGCCTGACGATTTTTGACGAAGACAATTTCGACTGAAGAAAGGTGACATTTGTCTTAGGGTGAGACAGAACTTGACAGCAGTAGTTTGGAAGGACAAATGTGACGTTTACATAATGACAAACATGCACTGTCCTCCAGCAGAAGGCAGTTTCTGTGATGAGCATGGAAATGCCATCAAGCCAGCAATTGTTGCCGATTACAACACACACATGGGTTATGTCGACAAAGCGGACAGAATGGCAAACAGTTATAGCATCAGTCGTCAGACCTGGAAATGGACAAATAAACTATTTTTCCATTTCCTGGATATGACGATTCTGAACAGTTTCATCCTGTTGTCATCCTGTGGCGCGTAATTTTCACACAGAGAATTTCGTCTCGCCCTTGTGCGCAACATGCTGGAACATGCTGCAAGGGGTCCACCTCGCCCTCAGCGGTCCACGGGTCAACCTCCTGCTGTGACATTGGCGATATCTCGATTAGAGGAGGCCTCTCGACATCATTGGCCTACTTCCTCTTCTACGAGATTAAGATGTCGTGTGTGCTCTTCGCGTAGGAAATAAAGTTACATCCGGACAAAATGCGTGAAGTGCGACGGACTATGCATTTCCGGATGTTTCCAACAGTTCCACACGAAGGCAACATTCAATTAGATGACGCAGGAGGGGAGACAGACTAATTATAAAGCAGGTATCCAAAAATAATGTACGTAGAACAATAATTTCTATCTTAAAATTAGATTTTAAAACACTGTGCGCACTCGTGGACTGCACATACCCATACTGTGTCTTTCGGCCACTCGGCTGTACTTTAAAGGTCCCCATATGGTGTCCTTCGGCTCATAAAGGTTAAGGTAACTGTCTGCTTATCTTACTTATCATCATTTGAGATATACTGCTTTTAGTTAAAAAATATTGCATTTTTAGCATAAATGATACTTTTTCGAAATATGAATTCAGGTTATGTATTTTTTGTTCTACTTTTAACATATTCAGATCTAGCTGGGCATTTGTTGGACTGTGTCTGTTTATTATATTTGAGCATTGTGAGAGTCACTAGCAGGCTGTAACTAAATAAGAAGAAATCTAAATTTTGTGTCTTGTAATCATTTCTAATTGTGAACTTTTAATGAAGCAAAGTTCTGTCACATTTCCAACTAGACAATTTAATGTATTAAACTCTCTTTCTGTAAGTGTGTGATTGTAAAACAGAGAATTATAGTAATGGTTTGTGATATGTCTTAGGATTTGCAAGCCCAGGACCGAGCTCACCGTATTGGTCAGAAGAATGAAGTGCGGGTCCTGCGACTCATGACAGTGAACTCTGTGGAGGAACGTATACTAGCAGCAGCGCGTTACAAACTCAATATGGATGAGAAAGTGATTCAGGCTGGCATGTTTGATCAGAAATCAACCGGCTCAGAGCGTCAGAAATTCCTCAAAACAATTCTCCACCAGGATGAGGCAGATGATGAGGTAAATTGCAGTTCTCTGATAAAAATATGCTTGAAACATGAAAGTATGTTTGTTTGAGAAATATTTATAGAACTAGAATTGATGATCTTGGACAGTTTATATAATTTTCTTTTATCGTGTTGGTTTAGATGTCACGATTGTCTTTTACAGTATTAGGCCTATTGAAACTTGTTGCAGATATTACAAATAGGATCCTAGTATTTGAGGTCTTGCTAAACCTTTTTTCCCCACTTTTGCTGATATCATGTAAACTTTTGAGGAATACTGTCAAAGCTCATCCTGCCAACGTGTCCTCAGTCTTTTCTGTATTTTTTTATATATTCTGTTGTTTCTTAAATTTATAGTTCTAATTTATTTATTTCATCTTTGGTCTGAAAGGTTGTATCCTGCAGTCCACATGAAGTGCATTTTGGCTGATACCAAACATCTGTCATCAGTTCCTATTGTCCGTTACTCACTACCATAAAATAATGTTGGTCTAGAAAATGTCATAAATTTATATTATTGTGTGCTAAGAAACTAATAATGCTTTGAAAATGGGATCTATGATTCCTAGTACTTCTACAAATTAGCAATTTTTACATTCTCCAAATCTTTGTCTTCTTCATAGTATGTGTTATGTCCCCTGTAATTAAAAGTATCAGTTTATTTCTGATGTAAAGGTGATAACAGGCTATTTAGAATGAACCAAAACCTTTAAAATATAAGTAGGAGGTACAGAAATGTGCTTGTTGATTCAATAAGGTAAGTTTTCTATCATTTTTGTTCTTTTGATTTTTGAGGGCTGTATTTGAAATTTAATTGGATTCTGATACATTTTGTTACACTTGCATATTGATTACACGTGTAATTATTCTGGATGAAGAGATTCAGTTTAAATTTGATATTAAAGTCTTACTATTTATTGAACAAATTCAGTTTGCAGGAAGGGCTATTATTGCTTCACAGTTAGATATGGTTATTGAAGATATACTTGGATAGTGAATATGTGAGGCTAATGAAAATTCTTTCTACAGAATTCAGTTTGGAATTCGGGGTGCGGAAGAACTGACTCTTTAGTTATATAAAACCAATTGCTTTCCAGGAGGAGAATGAAGTGCCTGATGATGAGACTGTGAACCAGATGATTGCTCGGTGTGAGACCGAATTCGAGATGTTCCAGAAGATGGACATTGAACGTCGGCGTGAGGATTCGAAACTTGGCTCAGACCGCAGACCTCGTCTGATGGAGGAACAGGAGTTACCAACATGGCTTGTGAAAGAGGATGAAGAGGTGGAGAAATGGACAGGAGAGGAGGAAGAAGAACGCTACTATGGGCGAGGCTCTCGCCAACGTAAGGAAGTGGATTATACTGACAGTCTGACAGAAAAGGAATGGCTGAAGGTAAGTGAAGGTTTCCTGGGATGTTTATTATTTGTGGAAGAAATAATTAAAATGTTGCAGGGTCCATATATTAAATAATTTACGCTCATGTTCATTCCTCTAACCCTTTCATAACTGTATGTTATAAAACATACAGTGGAAGTTTGGTGTAATGAGTATGGCCTATAACAAGTACTACGTTAAGTTTTGGTTTTAATGAGAACACATTTTCAGAATTTTCACAGTAATAAGCACATTTCTCTCCTCTCTGGATTTGTGTAAGCTTGAGTTTAACACTTTGGTATAACCACAAATTCATATTCTTTGAGACTCGTGTGTGCACTTCTGACATCACAGCATTCTTGCATCTTGACTCAGGAGTGTGGCTGTCTTCATAGACAGTCCCAGTACATGTGCAGGAGAGTACCTGTTAGTGCATCGCAGGAAATAACAAATATAACAGCATGAAGAAAGAGAATATTCAGAAAGTTTTCTTTTCTTCGTGGAAGTACGTAACCTAGTGTAGTTTGCACTGTTTGCCACCCCATTGGGCTATAGACTAAAAAATTAAATTTTGTTGTTTTTGACAGTCACATGGATGAGTCAGCTTGGTAGAACAGTGTTTTGAGAGGTGAAGCAGTTGGCATGCTCTATGCCTCGGGGTAGAATGAATTATCTAATAATGGTTATAGTGCACTTTCACATGCGGGGTACATACTGCCTGCATGTTGAGAGTTACCCTCACTGAACTACTGTGTTTCTCTCATCAAGTTCGCTATTTATGTGGCTCTTTCTGTGGTACAGCTCTTGGAGTTTTGTTGAACGTCATGCTGATAACTGTCGGACAGATGACTGACCTATTGTGTTTGAACAAAACTGAGAGGAGCTTAGTAATGTATTAACAGGGTCTCCATGAAAGATACTCATTAGTTGAGCTAAAAAATTGCCTCCACACCATCCATCCTACTGATTAGTTTGGTTCCTTTTAAGGAACATGTGAACTAACAGGACATATGCAAGATTTTTAAAGCATGAAGAAAGCAGTCTTCTGGGATTTGGCAGCGTGTATATGTGGTGTTAACCGACGTTTCGGAGGAACGTATCGCCTCCATCTTCAGGGTAGAAGGAAAAATATTAGAAATCCGCAAGCGAAGAGACCGTGAGAACCGGTAAAAGCAGACCAGTCTGCTCACAAGTTCTCACGGTCTCTTCGCTTGCGGATTATATTTTTCCTTCTACCCTGAAGATGGAGGCGATACGTTCCTCCGAAACGTCGGTCAACACCACATATACACGGTGCCAAATCCCAGAAGACTGCTCTCTTCATAGTCACTGCCGTGAAAGCCTAAAATCTTACATATTTTTAAAGCATGTTTGACATTGTACTGAAAGCTCTCATGTAAATATGCATCTGTATGCATTCACCAGTTTTAATTTATATGTACCAACCTCCGATAAGTCCTACTCACAAAGCAGCGGCACATCATGTGTGCCATCACATTTCTCATGGGATTTTTTTTTTCACTGGCTCTACAGCCCCTTTGGGTTCTGGCCTCTGATTTTCAGTTTCATGATCATTTACAGACGGAGGACTCCTTGGACAAGTGATCAGCTTGTTGCAAGGCCTCTGCCTAAATACAGGACAACACAAACATAGAATAAACACATACACATACCAAACATCCATGCTTTGTGTGGGATTCAAACGATTCCGGCTTCTGAGTGAGTGAAGACAGTACATACCTTAGACCGCTCAGCTACCATGACTGGCTCTTTTGGGAATAGTAGTAGTGAATTCATTGTAGCAGCATGTTTGTCACATGTTAAGTGACTAAAGGCAGGGTTGAGATTGGTAATTGGGTTAATTGGACTCTTACAAATCAAAACTACAATTAATTATGCACTTTCACTAATTCACACACTCTTTATGATTTGCTGTGACACATACTTATTCTTTGCCTGCTGTGTCTTCACTGGTTGTTGCTTGGTAATGTCTCCCAACAATGTATGACAAACTCCGTCCTAAGTGCAACAATTTATTATAGTTCTTTTGTCTTCTTTTCTTCTACACTACATGTTTCGGCCGTAAATGGCCATCATCAGGTGTATTTCTCTCATGTAGCTGTTACACTGCACGTAGTTTAAAATTTAAAAACACCAGCTTTCTTAATTGTTCATTTCTCCACTGTTAATAGGTCCTGATATATCAGAATCCCCTTTCTGATATTTGTCATATATGTATAAAATCTTTGTTAATTTTCATACATGAATTTGATTTTTGAATTTTGGTATTTTTAAAAATCTTCAATTAAAATTAAAAATTAGATTTTTTTTTAAATTTAAAATTCACAGAGATACCTGCTCTAGGTCTACAGTGCTGCAGCGGCTAGTTCTTGTTTTCAGCACCATTCAGGTATTATTCTGTGCAGGCTTCCTGTGTGCATGCCGCTGCCTATCTTTAATACAGGACAATTAATTTTTTTTTTAATTTTAAAAATTTGTAAATTTAAATTGAAGTTTTTTAAAAATACCAAAATTCAAAAATCACATTGACATATGTAAATTAACAAAGATTTTTATACATATCTGACAGATATCAGCAAGTGGATTCTGATGTATCAGGACCTATTAACAATGGAGAAATGAACAATTAAGAAAGCTGGTGTTTTTAAATTTTAAACTACGTGCAGTGTAACAGCTACATGAGAGAAATACACCTGATGATGGCCATTTACAACCAAAACATGTAGTGTAGAAGAAAAGAAGACAAAAGAACCACAATAAATTGTTGCACTTAGGACGGAGTTTGTGTCATACATTGTGTAGAGTGTAACAGGATGCTTAAATATAATATTGTCTCCCAACACCTTATATTCCTCAGCTTTTGTGTTTACATCATTACTGGCTGGCGATTGTCTCACAACTCGACTCCTCATGGCTGCAACCCCTAACCATTGTCTGTCTGCCTGCAGACTTACTCTCAATTTTAACTGCTAACCACTCACCACTTGACTGACTCTTTGTTAATTTTTTTCTCCAGATGTAGTCTCTGCACAGAACCAACAGAGAAATTCACTTCCCACATTTCCTCTGTTTTTGCGTATGTAACATTTTCTGCGGTCACGTGTTTACAGTGCTCTAACATAGCATCAGGTGTCTTTTGTGATTAAACTATTCTAGCTTTCAGCGGACATGCCACAATATTTAAACTTGGTGATGATGGTGAGATGACGTGCTTACATAGCTTCTGTGTTCTAGCAGGAAGAAGGGACATACTGTATTATTTTTTGTATAAGTTTTCAAGGAAAATGAAATTGAATTACTAGGTAGTTCAGGTGCAAATGCAATCACAAGTTGGCACTAGACCATTCAGCTGCTATGTTTATTCAGTGTTTGGTACTGTACAGATGATTTTTCCCACTGTTCATGGTGTTCAGATTAAATTATCCACTGTTATTAAACCCCACTGACCTTTTTGTGTGTTTATTGGCTTCAGATTTTAGGATATGATTCATATGTTATGTATTACAGAGTATATGTTAATTCCCATATAAATTTTTACATTTTCGTCAGTTGCAGTGATATGAGCGTATACATTTGCTGTTTCATTTTTGGAGTGATTTCTGATTTTCTGGTTTTAAATTGCCTGTAAAAATATTTGTAAAAAGTGCCAGTTTTTTGCACTGTTATGAATTCTTGTTATAACAGACTTCCACTGTGTTTGCATTACTTTGTTTCAATATAATCATGTGAGCATGCTGCATATTAATGCTCTTAATTTATATACTGTATTGGATAGGTGAGAAAGGAAGGAGCACTAACCAGAGCAAGGGCCCACAGGGACATTGACAGAAGATAACACCAGGTTTTGTCCTTGTATAATGTTGTGAAAAGTAGGACCATTTTTTTTTTACTCTCAAATTTTTTTTTTCCATATTCATTATGTAGTTGTGAGTGTTGTTAGCTGTAAAGTAGTAGTGGTGGAATGTGATGATTGCTTTTGTAATAATTTGTCCTTAAGTTGTATGTTATGCTTTTGTGGCATGCTCATATACATAGGCCCACTTGTAACATGGAAGATCCAGTTTGAAAAATGCCATATAATGTAAAATTACGTTTTGGTGAAATGAGTTTTTTATAATGAAACTGCTGCATACGTCTGGTTCGCTCAGTACGTTAACTATGGTAACACATCTTGTTTTAACAGATACTTGTTTCAAATCTTGGATAGGAAACGGGCTAAGTTTTTTTTTATTTCTCCCAGTTCAGTGGTTGCCAGATATGCCATGCCTGTTATTTCTTATTGTGCACTGACATCGTCATGTTTAACTTTGTGTTATATAAGTTTCATTAAAATGCGCTAAAAACCATTGAGTCTAACCCCCAGTATTTTAATGTGAATTGTAACATTTATTTATGTATTTGATAAGAAAAAATGAGATAATAGTGAATCCGTGTTCCAGGAGGGCTTAGTGTACCAAGGTTTTGTGGTTTTGTTTGCATCTGTTGCAACATGAATAAAGAGTATGATAATGACATTATTTATTAATCATCAGCCATGAAGGTTCATTGTTGATTTTATTGATGGAAGAATTATAGTGGATATAGTGGAATGAATAGCAGGGAAATTGAAAATGCAAACATTCACATATATCATGCTTCAGATAAGAATCTGTATGCAAGATTTGAGGTTTCACAGCAGTGAACTTCTACTTTGAAGATGGCAGCTGCACATGCTGTAAAACATAGGTGAAAAACTACCAGGTTATATGGTGTCACATGCCAGAAGACAGTAATCTCCATGAATGTATAATAAATGCCCATATAAAGTACATTGTTTCAGTATAGTGGCCAAGTTGCTGGCTCGACAAGTGGAGAATTGGGGTTCAGTTCTCAGCAGAGGCAGAAGCAATTGTTTGCTTTATTCATATTGGCTGTGGTGCCCACCCAGTACAAACTGGGGATTCTTTCCAGTGGTGTAGAGTGACTGGGGTGTGAATGTGACCACTCTGCTCCATCTAATGCTAAGAGTAAAAATGCTTGGACCTATGCATCATCTTACCCGTTTATCTTCATGTTGTGGTGCTTAACTAAGCATGGGCAACCTACATTTACCATAAATGATGTAACAGTTGATCCTCTGCTAAAGTCCATAGTCATTTCATAAAAAGATTAGTAACAGATGTGCAGTAGGGCAGATTTACATGTGGTTGCCCATTCCTCTACCATTCATTCCACAGTTCTTTATCTCCAGTTTTGCTTTCTATCATCAGAATTATCATTCTTAAATAGCTTTACCCTTACCATATAGCATGATCCAAAATTAATTTTCTATTTTAAAAATTGAATAATAGCTGCTATATTTACTCACATAATTTGTACACCCATACTTTCAGACAAAAAACCAAGGGTGGGAATTAATATCATGTTTTTAGCTCCAACTTTTAGCCTAAAACTGTTACTAATACACATCAAAATAAGTAATTCATCATATAATTTGTGACTTCACTGACTGCCAGCCACTTAATCATATATTGTAAATTTAGACACGTATCAAAGGCTTCTCAAGTAATGTAACACTCTGCTTGATCAACTATAAAATATGGACATTGGCTGCTGATTTCCATGACAATTAAGGCAGAAACTTAAGAGGGAGATACCAAGTGGCACTTAGTTTGGAGGAACTTATAGTCAGTGGCATTCATATATTTCTTGCTTCTGGTGCATGTGCTGCAGATGTTTGCAGCAGAAGGGACTGTGATGTCATGCTTGAAAGCATTCTGGAAAGCTGTCACCATTTAAATTTTGTGTTTCTTTGCAATTTGCTATTTGTCTTAATGCATAATAAATGAAATAATTTGGGGTAAAGTAGATAATGATCAAGTCAAGGAGGATCAGGTGGGCAGGTCATGTATCACAAATGGGGGAGAAGAAGAATGCATATAGGATGTTGGTGGGAAAGCCAGAAGAAAAGAGACCAATGGAAACACCAAGATGTAGGTGGGTGGACAGTATTAAAATGGATCTTAGAGAAATACAATTGGTTGGCATGGATTGGATTGATCTAGGGACCAGTGGAGGGCTCTTGTGAACATGGTAAAGAACCTTTGGGTTCCATAAAATGCTGGTAAAGTCGTGAGTAGCTGCAGAATTAGTGGCTCCTCAAGAAGGGCTCAGCTCCATGAGTCAGTATTATTATTATTATTATTATTATTATTATTATTATTATTATTATTATTATTAGAGGGGGGTGGGTTTCCCCATGCACTTAAACCAGTTATTGGTCCATTGTCCATCTTTAATTTCTACTGTCGCCATACCCTACCGGTACTGGTGCGTGATATCAGCCCCGTTCAGCCAACGAGGTTGGCCGTCGGTACCGAATACTACTACTACTTGGGTGGGAAATTGTTGCCTAATTTTGCTCAGAGGTCTCCTAGAGACATGAGGATCTTTTACGTGCCGTAAATGTACGACATTGGACCCACGGCTTAAAGTCCCTCCCTGAGGATTTGTTCCCTGAATTTTTCTGCCCTTAAAAATTCCATGACCTCTGCTGGGTTTGAACCCGCGTACCTTGAGTCATGAGGTGGGAACGTTACCCCTAGACTATGGAGGCCGCTTCCATGAGTAAGTAAGTAAGTAAGATCCAACTGCTTTCTGATTATCCCTTAGAAATCTCTTGAGAACTGGAACTAGGTGTATGATATTTCCAGAAATCACACCTATGAACTGCCCCATGTGATCCCTTGATGAACATTAAAATGAAAATGTCCGAAGATGAAGTTTTTGTTGAAGTTTTAATATTCATGGAAAATGGGACTATGGAGTTGAATTCAGTGTGGCAACATGGCATGGATATTCATGCCTGTGGACTCTTGTCATTTAATTTCTTGGTGAACACTGAGACAAAATATCACATTGAAAATTTTTCAACTAATCTATAGTGTTTGCAGAAAATGTGTTTAAATTTGTGTGCAGTATGGCAATATGGTGTATGGCCATTTAATCACAGTTTCTGCTAAAATTATGCATTGTTCAAATCTTACTCGTGGTCAGTTTTATCTCAGTATTTATCAGGGAATTGCTTGTTGGAGTCTGTAGGTGTGAATTTCCAGGCAATCTAAAAATGCCATCCTGATCTTTATGAAGAAATGAAGCCCACAAGATTTTACATGCATTCTTAAACCTTCAATAACATTACAACTCTGTGCTGCTTATAACATCACAGTCCAGATGTTCAAATGTCCCACATTCACTGTCCCTGTCTTAGTTCTGGTATCCCTGTCACACCTGCCAGCCAGGTGTGAGTGGCTCTTACCTGCTACTGCTGAGCAGCATCAGCATTCTGTGTCTCATTATTTTGCCTTTCCACTTCTTTCTGTCCCAGTGATTTCAAAGAATATATGAAACATGAGGAAATATAACAGTTACTCATCCAGGTTTAAAATGGTCATAAAGTATGCCAAAAAGAATGAAAATCATGTCTTTTCTCACTATTATACAATAGTAATATTTCCAGCCTCAGTTTGATGTGATGTGTAACATACTCTGAAAGATAATATCCTCATATTTTACTCACAAGTTCAAGACAGCTCTTGGGTAGAAAGATGTGTAAATTATGTGAGTAAGTATGGTAATAAACATGGAAAATTCAGTTTGCATTATCTTGTAACACATTTCAAAGAGTTTCTGTTCCCATATTAGGAGATTTGGAAATATAACTGGATTATTGGCTCTTGGCACCTTAATCTGTATTCAGGTTAGCCTGTTTGCTCCTGGTCTCTGTATCTACAGTTCTTTTTAGATGGGTCTGTCATTTAACTCAAATTGTAAAAGATAAAGTTATTACTGCAGTAATTGAAGCATTGAGCAGGTTAACACAGTATTGATGTACCTGTTTCTTATTAATTTGTCACCTGGTTATGGGCATTTTGATGGATTTCTTGTGGTTTTCTTCAGGTCCTCCTGATAAATGCAAAGAAAGGACCATAAAATAGGCCATGAAACTTCCTAAGTCCTCAGTTGTAACACCCTATCAATCTCATTTATTGCATAATCTCTGACTAGGTATAGCATTATGAAATAACCAAATACACATGACTTGATAACCCAGTTCCATGGTGACAACATTCTGTGTATGAAATTTGCTTGATTTCTTTTTACAATAACATGTCATAAAATCTTGCATAAAAAGACTTGACATATTTGAGTATAATGAAAATGAATGCTGTGCATATGTGAGTATTGCTGCTTGGGTATGTGAAAGACTCTCTTTGAATTTGACTACAGAACTGTAAACATTGCATTTTTGTGTAACTTTCTAAACTGTGTGAACCTTTTGTACATACCTCACAGGTTAATGTTCATAGTACCATTTAATAACAGACTAAAATAGGAAAGATAATTTTGGAACACACAGTATTAGATTTTATACAGGGTAATTATTACACTACATGTTTCAGGCCATTGATGATGGAATTGAGGAGGAGGAGGAAGAAGAAAGAAAACCTGCCAGAAAGAAGTTCCGGAAACGGAGACGGAAAGATGAGGATGATGCTGGAAGTGGGAACAGTTCAGCTGTGACAGTTCCACCTGTTGTAATGGTGGTAGAGCAGCCCCATGTCAAGAAGCGACGGGGGCGCCCTCCCCTTGAGAAAGGAACTTTAGTAAATGGCAAAATAAAAAAACAAATGCGGAAGCTCATGAACATTGTGATTAAGTATGCTGATTGGTGAGTTCCTGTGTGTTTTTTTTTTCTCTCTCTCCCTCNTCTTCCTTATTTAATGCCAGGCTCTTCAATTTCCTCTCTCCTAGGAGTCTAATGTACAGGTCCAAACAATCTTCCCATGTCTTCTTTTTTCGTAATTCACATAGTGGGGGGTGGAGTCCATTTGGGTCCACTCGGCATGGTGGCCACTGATTGGCCTATTGTACCTGCCCCAGGTGATTATGATGAATTTGGTGGAATGAAGATTGGCATGGGAAACCGAAGTACTCGGAGAAAACCTACCCCAGCGCCACTTTGGACATACAAATCCCACTTGACCAGACCCAGATTTGAACCTGGGCTGCCGCGGTGGGAAGCCAGTGACTAACCACTTGAGCTATGGTGTGGCCTTTTCCCGTGTTAGTTTAGGTCTTCTATTCCTTTTTTACTTCTGGTCTGGTGTCAAGCATTGTCGTAGTTCACTTGGTCATTATCTGTTCATGTAATATGTCCTGCCCACTTTAGTGTGTTAATGTTAATATATTTAGCAAGATCTGGACTGTCATATCATTTATGTACTTCAAAGTTCCATATTTTTCTCTGCTGCCCTTTATCCTGCACAGCCTCAAAGATACTCTACAAAATCATTCTCTCAAACAGGCATAGTGCTGTCTCTTCTGCCATCGTAAGTGTCCAAGTCTCAGAAACATATGTTGCTGCTGGCCTTACAGGTATCCTGTACAGTGTCATACTGGTACTATAGACTCATCTAAAACATCTTTGAGGATGTGTCATCAAATGGTGATATAGATCATTGCAGCGTCATTAGAAAGTTACTAGATTCTGTTTCCAGTATGTGATGTGAAAGAGATTCACCATATTGGAAAACTGTTTGAACACACAGTATTTGTCTCAACATAAGACTGCCTATCCAGAGATGTTTTAGACAAACACTGCTTGTTTCAGTGATGGTCGAACATTGAGTGGACCGTTTATGAAGCTACCTTCCAAGCAGGAGCTCCCAGACTATTACAACATAATAAAGAGGCCAATTGATATAAAAAAAATACAACAGAGGCTGGAAGAAAATAAGGTAATGTTTGAAATTAATGTAGTATGAGAAGCACTGGGACACTCATACCAGTTCCGTCGTAAGCCTTATTTAGTTCAGAACTGTTTAACCTTCTTATTTACCTTATAAAAGCATGAACGTCCTTAAAATTCTGTGTTAAAAAGTGCAGCTCAGTTACTTAACAATTAATTAAATTAATTTTCAGAATGGTAACAATTAATGTATATGAATATGTTTATTATAGGCAACATCAAGGTACTTCGTAGTATTATGTTGTTCGTGAGCTGCAAATTGAATGGGCCTGATTTAGTGAGGTTCGATCTGCATAACTATTTTAATGTATATATATATATAGATTTTAAAAACTGTTGTGTCACAGCTTAAAGAAGAAAAAGATTTGGTGAAGCTTAAGGGGATGAAAACAGCACAGTATCTTACAGAAATGTGAAGTTAATGTACAGTGATGGTACAGATTGTGTTAAAAAAATGGTTGGTTCAAAATGAATAATGGAGTAAGACAAGTAAATATCCTCTCACCAGCCTTGTTTAATCTCATGAATATTGAAACTGCTATAGGAGAAATAAATGCCAGGCGTGAAACTGCTGATATTTCCATATGATATTTTGATTTGTGGAAAATGGAAATTGAAGACAAGCAAAATAAATGAAACCTTGTAGAGAAATGTGTACAAGATAGTGGTTATGGAGATTTCATAGAACCTATAATGCTATTCATTTGGCAGCTGAAGCCTGCATCAGTCACATGTACTATGACTTGGAAGGAAGTAAAGAAGGGGGACAAACTAAGGAAACATAGAACTTACATACAGTGCTGCCAAGTATAGCATTGCCGAATGTTGCTTTTCAGTGAACACAGATAGTTTGTTAAAGGTATTTCTTAACATGGAATCGGTTACAAATTGACAAGAGTTACATTGTATGAGATGGCCGCACCATAGCTCAAGCAGTTAGTCATTGGCTTCCCACCACAGCGGCCCGGGTTCGATCCCAGGTCTGGTCAAGTGGGATTTGTGGTTCATAAAGTGGCACTGAGGTGGGTTTTCTCCAAGTACTTCAGTTTTCCCTGCCGATCTTCATTCCACCAAAATCTCCATCATCATAATCACCCAGGGCAGGCTACAGTAGACCAATCAGTGGCTGCCATGCCGAGTAGACCCAGTTGGACTCCACCTCCCACTAAGCGAATTAAAAAAAAAAAAACATTGTATGAGATAATAAGATAACCATCACAGTGAGCTCTGAGAGCTGCAGTTTTGGAGGGTGGCTCACAAGAATTATCTAGAAAGAAAGTTACATACAGTAATCTGCTTCTCAGTGTGAGTGTCATTTTCTTCATCAGTTTATGTTCTGAGTCTAATGTCTGTTGATTTAAATGACCTCCATAGTGAAGTAATAAATCCATGAAATTTCAGTTCTGCCAGTGAAGAGAATTGTTGAGACATACATTAATCTGCCCACATACAGTGGGCAGATTTATTTATTTGGGAAATGGAACAAATTGAGAAGGGGATATTGGTGGGGAGATCAGTAGACAAATAGAGAATAGTTCTAAATATCAAATATCAAAACAATGCTAACAAGTATCAGAATATATTATAAACCTATACTAACATATAATGCTGACAAATGAACTCTTTCAAAGAGAAATAAAAGCAAAATGCAGTTATGGACATGAAATGTATTGAGGAAAAAACAAGAAGGAGTAGAATTAGAAATGCAAGTTATAGAGAAGAGGCTGGAAGAGTTAAAAATTTGTTAATTTATGATTACAATAGTTTGGTCAGGTAAGAAGAATGAATAGAAAGAGGTACCAAGAAGGGCTTTACTATTAAAATTCAAAGGAAAGAAACATATGAGGTAATCCAGAAGAAGGTAGAGACTGCAAAGTGCCTAGAAGAGAGGAAAGAGTTGACAAGAATTCAAAAAAGGAAAGGTTGTAGGAAGAAACAAAATACTGGAGACTTCTCAGTCCATTAACCCATTAGCC
Organism: Cryptotermes secundus; assembly: GCF_002891405.2. Taxonomy (NCBI): domain Eukaryota; kingdom Metazoa; phylum Arthropoda; class Insecta; order Blattodea; family Kalotermitidae; genus Cryptotermes; species Cryptotermes secundus. The sequence goes on along the minus strand of NW_019742446.1, from coordinate 692,070 downwards.
CATTAACCTGAAACAGCGCAGAAGTAGATGATTATGTGAATTTTTTAAACAAATTTATGTTGAATTTTTCAACTTTCAGAATATGATTTTGCATTCTTTTTGTTTAAACTGTAGAGGGGATTTCTGAATAAGAAGCATGCAAGCAATTGAAATTAACGTTTTTAAAGTAACATCCTTATTTAATATATCTTTCTCCTACAGTACATTTCAGATGCGTTGTTACATTCTAAACCTTCAGTCTGTTATTTACAAACTGTAAATTCAGTCTAGTTGTTTTGGTGTGATAGGTAGTAGATAACATGTTTCTTCTGAGTGTCTTAGCTCCAGTGTGGCTAACAACATTATAAACTGCAAACAAATGCTGCTGCTTTAATATATTGTACTTTTTTTTTAGTACACTTCATTTGATGACTTGGAGCGTGACTTCATTCAGATGTGTCGCAATGCACAAAAGTACAATGAAGAAGCATCTCTGATTCATGAAGACTCAATAGTATTGGAAACAGTGTTTGCTAATGCCCGAATTCGACTGGAACAGGATTCAGAACCAACCGAAGAAGATGAGGAGGAAGAAGGCGAAGAGGAAGGGGTAGAAAATCCTGGTTGGGACACAAAAATATTATTCAGTTGTGAATACTATGTTAATTGTGTATTACACTGTTCTTTTTTATCATATTAATTTTTACATACAAAATTGGTTGAATTTTTATGTAGAATTTTTATATTTTTTATTACTATCATGGTAAAAATGTATCTGTTTACACCCCAGCATAAAGAAATATTTGTGCATAACCTCATAACAGTAAGTTTGTGGTATTTTTGAAAGAATATTTGTGCTTCACACTTTGCACAGTGTTGAGTCACTAATATCCATTGTCAAAGATAATGATGTACTTTCAGAATTGATTTATTAGTCTATTTGATTTCATGCACATGAATATTTTGTCAGTTTTCTGAATTTTGAAAGCTTATATATTGTATTTGGTATATGTACAGTTCGTATAGAAAGTACATGGAATACTGTATATGCTCATGTAATTTATGCACACTTTTAAGTATAATTTCAAACGTTGGATTGCGGTTATGAAAATTACAACTGCATAATATTCAGAAAAACGACAAGTTATATGAGCAAAAAGAATGATTTGGTAGTTTAGCAGGCATAAATATTTAAGAGTGCGTTACTTAAAAAGTCTTGACACTCAGTTGTTGATATGTAAATGTGGTGGAGGTTGTATATTCAGTCATTACTTTTATATATTCATATCTTTCTAACGAAATAATTTGGATCTGAATGTGAGAGTGTACAAATTATGCTAAGTCATAAATACTGTATATAGAAAAACTTTCCACTTTGTGGAGAGATGGCAAATGTTGTATGATCTTGATATGTCTTGGTGGTTAATACTGCAGTTAGAGATCTGAAGTGACTCAGTGTCTTTAAAGCTGCTGTAGAGCCTAATGGAAAATTTAGTAGAATTCCACCAGAGGTGGAATTGAATGTCCATTAGTAATTGTTGTTAACTCCAGTGTACAGCACTGAATATGTGTGAACTCATAATTTTTACTGTGCAGTTTTTTTGTCTTACAGCAGTATCCATTCCTCTTTCAGATGATTGTGCAGTCAGTGCAGAGGCAGAAAACTGTCGTCGGTCAATAACGATACGTAAGTAGCAATGATGACAGCTCGTAAATAAATATGAGGGAGAGTCAGTAGATAGGTCATGGATGTAAAACGTACGATATTCCAACTTGGAAAAAACATTATTTATTAATATAACCTCCACCAATATTTGTACACTTGTCACATCGATTTACCAATGCATCGAAAGCCACTACAAAAGTGTTTTGATTGTTATCTCAGCCACTTCCTGACCTCCATTTCAACCTCTTCAACATCAGAGCAAAACATTTTCTATGTTTCTCGTCCCAGTCGTGAACCACTTTATGCAACAAACACTTCCCGCCATAAACAGGAAACATTTCTTTATGAATATCCTTTGAACTGGGTCCCTTTGCCCACAAAAAAAAAAACACACACACACACACACACACAAGAGAACGCTGTGCTTCGATGTTCTACTCCTCATGCACTGTTGCCATTTTGACTGCTGAAACGAGCCTTTGAACATGAGCATGTACGGCTGCTGCCTAGACTGTCATGAAGCTGGACTGTGCTGCTACCTAGTGATACAGAAAACCTATTACGTCTCTTACAGCTGTTTTACTTCCATTTGTGACCTATTTACTGACTCACCCTTGTACATAGAAATGCTGTTATAAAACATTTCAGAAGACCATTAAAATTTATTCCTAGAAATAAAAATGGTGGAAATATATAGTGAATATTGAAAAATACAATGTCAGTTCTGCAGTCAGCTATACTTTGAAACATCCCACTTAAAATGGTTTTCCATCTAAAAAAGTTAAAATCCTCAGGTCCCAGAAGTAATACCCTAATACTAATGTATGTGTGTCCTGCTTAAAATGGCAGAGAAGAAGAGCAATTGTAAAGATCCCTATCAAATATTTTACCCATTTAATAACGTTTTATCAGATTGATTACATGCATATAGAAACAGATGAGAAAGGAAGGGGAGACTGCATAATGAAACACGTTGCAGCTTTAAGGAGCAGTCAGTAGTGCTTATTGAATCGCAAAGTTGGGCAGAATTAGCAGTTCCTTTCAGACTTTATATCTAGTTGGTAGCATCATCTTTGTGTGATATGTACACTGAATATATGTAAATTTTGTGAAGTTGCATGAAAGTAAACTGACTTTTATACATTATAGCTGTATACATGACTATGAGACAAACAAGCAAAATGTAATGCATCAGTTTCTGAGAAACTTAGACATCATTAAAAACATGGATACTTAACCACATGTGACAAAGCTTGCAGGAAACTTAGCATACCATTGTCTACACAAAATAATAATATGATGAACAAGAAAAATTATTTCAGCAGTGTGTAACTAACTACTCTTCCAGTCAGAAAAAGTTAAGAACTTATATGAGAAGATTGAATCTTGGATCATTATCTTATAGTAAATGTGCAACATACAGTAAATTTATATTTGGTTCTTTATATGACACAGGTCAGCCTGCTGTAGATGAAGATATGCATTCTGACAATGACTCGATGAAGGTCAGAATTAAGCTCAAAGGCCGCAGAAGTGAATCCAGTAGTTTATCTGGTCGCAAAAATGTGAAGAAGTTGTCAAAGAAGCTTTATAGTGAGGATGATGAAGAAGATGATGAAGAAGAGGTATGTAACAACCATGCCAGAGTGAGAGGTGTCTTTGGGAAAGAATGAATTTGAACCCTAGAAGAGAGTAAAAATGAAATCTTGGAACACTCAATTGGGATTCCACTCTCCAGATTGTATTTGCATGCATTGCAGTTCAAGAAATCCAATTTTTTGGACCAAAGAATTTCACAGTTACATGAACTCAACTTACAGTTTTTCAACTTTTGAACCATTTTTGGAAATATGTTAAGTTGTAAGTCTGAGGTATAACTATATGAAATATAACAAAATACAATCAGTTATAGGGGTTAAAATATTGAAGTGTTTGAGCCTTGAGCTCCAGTAACAAACCTATGCACCCCATGTTATAATGAACTTGATTGTTTTTCAAGTTAATGGCACTTTCTTTATGGAATGCATTAAGTTATGGCTGTATAAACCTAAGAAAAAGTATAATTGAGCAACCAGAAATTGATTTGTGCATGTTTGTGACCAGTTTAATTAAATTCAAATGAATGGCAGAATAAAGTTTTTACATTGTAATATTTTTCCTGCATTCTTCTTTGTCACATTTTACTGTTCCGCTCATGCTAGAATGGAGAGCAGTACAGAAAAAAATATTGACAATGTTATTGTCATTTATACAGGCAGAACTGGAAACTGCTGCTGAGTCCGTAGCAGAAAGAATTACAACTACAGATTCCAGTGGCCTCCACTGGTGTTGGAATGGCACAAAGAAACAAGATAACAGTTGAGAGAAATAAATTTCATGCTAACAATTAAAATACTACTATAAATAATAAGTTCAGCCAATAAAACCTAAGGTATTATGCTAAGTTCAAGTAACCCTTTTAGTTACCATGGGGCTTGACTCACACATGCAGATAACACTGACTCATACAGGGGTGTTCCTTCACAAACACACACAGGCATAGCATGCACAAAGCATAGGTGAATCAAGCAGCTGCCTGAAGTAGCACAGTTTTAAGTAGTGACGCATTTTTCAACCCTTTTGTTAATGCAAATTGATTTCTTTTTGTACATATTATGAATATTAATTGGCAGTCCTCTAAACATATTATGAAACAATATAAATTAAACTGGCTTAATAACTATGGCATCAGTGTCAATTTTTATCAGAGTGTCTGGAAATTTTGTGTTATTGATTGTGACATTTTCTGAGAAATTGATATTTTAAACTGAGTAAGATCTAAAAGTTTATGATGATGGTATATTAATATAGTTAATTGTGTTACTGGACGTTATCCACAACATTTTGGAGAGTGGATTCTGTCTTTGTCTTCATATGGAACTTGCTCAGTTGGGCCCAGTCAGTAGAGCTAGTCCTTGTCTGTGAAGATAGGGACTGAGGCTCATGGGACAGAATATCTCATTGCTTGGGGTGGCATTTAGGTTTGTATCAGCCCTGCGCACAGACACATACATATATAGATACACACAGACACGCTGCATATAGGCATCTTAGGGAGATAGGATGGGATGGTATGGATTGGATTGATCTGGCTCAGGATAGGGACCAGTGGAGGGATCTTGTGAACATGGTAATGAACCTTCAGGTTCCATAAAATGCTGGGAAATTCTTGAGGAGCCACAGATTTGGCTTCTCCTCAAGAAGAGCTCGGCTCCATAAGTACACTGCATATAGGCAGACATACAAGGATGCAGACAGGCCTACAGCCCCCCCTTGTCCACATGTACATGTAGTGCACACACACACACTTACACTCACCCTCACTCACAAACAAACAAACATTTAAGGCTGAAGATTATGTGAGTTTAGTGGGAGAGCCTTCTGCATATCCATATTATTGAAAGTAGGAGCCAGGTAGCTTAGTATAGTAATGAGCTTAGGGCTGGATGACCAAGGAATTGGGGTTCAAATCCTAGCAGGACAAGAGATTGTTCTCTTATGCACAGTGTCCAGCCCAGCTCTGATGCCCATCCTGCCTTCTTTCGAGCCGGTACCAGGGTCTCTTTCCCTTGGGGCAAAGCAGCATGGTTGTGAAGCTAATCCACTCATCTCCATCTAGTGCTGAGGCTAAGAATATTGGAGCTGTACCTCCACTCCCGATACATCTTCATGACATGGAGCCTAGTTAATTAAGCACAGGGGGAACTTTACCTTTGACCTTATTGGGAGTAATGTTGTCGATATATTATGTATTTCTGGAGAGCTCATATACTTTAGGGAACTTCAGCCTTGGGAATCTCTGTCCTAGTAGCTTACTGATATATGAATCTGGATTCCCTGTGTTAGACCATTCCTTTTATTTGACTTAATCATTTGCATATATTTGTATGTAGCCGTAACTCTGTCACAGATGTATGAAGTGTAAGTAAATATATCCCATTGATAATGTCTCTAATCACCGTTCACTTCAGAATTACTACCCGTTATTTGAAAAGATTCTGTCCATTGAAGAGTGCTCTCTTCTGGGACGTGATGCTATGTTTGCTTTTTTGGTTTATTCTTCAGTGTTGAAGCTGGATGCAGTTATGTTGTTCTGAAACATCAGCTTCTACTAGATGACATGGGGTTACATCCCAGAGGATAGTGCTGTTCATATTCACTGCTATGGAAATCTAAATTCCCACATTCTATCCATTGTTGGGCGTTGAGAAGAATGTGTCATTCTTCTCACACAGAAAACCGCATGGCAGTGTTTTGCCCGTTCTCATATCTTCATTAGCCAGGAGTTTGGAAATTGCTATCTCTTAAACAGTCTACATTGTCAAAAGGCATGAAATATCTTTTAATTCAGCGGTTTCAATGAGAATTATACAGTTTCTTACAGTAAGGTGTTTTTTTTATATATATGTTAGAAAAATGTTAATGGATCCTCTTGATTTGTGTGTTATCTGATTTCAGATTATGAGTGATCAGTGAATGAGTGAGAATCTGGCCCATACAGTCTGCTGATTGTGATGGGTAAGTTTGTCAAACATTGTGTAACATTATAAAACCTTTAAGTTTTGTATTTAATGGACATTGATTGTTTTTGCTTGCAGCCCAAGAATCCAACTCTGCAAGATATAAATGAAGCAGTAGATGTCAACATTTGTTTTGGATTCAGTAAATTTATCTTTCATTCAATGGGCTGTGCCTGCTACAGAGTGATGCATCAAGAGGTCAGCATTCTGTGGCATTGTAATGTTATATTGCTTTATAGTTAAACTTTCTCACTTCATGAAGGGTTCTATTGTATTTAAAATGTTGGTGTGGCAAACATATGAAGTGGGTTAAAAACAATTTTAATTTATTTGGGTTACTGTCTAGAGGGGGAATATTAGTCCACTGGTACTGGGACTTAGTTACTGTTTTGCACTTATCCGCAGTGTTGATGATGAAATTGTATATTGATTTTCTTTTTTTCAGAAATTATTTGTAAAACTAATAATTGCAGTGACTCACTTAGGAACATTTGTCTTACTACAACATTGTATTTCTGTCTTGTATTACTGGTGGTTATTTTGGAGTAGTCCTGGTGTTTTGCACTTGATGAAATATTCTACTATCTGTAGAATAGAGTTTACTGTGCTACAATGCCCATGCTAATATTTGTGCTTGTTCCTTTCTGGTTTCTCTCTTATGTTAACCTTTTAATTCTTACATGATGAAGACCATTATAACATGCCATCCTAATTTTTATGTTCATTTCAAAGCTGTAATTAAATTTATAAGCATATTATTTCTATGTACAGTTGTAAATAGTGCAAGAAAAAATACATGTTCTTATGTGAGAAAACACTGAGCCCCATGAAGCGGCAGTGAATTCCCTTCCCCTTGTTAAAGGCATGAACTTAATATTTTGTGGATTGAAATTTGTAGATTTTTCGTATCTAACAAGTGCTTCTGCTCATTTCATGATGACTACCAGTATGCTAATCGCTGGTATAATTTTCTCCATAATATTCCAACATTCGTCTTGTAGAGTTTTGTCGTGTAAATGTTTAGATCCCAAATGTGTTTGTCATAAGGGAGGAGTTGCAGCATAGAAGGAGAAATAAAATCTTTGTGGAATGTTGGGACCACTTTCAAAGTGTCAAATTTGTATACTGGTTGCAATTTTTGGTGCAAGAGTACACAGTAACGTTCGATTGCAAACTGACATCGAGAAGAATAAGCAGTATGTTCTTTGAGGTTTTCACAGTACTCCATTCTTCAGCTTTCTGTATGCCTGGTTTCTCACTCTTCTGATTCACCTCATTTTTCAGTGTTGAGTTTGATGAGGCTTTTCATCTCAAGGTTACAGTGTCAAACACATCTCCTTGTATGCCTGGTAGTCATAACTGCAGGGGTTGGATGTTGGGTATTTGATTCAAGATGTGTACTCAGATCAGCATGGATGGGCTCTATGTGTTAAGGTGTATGTAATGGGATGCTTGTTCAGAGGTAATAACATGAAGGAATGAATTACAAGTTAATTGATTGAACTTCCTTACAGATTAATTAAATTTTGGTGGATTTATTAATTCAGAGACATGGATAATTGTGCCTATTATTTTGCTGCTCTTTCTCAAAAAAGAAATATACATATATTATCACTTGGGTGTACCCTCACAAATGAAGTATGGTCTGAGTAATTGATTCAGGAAGTTCAGTTGGTCTTATCATGATAAATTTAATTACTTTCTGGATCTTAATTTAGCATGGTTTAAAAGCACATATAACATGATACCCAGGTTCTGAAAACTATCAGGAAAGAAAAATTTATATTAGTTTATATTTACAGTAGTAAAATTTCTGAGTTTGAATTAAATTTTGTTGGGTCATGGAGCTATCATCTGAAAACCTGGGATGTTGCTGAATTCAAGTGACACTAGCTTTAATTGATTCATTTTGAGACACTTTGAGTAGTTCAAACTGTACAGTGTCGAATGGTAAGAATATCATCCTGCCATTAAACACTACATAATTTTCACTGCCAAATTGAAAGGATTTGGAAGGAAGCAGCCTTAACCTAATTGAAATAGTACCCCAACATTTATGGGAGAGAGTGAGGAAAAACCTCGATGAGGATAGCTGGTGACCTGGCTGAGATTGGAACTGAGCATTAACATTATGCGAGGCTACTTGTTATTGACACGAGAAACAAAATTTTCAACAGCTTTTGATAAAATCTGAATTCAGCTTGTGGATTGGTCAGTTGAGTTATGTCTTTTGACATAGTTCCATGACTGATAATTCAAGGAGGGTTCTTGCCACTTGTCTCGTTGGCTGGAACCAAAACACTTCTCATTCAGAAATCACATCAGGACACTGTGCTAATGTGTGGTAACCAAGGCATATGCATACTTCACCACCACCCTAATTTTTCAGAGCTGCTTGTACCAAATTTTGGTTTTTAACCACACATAACATCAGCAATGACTTGTAGGACAGCTGTCATGTGACTGTTGCTAGTATTCAAGCGTTCAGCTGTATGAGCTAGTTCATAGTTCCAGTCTCTTTTAGATGATAATGTCATGGTATTTCTTTATACCAGTGTTGCTGCCTGCTAATTTTGAGGGTTCAGTTTGTCATTTGTATGAGGGAGCTGAGTCTGGTTTTGAACCTGAGATTGAAAACTGCCCTAACAGCAGTCTGAATGTGACTACATTCTTCTGGGTTGTAACACCTTGTAGGCTTCTAAGAGATTTATGGCATTTCAGAGAAGCCTAGTGCTTGCATCTTCAGGTACCTCGTATAAACCCACCCTGTCATTTTTCTGATGATGGAGAAAAGTCTTCAGAATTGTCTTCTCTCGTCTAAAGTTTTTCAGCATAGGTTCTGCTGATGAGCACTCTTTCTCAGTGCAATTGCTACATCATTAGGGTGTGTTGAAACAGATCATGAAAATGCAGGAAATGAGATATTTATTCAACATGCTCTATGTACTGAGGGTCATTGTGGCCTCTGCCTGATGCCACTATTATTAAGATTTTTAACTACAGGAAGGAAATGTATACTACAAAGTAGACTGAATTCCAGGATATAGTTTTAGACATCAGTCAGATGCCATCATCATCAAATTCTTGAAACATACATATTTCTCTAAGTCTTATCTAGCACCGATACTCACAGTTATGTAAAACACAATTTTAAGTGTAATTTCATCCAATCTGTCTTACTGCTTATTTTGCCTGGTTATGTTTCTTGCATAAACAATTTGCTTGTATGACATTTGATAGTAGGTCTGAGTTTAAGAAACTGAGAAATGCTGGACATATTGTAATATGTATAGGAGAATAATTATGTATAATATTTCACAGTTATTTCCTGATATAGGCTGGTGATAACTGTATAAAAAGACATTAAGATAAAGTGGAAGGTGAAGTGTGCTACAGAAAGTCAGTGAACTTGTCTTTTTTAAGGAATGGAATATTATTAAAAGAATGTAACATTATGTTAGGAAGTGATCATTGTGCCTGCAAAATTATGGGAGAGGTCATTTTGGTAATATTTTTCTACATTTGGTCCTATTGTCAATGAAATCCTGGTTCTTATTATTATAGATGCTCCTAGAGCTTTTCAGGTTATAGTAATGAGTGTGTATGTAGCAGAGGGGCAGGCATGATTATCAGAGAACCTTTGCAATGGTAGGTTCTGCCTGTACCTTAATGTTAATTATGTTATTTTGGACCCAATGCCATGTTACTTTACATACTGGTTGCTTAAAAGGCAGTGTTTGGTGCACAGTAATTCAGACATTATATATATTGAACAAAAGTGGAAACTCATTTCAACATTGACACATTCATGTGGCATTCAATGTATTGTGTTGTATTTCAAATAGTGTTGACATATTTTTATGTTGAAATTTGTCAGGTGGGTGGGAAGGGGACTCAGAATAGGTAAATGTGATATTAAACTGAGGTAGTTGCTGGCATTGAAATGTTACCATGGCTGCCAGAGTACTACTGTGGAAAGCCTGAAACCCTAACTTTTTTATTTAACTTGAATTCTTTTTTAAATTTGATTTTGAGCTGTAAATTTATATGAACTGAGCCAGAGAATGTGTTTTTCAGTCATGGATGGGAATTTAGAAACAAAGCCTATGTTTCCAGTTCCACAGTATCATTTGAAACATTTTTCTAAATTAAGTGAAACTTGCAATGTTGGTTTAAGTGAAATGATAATTTCGAGTGGCCGGTAAGCTTCTAAAATAATTGTTTTATATAATTATCTCTTCTTCTTTGTCATATTTACACAATTTTTAAATTTGAATTATCATTCATAGATATTTTTGGAGTGCTGCTACAAAATGTATTTTTCTAAAATTGCTGCCTTAAGCTTTTTTACGGTACCACAGGGTCTTAAATTATTATTATCCATACTTTTCTCATTCATCTTTAGAATTCAGTACATTGTCTGCCAGTTGTGTTATAAGTGAAATTTCTGTGAATAGATCGTGTTCACATAGCACCTTTTACTTAAATGATTCTTTTACCCATCCTCCCATCAATTGGTGTTACTTGGAATCAGGTTTTCCACAAGAGATGCTTAGTGAATAGCTCCACATTTACTGCAGAAGGAAAGTGGTAGATATAAGTTGATCTACAGATTAAAATAGATGAGCGCAAGTTTAATTATGTAACAGCTGAGGAAATTTGATTTTGTTTAATCCGTGGGGTACAGGATTTTCCGTCATGTGATTTACTGCATGCTGAGTAATGTAATTATTTGTGTATTAAATTTTTTCTTTGTTTAGGAAGGATGCTATAGAAATATTTTTAATAAAAGAATATAAAGACACATTAAATGGGATCAAATACTTACGTGTTGATATGTATTTTTTATGTCCTGATGCATGATAAAGGAAATTGGTGTAGGATAGAGCATTCTGCAAGGGTTGGTGGTCAATTCTAATCATATAACTTGTATTATATTAAGAATCTGAAAATAATTCTTTATTTTAAGTTATTGTACATGTAGCAATAGACATTGGCTTATTTGTCAAAGTGAAACAGATCTGTTTCCTCAATAATGAATCGGTTATTGTGCTGTTGTCTTGAAGGTGTGTTGAGAGAAGTGATTGGAAATTGGAGAAATTGCAGCTGTACTGACATGGTGCTCCGTTTTTCCATCATAAAAATACAGTTCATGCACTATAGGAGTATAGTTGGTTCAGAATTGGCATATCCCAGAGAAGCTACTTGCTATGTAAAGAAAATATCTGCTAACATAATAAGATATATTTATATATTGGATAGGTGAGAAACATAAGAGCACTGAGTGAGGCCAGGATTTACAGAAGCTGTAGAACATATTTCACCAGATTTATTTCATTCATAATGAGAACATCTTCAGTGAATAGATACTGTAATTGAATGTGAGAAAGTGATAGTGACTTCTGTGAGTCCTTGCTTATGTAAGTGCTTTTCCTCTCTTACTTGTGTGTTAAATGTGGTAGGTCAGACTGGGAAAGGAATTACAGAAAGTGCTGGAAGTTAGTATTTTTGCAGAGGTCACAGGGAGTGAATTTGCAGTTAGTGTACTATTGTACTCACTGGAAAGCACTGTTCAGTCCCCTCTTGGGTACTGAGTCCTGTATGAATTGAAACACATATATATTTATTAGTTGTACAGTTCCCCTTCTGCAAATTTTTTGCATCGAATGTGCATTTGCACAAGGTAGCAAATAATGAGCTGTGGTTAGTTTCTCGTATGTCTCCTTTATTATGGCATGCAGTACTACAGAAATCTGTTCTAATAATGTGTCAAATTTGAGTTGACTTGTACTTGGAAGTCATGGTTTTCAAAACAGTACTTATTATTTATACAGAGAAGTGTTGTTTTTCCTTAAGTCATTAAAACTGTATGAAAACATGATCAGTGTTTACATTTGGCTTCTGGCTCTAATGAGACATAGAATTATGCACATGAGGTGAATGTTCATATGCTTATGTAATTAAAGATTATTACTAAGAGATTGTTCTTCTTCGTATCACTGACATGACAGAATAGAACTTGCCTGATGCACATTCATGTTCAGGAGCTGAAATACCTGCAATATATATCTTTCCCTCATCAGTTGATATATAAATCTCCAATTTCATGAACACTCAGTTTTCTAGCTGTTCATGAAATCTGAAGATTTATCACTGTCACTACAAAAAAAAAGTCCTGACCTGAATAATTTTAGTTCATTTCACATCTTAACACATTTTTATTATTATCATGATTATGTAGACATGTGTGCCTTAGCCTCTTTCCATGCGGTTTTGTGGTTCTGCCATTATTTAACCAATACCTGGGTGTTTAATCACCGTAATGATGCAGATTATATAACAGTTTACACCATAAAGCCTCTCACCTTGTCATTTTCTTTAGTTTGTCTCTCAGTCGTTCCTGCATACCTTTCATTTTTCATCCTTCACAGTGAGAGAATTATTCTGCAGCTCAACAGAATAGTGATTAAAATTATCAAAAATGTAAGCATACACATATATAAATCTTAAAATTGTAGACTGTTTTAGTACAGAATATCATGGAAGTGAAAAATGTTTGATTATGTGCACTTACACAGCAGAGGTGGCAGAATGTAGCGTTATCAACGCTTGTCCCGTGTCTGTCTGTTTGCTTAGATCAGTGAGACAGTTGGTAGTGCTGGAAGAAGTCGATGTTCGTCCAGATTTCAGTCTTAACTCTTTTACTGTCGGACTACCACACTGGATTCTGCTTCCCCTTGAGGAGGATCCATGACCATTCCTACTGCTACTGCCACTTCGAATTCTTTTCCTGCACCCCATTTTCTCTAGTTGACGTTGCAAGGAGCGACGGAAATTTTTGGACATAAAGGAGTAGATGAAAGGATTCATGCAAGCGTGAATAAAAGGTAAAAGGTTGAAAGTTACACGGAGTGTGTACATTGTGGGAGTAAATGAATGCAGATTGAACTTTATAATGACTTCCATGATAATACGTAGGCCCCAGCACACCAGGAATAGAACTACCACAAGGATCAGCATTTTGATCACCTGCAACAGATATGTACTGATGACAGTGACACACAATAGGAGTTATGTAAGCTGCTGGCAGTAATTTACTTTTTGATGTGTCATCCCAGTGCCCACAAGGTTGGGAGTTAATTGTTGGACTGGTACCTCCACATTGTAGAAATGTAAATTGATGAAAACCTGAATGAGAAATATAAACTTACTGGTCTCAATACTAATGAAACTGCAGAGGCAGAAAATGAAAGAGTAAAAATCTGCAATGTTAGAAGGAAGGTGGCAGTGGTGATTGCTGTAATAATTATAGATATTATTTCTAATTTGACATCTTTTTTCCATAGTTTTTTAAGGTGTCAAGTCTGCTGTTTAACAAGACCAGTACTTAAAGCACATGTGCAATTGTTATATGGATATTCTAGAATCTCATACATAAAGCAAGCAAGATGGCAGAACCGACTTACTGAATTCTGGTTTTCATTTAACTCTCATGTTACTATTATTCCACTTATACTTTGTGGTGCCCTTTGTTGCACCCTTGCAACATCACCATGGTAACTGAATTTTAAACCTTAATCCATGGCCTTGGCCTATAAACATTGAAAGTGTGAAGCTTTAAGATATATATTTGCACCAATTTTGTTTCTCTGTGGGTCAAGGATCTTAGCCAAGGTTGTGCTGAATTCTTCAAAGTTGGATACCTTTTACACTTTTGGGGAATTTATTGTGGAAATATTAGAAGAAATTCATGTGTAAAACATATCTTCAAATCACTGATTTTTTTTTACCATTTTTGAAAATGTAATTTGATAATAACCTTGCATGTCTGCAGTATTCGTAAGGTTGGGATAATTTTAATATGGCTACTATAATTTAAACATTGATATTTCCTGGGAGTGTGCCTTATTGGAAAGAGAGGGCATAGCCCATGGTAAAATCCAGAAATTAGGTTCACTGTGAGGAGTAATGTGACATGGTGCTGAACAACGCATACATAGACAGCTGGAAATTTTCATATATATCATAAATGTTTTACCATGTTATGAAGAGTGTTTCAGTAGGTGCCATATTCACATAACTTTCATGAGAAAATGTTAAAAGACAAGGTGACTGAGCTGGCATCAACATGAAAAGGACCATTTTTTTGGAGGGGGGGGGGGCGGGGGTGGAAGTAAAAAGGGTAAATGTATTGACAAACCTGTTTCCGTGCTTTTCTTGCATCATCTCCTTTATTCTGCCTCTTCGTGGCTCTATTCATGTGGGTAGACCTGAATGTTGTGGTGCCGTTGCTGACACGAAACTCTTTTGAACTAACATCAGCAGAACCATTATGTAGTGTGGAGTTCTTCATGCTAAAAGAAACATGTAAGTGTTAGTATGTGTGCTGCTGCATTCTCTGGCATCGTGAATTTGGAATGGTACTGCATAAGCACTTGGATTTCAAGGTGGAACTAAAATTGTGAGTTTATATATTGGAATTCATTTTCTTCAAGAGGAGTGTTTAGAAATAACAGTTTATGTGCTACATGTTTTTAGATGATCTATATGTATTTTCTTATGCTGATTAAAACATTCAAACAGTTGTTCAAGCATCCACAGCTTTTTTAATAATGTGTGGATTAGATTTAATATGTAGACTGGAACAGGAAGGGGGTTTGCTGCTGGTTGCTCCTCTGCTTTGTAAAGGTCTTTGCGCCACCACTGTCTATTCATGTGTGGCACATGTTCATATTTGTTCTCTGTTGTCACAAAACTTACATGTTGACTTTAAATTTATGTTAATGACCTCACTTAGTGAACCCTATTTCTTTTATTTGTGGTCTTTCTTAATTGTTACTAACTTGTAGCTGAAATGATTTTGTCTTCTTTGTGTAAGTGTGCTTATTGTGTGCCACAATCCTGTCATACAGACATGTTTGTGTGTCTTAACTTCTAAATCTTACAAAATTTCACTGCAAAGAACATACTCGTATGAAACTAACTCCGCGGAGCTAAGCACCTCATGAGAACCTGTCAATTATGCAGCCAGTCAAGAATTTCCCAAAATTTTATGGAATCGGAAAGTTTTATTACCATGTTCACAAGAACCCTCCACTGGTCTCTATCCTGAGACAGATCAATCAGTTTTAAATTAAATTGAATGCGCAGTTTGGAGGACATTTGAAGAAGCGACAACAAATTGCCTCAGAAATTTGAAGCAAGGCAGAAAATTACGACTCACTTGTTGAATAATCCATCGAGGCATAACCAGACCAATTTTGATATTATTTCAGGACTCAGGGTCAAAAAGACCTACGTATTTTTGCACTCTTGACGAAGAGCTGCTTTTTGTCATCCAGTGTAATTTGAGAACAGTACATAAGGCCATATAAATCGATGCATTTAAACTGGGCCCATTTATTTGTCGAGAACACTCAGTTGAACTAGGTGTCATTTTGTTTTGTGCAGTCTGTAGTGAGTTAACTGAAGTAAAACTTGTGATTCATTTCACTATCCGACTTGTCATTAAAATCGACTGAGTTACTTATGAATATAGTTCATGCTGTTTTATTTAAATTCTCTTCTTATAATAGAGCTCTGAAGGAGGAGCGAAAACCATAATCGAGGGTCGTGATATACCGGGCAATTTTTAAGATTATTACATGGGTGTCGTTCTTTGCCTTGAAGAAAGTTTTGCCTTCAACCTCACGTCACCAATACGATGCAATCTCACGCTATCTGCGCGCTGTCCTTTACCGCATCAGTGGTAGTCTAGCTTGTTGCAGCGCTAACGTATCGCAGTATAAAATCTAGAAGTTATTTTATAGCGAAATGTTTTTTTATTTGTTTTCTATATTTGTATTATTTAAACTTCAAAAGTGAGCCGTATCGCCGGCTCTAAGAATATGAAGCATTTGACTGTAAATGATGCACATAAGGCAAAATTTCAAGAAAGGAAAGTGAGAAAGAAATACTCGACAAAAATAATATTGTTTATAAGAATTTCCATCTGTTGGTCAAAGTCTGTTTCAAGAGTAAAATTCGTTCTTGATTAGAACACGGTCTTCAAAATGTTCCCCGGGAAGCGTTTCAGCGTTGACGGATGCGACACTCACGCAGACTGAGGAAATGGATGATTTCCAACATTCCACATCGATGCAATGATGCACTGATTTTTATAATGGCAAAAAAAATTCATTTGACCGGGCTGAAGACACAGTGTCCATTGTTAGAAACAACAAATTTAAAAGTTCATGGACAGCGTAAATGACCTTACATGCCTTGGTTCGGTCTGTAATGTATGTGAGACAAACTTCAAAATTTTCTAAGAGCAAGATCGTTCCAGTGACCATCAGTATTGGCGTCGAAAGCGCGGCCCCGCTCTACGGCCGGCTCGCAGTCACCCGGCTGCCGAACACTGAGGATCGTCGTCGCTCACGCAAACCAGCCCGATGCGACCGGAGCTTCGTCGGTATTTGTCAGGAATTTATTTGGTTGTCTCTCCAAATACCGGAACCGACATCCCACACTGCTAATGCTAGACGCACTGGCGGACTCCGGAAGGTTCGCTAGAATCATGTTGGCAATGGTTTGATAAGAGTCTGCTTTTGGTTTTATCGATAAGATTTGGCAGTTAAATCGGCAGTGCGTAAACGGAAACAACGGTTTAGGGAGTTATTTTCGAAGAGCTTTTACAAACTAACAATTTTGCACCAGTTCGTTCCCGAATTTCGAGCATCCCTAGATATTTCGAGGTGCGTCTTTAATATTCTTGTTCAAATTGTGCATTGGAAGCCACAGAAGATCAAAAGTTAATATGAGTCTTCGTTCAAAGTTTCTGTTAGCTTTGTCCGATTTTAACCTAAACTGAAATACATCGACAAATTCAAGTGAAACTTTCCGAAGCAAACTGTCAAGAAAATCCATGAAGTGGAAGCAGACGTATTTCATGCGGTCACAGCCGGACAAATAGACATCCATGAGATATTTCACAATTTTTGCAAACGTGTTATGCTCCAGCAAAATGTGAGGCACATGGGCAAATGTTAGAGCACAACGTAAGTTCCATGAGGGAATCATTTGCATTGCAGCCTCACGTGATACCCCAGTGATACAATCTAGTATGGGATCTATGAGGTAACACAAACAGCTTCATACCATGCTCCTCATATTTCACAAGACATTACCGCAGTAGGTCTCAGAATGTGCTTTAATATTGAAGTGACCCCATGGCTTTCAGATTGTGTTGCGTCTCTGCATCACTCCATGGTTTTCACATTGTGCTTTAGCACAAAAAGTAATCAAACGGGATCAGACTGCACCTTAACGCACAAATTACGCACCAACTGTCTGAAACTACTTTACCTAACGCTGTTCGTAAGCGCCTGCATGTTCCTGGTGCTACGCCATAGTTCCCGGATCACGTAAGTGTAGCAGATTATCATGAGCATGCCAGGAGCAGCGAACAGCACCACGAACTGGTAGATGGCGAACTTGCCGCTCTGCTCGGTCTCGTTGCAATAGTGCAGAGTCACGTTGGTCACATTGTTGCTGTAAACTATGGTGAACGTCTCCTGCAGACACAACAGAACGACGAATACGGTCACTTGAATGTTATATACCGGACCATCCTGTAAGTAGAAATTTCAGAGTATTTTGTTTATTCATTTATACGTGCAAAATGTTTAAAGAACTTCTGTCTTATCGGAATATCGTGCAATCTTTAAACGCAATGAATCCCTCTCACTTTTAGTGTTCACATCAAACTTCAAGATTTTGAAGCAAGTACTGTCATTGTGTCACGTTTTAGTTCTCAAGTCCGTTGTCGAATTTTGATTACATTCTGTAATTGAGACCAGTGGAAAGATTAGAATTGGGGTATCGACAACCAGTTTGGCTTCATAGCTTACTGATTTTAATTTAATGGTGTCGCATATTACAGTAATCTCGATATTCTACCAGATGGTGTCATTCACTGTCACTGCCGCGAGAGCTGTAAATCTCATGTAATTACAAATACGGCGGCAGTGAGAACTTTTGAGGTTATGTCTTACAAATTTACGCAGACAAAATATGTACTTAGGGAGTAAGTTCTTGTGTAAGCGATAATAGCGAAACAATACACTAGCCCGTGAGTTATACTGAATTTCATTGCTCACATTGTCTAAATATGGTATTAATGACACTAGAATTGTAAGACTAGAAATCGATGAAATAGGAAAGTAGGCTGTATGAATTGTAAACAGATATAACATCCAGGCGACTGACTGTAATCCCAGTTATTATTTGCTTCTAAGACTGTGTATATTTCAGTGATATTTTATTTTGTGCTAAGGTTTAGCTTTGACAGAATGTGATAAAATATGTTTGCTGAAACAAAAGAAACAATTAATATATATATAAAATATTTCTTGATATTATGTATGTATGTGTGTGTGTGTGTGTGTAGATCCGTTACTGGGTAGCGACCTTGAAACAAACAAGAAACAACATCCGCTGCTAGGCAACAGATTCTTGATAAGCAAGTATACGCAGCCGTTACTGAGTAACTCCTTCATAAACAAATGTGTTCACATGAAAATAATTGGGAGTACAACAATCAACTGTGTTTTCTACGCGGTCCGTGGCGACATCTTATAAGGAGGACTGTTCAAGCAAGAGTTCAGAATTCCGTGTGAGGGCGGGGTCGAATACCTCCACCATAGCCCTGCGAGTTGTAGGAGACGACGAAAAGAGAAGTCTCGAATCTGAGACAGTAAAATGTGGTCGCGAGTCCTACGGGTCTCGGACCCGAGAGTGACTGCGCTGGCTAGGACCAGCAGCAATTATAAACGACAGACTCGTCCTCTCGTCAGAGAGAGCGCCCCACATCAACAAACACGCAACTGTCTGACAGTAATAAAAGTCTGGTCTTAAGCCCCAGATGAATGCATTATTCCAAGACAGACTAGCCGACTGACCGGCGGTCATAACATAAGACTCAGACTCGAAGAGTTGAGAGAGTTGTAAGGGTGTCTATAAAGAGAAGACTTAGTGCAGTTGAGAGCCAGCGGGCAAAAAGTGGGCGCCGAAGCTGAAGAATCTCTACTGTCAAAACCGTTACCAGGGAACGACTGGTGAAGACAGCAGACTGAAAAGATTTAACGTGTGCTGTAGTGGTTCGTAAAGTGTGGAGATTAGCGATGATGCAATAGTTAAGTGTAGTCACTAGCCGTGTGTTAAAAGTAGTCAATAAATACAATCTCCAATCCAAAACCTCGTGTATTCACACACATACACGTGACAATATATATATGTTATCACGATTTAGGGATGTGACTATAGACAGGGTATGGGTTGTTGAATTTAGGCCGCACCATAGCTCAAGCAGTTAGTCGCTGGCTTCCCACCGTGGCGGCCCAGGTTCGATCCCAGGTCTGGTCAAGTGGG
The DNA here is from genome assembly GCF_002891405.2 of Cryptotermes secundus. NCBI lineage: Eukaryota > Metazoa > Arthropoda > Insecta > Blattodea > Kalotermitidae > Cryptotermes > Cryptotermes secundus. Next base: position 672,456 of record NW_019742446.1, on the reverse strand, counting down.
ATTTGTGGTGGACAAAGTGACGCTGGGGCGGGTTTTCATTTCACCAAATTCTCCATTGTCATAATCACTCGGGGCAGGTACAATAGGCCAATCAGTGGCCACCGTGCCAAGTGGACCCAGCTGGACTCCACCCCCCACTAATTAAATTGGTTGTTGAATGGATTTATTAACCACCTATATACACCACTCGGAACTACAAGTAATTGCAGCACTATCGCTAATGTCTACACCACAACACGCGATAAGCCTGTGTTCAGCCTGCTGTGTCTTCAGAAGTCATTTTTGAAAATTCTACCGGCAACATCAGTGCAGTTTGCAACTCGTGTGAGATGTCTTGTTGCTCGTCTGAGTGCATATAGATCATCTAGATGTACTCGTACTCCCAAACTACTGTACAGTGGAACAGCCCTATCTCGGAAACCGATCGAATACGACACACGTATATGTACAATTTATGCTTAGAATGAAAGTTAGTATGGCCTTCCAGAATATTGACCTTTCCTCTCGGAACATGATATATAGCACATGAAAAATTGACGTTATTACTTTTTGAATCACGCTCATTCTATGGCTCACTCTAACCTAGAAGCATGATGCTTGCAACAGTTTCTGTGCTTTCATACCCAAAACTCGGCGTTCTTCTTTATCGGTATTGTTGGATCGTTGTTGAATTTGTATATTCCTTGCGTAGATTCTGTATTTCAGCATCCCGTTGCAATTGTTCACATTAGCGTCCATTTGGCTATATCCGTCTAAATTGGAACACTTGTTTTACACTTCAATATATTTTTTAACACTTAACACTACATGTTTCGGCCTCAAAGGGCCATCTTCAGGTGTTTTATTACAGATATTCAATCAAGACCTCGTTAAAACTGCTACACTGGCACAACCAGAACATATAAATACAGGAACAATTACACCGCATCAGTACTAGTAAAGACAACCCCACACGTTGAGGAGGAAACGAAAACCAGGTGCAAATAACTAACGTGAGGAACCAGCTGCCGGGGAAAACATTTTGATATATTTTACGGAAGTGACGACACCCTGAGTGAAGTGAAACAACAAATTATAAAAGAATCTTATCTCGTTTTAATTGAAGGAGGACTGCAGCGTGTGGTTTTTAAAATGAATTGGAACAGCGAAACAGTGTAGCAGTTTTAACAAGGTCTTGATTGAATATCTGTAGTAAAACACCTGAAGATGGCCCTTTGAAGCCGAAACATGTAGTGTTAATTGTTAAAGCATATACTGAAGTGTAGTTAGTTAGTTAGTTATTGGAGTGGGTGGGTTTCCCCATGCACCGCGACCCGTTTGATCTATTGTGCTTCCCTCTATGATATTCTACCAGTCTCTATACCCTACCGATACTGGTGCTTACCATCAGTCCCGACCAAGCCAGCGAGTTCGACCTCTACTGGCTTGGTGGTATCTATAATGCTTCCCCCATCTATCAGAGGCATTAGAGACTACTGTTGGGCGGGAAATGTCCTTGAATTTGGCTCAGTGATCTCCTTAGGCGATATGAGGTTCTTTTACTTGCCGTAAAGCTACGACACGGGACCCACGGCTTAAAGTCCCTCCCGGACGACTTGTTCCCTGAATTTTTCCGCCTTTACAAATTCCACGACCTCCGCCGGGTTTGAACCCGCGTACTACGAGTCGTGAGGTGGGAACGTTACCTCTAGACTACGGAGGCCGCTTATTGAAGTGTAAAACAAGTGTTGCAATTTAGACGAATATAGACAAATAGACGCCTTGCGTAGATCTTTACAAACAATTCCCTGCAGTTACAAACCTGAAGATTCTTCACAGTCATCGGAAGAGTCTTTAGTCATTTTAATCCTCTTGATATTATGAGGTTCTAATTCTATTCTGTTTTCTCAGAAGGCCAATTTTTATTCCTACATATCCCCCTCAGACCCCTTTGTACATGTAATTTAGATACGAAAAATTTTCGTGCACCCTACAGTATTTGGACGCATTAAACCACGATCAGCTTGCAATGAAATCTTCTGGGATGATCAGTTTCTTCGAAAAACCAATCCCTGATGATGGAGATCGGGAGTCGCTTTTTTACTGCATCGTCCCGTCTGATAGAGTCATTCTCTATTGCGACCCACGGTTCGAAAGTCGCTTGTTTTATGAGCGAGACTGAAACAATATCTGTCAATTTGATGCTATGAAATCTGCCGTGGAAAGTGATTTAACTCCTTATGTGAAAGCCAGATGTCATGCACGTTTCGTTTACTGATGTAGGAACTGAGATGAGAAAAAATTTTAAAGATAAATAAAACCTAACATAAAAAGAACCATTTCTTTGAGATGTGTACCACTTTAACTCTTGGAATCAAATGTGTTGCTTTTTGAGTAAACATTTACCTTGACATTTCCTGAAAAGAGTTCGACTCCGTTGTGTTTATGCACATGTAAAATATGCAAATTTTAGAGCAACATGCAACAATTCCCTAGCCGGTCACGAACTGAACATTTCATTTACAACATTCACTTGCATCGTAAAGAATTCTAAGTTTGTCTGGAAGAGTTTATCATAAAGTGGAGTATAAAGGAAAGGTATATTTGGAAAGTTTCAGTACAAATAGCTTTTTCTTCCGTTACAAGGATAACACATTCATTATATTCTGACATTTATTAAACAAAATTTTATGTGATATACATAAAAAGACTTTTGTACCTACTTATCACTTTTAATTAAATTTTTATCTGTCTTTTAATAGGAGTATGAATTATTTTGTGTTATGGTGACCAATTTAAATAAATCGTAGCACATGAGAACGTTATAATAGTCATAATTATTATTACTATTGTTATTGTTTTTGAGGTAATTACATCTGAGCTTTTAAGCTATGCATATGCCACGCATGCCGCAATCACTAAAGGCAAACCTATGTGGGAGAAATTTAAGAGGACCTCCTAAATAAAGTATAGTTACCATGGAAATTAAAACATAAAAATTATTGAGTTTCAGTTATACGAGTATATATAGTTAATTTCACACAGAAATATCTTTTATCAGTTTTACATGCATCTTCACAATGTGAACCCTGTTGCGTGTCACAGACTTCAATGATTTAGGTTAGCCTTCGCTACAACAAAATGATTTGATGATCAATTAGTGTTTTTCAGATTGGATTTTATTTTATGCTATATGTTCCACTCCTCATTGGACTATCATCAGGCAGTGTTATATGACACGTATGTGTTCAATGAATTCTTAACGTGGATCCATATTTTGTGCAACGCGCCGTGCTCTGAAATATATAAATTTTGCCTCAGGTTACACCATAAGTATTAAACTTAAAGTAATAGATATATCTATGAGATATATTAGAAAATATGTTGAATATTGACGGTTTTTATATTAAAGAGTGTTAGAAGTATTAAAAGATATATTAAAAATTATATATTATCATATTTCCAAAGTTAAAATGCCCAATATAATGTAAAGTTACGACGTTAAGTTATAGTTCTTGTGGATTCATGTTGTTAAATGTCCACAATATGGGAAATCATTGCGTCCAGGGGTTTGTTATTCTAGATCGGGAACAAATATCATATTACTGCCTGATGATGGTCCCATGAGAACTGAAATATGTAGCAGCAAATAGAATCCAATCTGAACACTACTGATTGATCATAAAATCATTTTGTTGTGGCGACGGCGAACTTTAACAATATATGAGTAGATTCTAAAGGGGTCTGACGGTGGTGGATGACACAGAATTACTGGGGTTTTGGACTTCTTCCATCGTCCGGAATTTTAGGGCCAGTGATTGAGAGTAGGTGTCTTCCTTTCTCACCTGAAGACGGAAATAGATCCAGTTTCGGAAACGTCGTGTCCTCTGTTAGCTAAAATTCCGGACGATGGAAAAAGTCCAAAATTCAAGTAATTCTGTTTAACAATATACTATGTTTTACATGAATTCATTCGAATTTCTATAAAGTAATTAGCACGGTTGCCGGTCACGGTAGCCGAGCTGTCTAAGGCATGCACTGTCTTAGCTCACTCGGAAGCCGTGATCGTGGGTTCGGATCTGTTTCCTGTGAGGTACGAACTGAATTCTTATATATTATTCTTATACACTGCCGGTCACGGTAGCCGAGCGGTCTAAGGCATGCACTGTCTTCGCTCGCTCGGAAGCCGGGATCGTGGGTTCGGATTTGTTTCCTGTGAGGTACGAACTGAATTCTTATATATTATTCTTATACACTGCCGGTCACGGTAGCCGAGCGGTCTAAGGCATGCACTGTCTTCGCTCGCTCGGAAGCCGGGATCGTGGGTTCGGATTTGTTTCCTGTGAGGTACGAACTGAATTCTTATATATTATTCTTATACACTGCCGGTCACGGTAGCCGAGCGGTCTAAGGCATGCACTGTCTTCGCTCGCTCGGAAACCGAGATCGTGGGTTCGAATCCCACTCAGGGCATGGACGTTTGTGTGCGTTTTTCTGTGTTTGTCTACAGGTAGAGGCCTTGCGACGAGCTGGTCACTCGCCCAAGGAGTCCTACCGTATGTGTAAGATCTAGTAAACCGAAGTGAAACGGAAAGTTTCATGGAGGAAGGCCTAGGCCCAAATTGGGGCTGTAGCGCCACAGGAAAAAAAAATTAGCACGGTTAGTTCGTTCTAAGGTCTCCATGTCAGCTAAAAACCATGTAAGTCCAGCAGTTCTTAAATCCATTGTATTTGTGACATGTTCATTCATTAAATGGATAGTTAAAACTGAAAGAGTATATACAATAAACATATTTCATAATATATAATGTTGTAACATATAACATACGAGTATACACCTTGTATATCAGTTTCTAATAAACGTAGAAATCGAGGTAACTAAGCTGTTTAGATAAAGAAAGAAAGAAAGAGGGAAGTAGCGTGTCCGTGTATCTACGGATAAGCGTAACTACACGTAACCTACATCGGCATCGGCCCACGATCCCGGCTTCCAAGCGAGCGAAGACAGTGCGTGCCTTAGACCGCTCGGCTACCGTGACCGGCTCTTCTTTGACAGTGGCTGCCGGTAAATGTGATACGTACATTGCATTAAGGATTTCGACATGCTTTGTTATGACTGTCGGCTTACTGCACTTGTCGCATTCAATGCCTTGTCCGTGTTCTGAGCATGCCATAGACATTGGGCTGGACTTACCTTCGTGAGAATGGTGGGCGTGGTTAGAAGTAGAGACAACAACCAAACGAGCAGGATTGCCCTTCTGCAGTTACTGATCGTGCACAGCGACCGCGATTTCATCGGAAACACGATCACAATGAACCTGAAACAGTTATTACTGTACTGGTAACACTAACTTCAAAATTGCAGGTCTATATTTATCGGAACATCGATGCTAGTGTATGAAGTGAATATATGAACATGGGGTGGATTGGAGCGTACGGTTCGCGGATAAAAGCAATTAAATTTCTGCAATTAAAACGAAGAATTCATAACACTGTGCGGTGATATTAATTCTCTTTCATTTAATACATTCTCGAAAAAAGTGTACATGCATGACATAACAATGTTAGAGATACCACAATTTAAAATCTTCAGGAAGCGAATATACATTACGCCCAGTGAGAAATAATTGCCGTGAAATGTGTTTAAATTTACGATTTCTTTAACCAACATTCGAAATCGGATAGTGCAGTCGGTATAGCGACTGGCTACGGGCTGAACGACCGAGGGGTCAGAATTCTTTGTCCCAGTAGTTTTGAGAATGTTCTTTTCTCCACGTCGTCCAGACCTGCTCTGGAGCCCACCCAGCCTCCTATCCAATGGGTACCGGGAGCTCTTTCCTTGGAGGTGAAGAGGCAGGGGCGTGAAGCTGACCACTCACCTCTAACTAGTGCCCCATGTGCCTTCATGACGTAGTGCTTAATTAGTTAAGCACAGGGTCAACTTTACCTTTTACCTTCATCTCTCGAATTGAAATTTGTACACAGAGGAACTTCTCAGTTTCTGTTGTCTTTTATTCCTGAAATGATTCTGTAAGTTGTACGAAACCCACATTTGTAGTGTCTTGAAAACTCATTCTAGTACCAAATATTATATAGAGGACCCCGTAAAGATTTATAGCAACTTGGCTGCAAATCGGCAAGCCGGAAAATTGTTCAAAATGGGTTCGTTATATCGGTTCATTCAGATTGATCCCACTCAGTGTATCTTTCTAAAGGTGTGTTTAAATGAGACAACTTTCCTTTCAGCATCGTCCGACAAATTTCATTTCAGCATCTGTTGCCTGAGAGCGGGGCAATGCCGTTCAGTATTGATCACTGTTGATGGCAGATGAGCGATGTGCGTAGTGTTGACGCATCCCCTTCCACTAAGTTGAAACATGTTGAAAGGTTTCCAAACAACGATCAGAATCCATTGTCAACCACAGGCAACTTGTTACAAGTGTTGTTGATGTGCAATAATTCACAGCGTTGTGTGCTCCAACCGGTGAACAACATTTTGAGAATTGTTAGAGGACTTCCAAAACGCCAAAATCGGCGTTACGGCTCGTAAGCAGAGTGTAATATAAAAATAAAAGGTCGATGCTCAGCAAATGTAATAAAAAATCTGGATGTAGAGCAGGTAACTAAAAAAATTCCATGGGGCTGGTTCATTATGGAGAATCTAAGTTTCTATACATATTTAACTTTATACGCTCTTAAATAATTCTGGGAAGGAAACGCGTATATAAACACATTCGCTTGTCTGGTGAAGGAACTTTCTGCCTTCTTAACACCGCTAAGTCTCACTGTTGTATTCACAAGATCCATAAATTCCCAGCTTGAACTTAGGTACCGACTGTTCTGACTGAAATTTCTCATGTTCTTTTTCGCTCCCTCCAGAAAAACCCGGGATAGTACCTAAAATTAGTCTACATGTGCTTCTTTCCACATTTCGTTTTCTGATTCGGTATTTGCTATTGTAGCATCATTCGGCTTAATACCTTACAGTCTGGGATACTGACAGGGTCGATAGGTAATAAAAGCAGGGTAAAGCTATCCTGAAGCAGGCCATGGAGACTCATGAAGTTGTAGACGTCAAGGTTCCCACATTTTCTAGACAATCGGCTCAGAAATGGCGGTGAGGTTGTCAGACGTACGCGCCGGCCGCCCTTTAGCCCCAGGAAAATTCCTGGTACTCATTTTTGTTAGAGACTGAGTTAATGCCAGAATCATAGTGGGGCTGGAAGAATTAGGTCAATTGAAAGAACCGATGACCTCAACAGGAATCGAACCCTCGACCTTCCGGATTGTAGCATAGTGCCTTAACCAACTATGCTACTGCGTACCCTATAAATAAATAACAAATAAACACGATCCCATATGTCTGAGAGACTGTATAACATTTTATAACATGCTGGATCTTAAAGAGAAGGGCTGTTGGTTGCGCAACTCAGAAGCTGAACTACGCCTTGTCGGCTGTTGGCTACTACTTTCTCATTATATTGGTAAACACCCGTTTGTCACCAAAATGCAGGGAAAAATCAGGACATTACGATAGGTAACAAAGGTTTTGAAAATGTGGCACAGTTCACATATTTGGGAACGACTATAACAAATTAAAACCTGATCCCGGGGAAAATTAAGAGGAGATTGAACTCGGGTAATGCTTGTTACCATTCAGTCCAGAATCATCCGTCTTCTCTTCTGCTGTCTAAAAACATAAAAATTAGAATATACAAAACTACAATTTTGCCTGTGGTTCTGTATTGGTGTGAAACATAGACGGAGGATGTTTGAGAACAAGTTGCTGAGGAGCATATTTGGACCGAGGAGAGATGAAGTGAGAGGAGGTTGGAGAAAACTGCATATATTATTCTCCAAGTATAGTTAGAATGATCAAGTCAAGGAGGATGGGGTGGGCAGGCCATGTAGCACGAGTGGGGAGGCAAGGAATGCATATAGGATATTTGTGGGAAAGCCAGAAGGAAAGAGACCGCTGGGAAGACCAATGTGTAGGTGGGTGAACAATATTAAAATGGATCTTAGAGAGATAGGATGGGATGGTATGGATTGGATTGACCTGGCTCAGGATAGGGACCAGTGGCGGGGTCTCGTGAACACGGAAATGAACCTTCGGATTCCACAAAATGCTGGGAAATTCTTGAGTAGCTGCAGAATTGGCGACTCCTCAAGAAGGGCTCAGCTGCATGAGTGAAAACCGGAAAGAAATGTCGCTCTCATTTCAGGTAGTTTTATAACAAATGCAAGAGTCGGCAAAAGTTTCACTTTAAGGCAGTCCATTCTGCTTGTGATTATTTTCGAAAAGATGTGCACGCTACTATTTCTATGCCCACTTCTCTTGTACCTGCTCCAAATACACGGAACATTTCCTTCTGCGTCCTAGTGTTTTATAGCAACAGCAACAGCAGGAAAGGCTATAAATGGGTTCATGGATCGATCGATTTCTTTTACGCGACACTGCCTAGTGGATATCCGGTTTTGGAATTTCAGTACCGCACTCATACTGATCCTTTTTTCAGAATTTGAATTCACTCTGAAAATATCTTAGAATCCAGTGCGTACCCCACAAAGGGTCCGTAGTCAATAATTTGAAAACAAATGACATATGGTCTGAAAGAGTGACACCAGATCACAAACCGCCGTATAACCAAGGCACTGTGAAAGGTGAAGTCAAGTACTTGCTTACACAGAAAGGATTTCAGAATTTTAATTATTAATTTTATTGTTCTGTAAGACTTAAACAGTACAATATGGGAAATGTACTCTTTTTATTATCCTAAATCATCATCATCATCATCATCATCATCATCATCAGTAATCTGTCAAGACGACAGGTCCACAGTCTCTTCCAAAACAATTCCTCCACTTAATGCGATCTAGAGCTTTCTCCTTCAAATGACAGTATCCTCTTCTGTCCCCAAGGTCATCCAGCATCTTCTTAGATGTATCCTAAATACCAGGGATCATTCAAGGGAACGCGGTAGCGTAGTAGGTTGAGGAACTATGCTAAAAGGCCGCGCCATAGCTCAAGCAGTTAGTCGCTGGTTTCCCACCGCGGCGGCCCGGGTTCAATCCCGTATCTGGTCAAGTGGGATTTGTGGCGGACAAAGTGCCGCTGGGGCGAGTTTTCTCCGAGTACTTCGGCTTCCCCTCCCAATCTTCAGCCCGCCAAATTGTCCATCATCATAATCACCCGGGGCAGGCTATAATAGGTCAATCAGTGGCCGCCGTGCCGAGTGGATCCAGTTGGACTCCACCCCCACTTACTTACTTACGCATGGAGCTGAGCCCTTCTTGAGGAGCCGCCAATTCTGCAGCTACTCAAGAATTTCCCAGCATTTCATGGAACCCGAAGGTTCATCACCGTGTTCACAAGAGCCCTCCGCTGGTCCCTATCCTGAGCCAGATCTATCCAATCCATACCATCCCATCCTATCTCTCTAAGATCCATTCTAATATTGTCCACACACCTACGCCTTGGTCTTCCCTGTGGTCTCTTTCCTTCTGGCTTTCTCACCAATATCCTATTCCTCTTCTCCCCCATTCGTGCTACATGACCTGCCCACCTCATCCTCCTTGACTCCACCCCCTCCCCCATTAAGCGAGTTAAAAAAGACTATGCTAAAAGCGGGTAGGTCGCGATTTCGATTCCCGATGAGGTCGCTGGATTTTTTGATTGATCAAATCCTTCCAGCCGTACTACGCTATGGCCCTGGGGTCGACTCGGCCTCTAACAGAAATTATTCCTGGAATCTTCCTGGGGTAAAGAGCGGCCAGCTCGTAAGCCTGAAAACCCCACTGCCATCTGTGAGCTGACTGTCTCTAAAATGTGGGAACCTCGACTTCTCAGAATCCTATGGCCCTCCACGGTCTGTTACAGAGACAGCTGTTCCGTTACCTTACCAGAAATCTTTCAGTGATCTGTTACTTTACAGAATTCTCCGAAGTAAATATTTAGCTTTTTCTTGTCCACTCTTAACTCCATGTCACATAATCTTACTTCAGCAGCTGATTAAGAAGTTACTCGTTATTAAACTTCCATTAAGTAAACTTGTTGAAACCAGCTCACATCTTCTCTGAGGATCGTCTTATTCTTCAAGTAAGCCTTCCAAGTTCTCTTTAGTTACAGCTCAAACAGCTCAGTCTACTTCTCTTCCGATCGACTACCCTGTCAGTCGGTTTCCTTTTGTCATATGTCAGATAATGCAGATTTTAGGGGTGATATAAATACATTTTATTTCCATGTCTATGACAGTGTTAGTTCTGTGTTGCATATGAAATTGTTCTCTAAAAAGCGTTGCCAAATATTTTATATTAGTTACTATGCCATATTATTTTATACGAATTTTTAGTGACATTTGTTATAATGTATACATTATGCATTTACATAAACACTCCTTCACATCCACATTACTATGAAAAATATATTGTCTTTTATTCCTTTAATTTGATTTGGTTCATAGTACACAAGTAAAATGAATGCAGCGTTTAAATATTTAAATTTTCTTCCAAAAATTTAATTTTCTGGAGTTATATTGTCAACGACACCACACCCCTTCTTTAAATTCTATTCGTAAACTGGACATAGAAAGTGATTCTTTTTTAATTCGCATGGTGGGGGGGGTGGAGTCCAGTTGGGTCCACTAGGCACGTCGGCCACTGATTGGCCACTTTGTCCATCACAAATCCCACTTGACCAGACCCGGGATGGAACCCGGGCTGCCGCGGTGGGAAGCCAGTGACTAACCTCTTGAGCTATGGCGCGACCTAGAGAGGGATAAAAAAGGAGGCATGAAATATATTATCTGTGATTTTTCATTTCCTGTCCTACAAAATGATGTTTCTCTGAACATCATGTTCTATTGACGGTTAATGTACCGCGGTATGTGAGCCATTGGCTTATTCTGCTTCGCCCTGAATTATACCCTCCATGTGACGCTCATGAAGACGTACGTTATAACAAGCAGCATATAGTGACGCACTCCATGTCATAAACATGTCGGCACAGCTCCCTGTAGGATCTTGTCTCTGCACCATATAAAACAGAGGCAGCAAATTTTACACTCAGTCGCGTGACTTTTGAATATGTCTTTTCATATCCACCTTCTTGAATAACATAATATCACGTATCACTGGTTGGCGTGACTAATAACTATGGGTTCTGGATTTGATGATCGCATGTATTGGACGCCTCTGTGAAAATTACAGTTGATTATAAAAGCTCACACATTAATGTCCTTCTTAGAGACGGCTGTCTGCGGAATCGCTCTGAAGAATCTCTATGCTCTCGAATTCGCGAAATGAATAAGGGTCTGAGAACATAATTGAGATCACTGCCTCCAAAGGTTCAATTCTGTGTTTAACGAATGCGTTGTCTCGGAGATGCCGTTGTGTTTAGCAACTTGTTACCTGGTAACGATGGGTTTCCTGCTATTGATTTCTGGGCCGTTTCCCAGCAACGAACGTCTGGTTCTGGCTTTAAGCCCTCACGTCACAATAATTAGCACATTATGTCCACCTACTCATACGCATACAATGTCTGCATGCATACATATATATATATATACAGTGTACGTACTCGTACATGTACAAGCATGATCTGACTGACTGGCATTCGTGGGATACTCAGGTTGCATATCGGTTGGGGTGCCGGCTGTGCTGAACTCAGCCTCCAATTCCGGTACAGGAGCAGGACCTGAAACTATTCTGCATCTCTCATGACTCATAAGCCTTCTACATTTCTAGCTTCAAGCTACGTGAACTGAGCAGATGATAAAGTCTTGTAGAATGATAGAATAAAGAACAAAACCCATGCGAGTAGTTGAAAATCCCACATAAAATTTTCGCGATATCCAAATTATGTCGTGTCGGTGAAGCTTGTGTTATTTTTCTGAAACATAGCTGAATACGATTACTGATTTTATTCACTACTCTTTTCACTGTGGGAGAATTGCAATATCTTTCTTGCATTCATGGTTTCGATGTCATTATATATTTATTAACAGATATTAGCCTTAAGCGAGGATGAGGTCTTTCGAATAGGATGAGTAGAAAGTAGTTTTAAAATATCAAAGCTTGAAGAAATGTAATGACATTATATATAATGAACTACATAGCAATGTGTTGCACCCGTGGTTGAGTGTAGTTCACGGTTAGTATGGCTGATTCTGCAATTTCGGTGGAATTAACTGATGTAAATCGGTTGAACTTTCAACGGCAGAACTGGGAAGCCATGTACTAGACATGAGGAGATAGTTAGGTCGAAAGCCAAGCAGGTCTCAATTCAGGAATATGGAAGGTGAAGGAAGTCACGTGTTAGGATGATGGAACATAATACAGCAAACAAGTTACAACTCGGAAGTCGTCGGGGGTTGGGGGGGGATGAAAGACAATAAGAACACTTGACCTGAAGCAACCACACCTGAACCATCGAGCACATGACATGATTCACGTGAATTGAAGGTGAACAGTAAGAGTAAGAAGTGATCCAGGCTATTCCCAAAGCATTCTTCCGGTTTCCTAGCGGAAGAATTAGCGAAAACCACGAATGGTCTTGTTCAGCATAGCCGATATTTCTGAGGGGACTCGAACTAACACCTCCAGAATACAAACACTGTATGCCTATTTGGCAGTCCAACAGCAAGGTGACCCGAAGAAAATTACGAAACTTCGTAATTACTTAAATGGATCTCACAAGAGTGCCTTCTGTTTTCAGACGGCTCCTTCCGGCCGTGGAGTCACTGCACAACATCAAGAGCGCATTCAAGCCGCTATTTCGGAATTTTCTCTAACAGAGACCATGCGCCCTTTCGGCGTCTGGACGTGCCAACAGGCCACAGCCATTCCTTCGGACTTATGTCTATAATTACTTTCATAACCAGCAATACAGCCTCACGTGAATTGGAATTTAATGGGAAGTTCTCGTGATTAAGTTCCCATTCCTTGGCACGTAAAAATCCTGGTATTACTGTTTAACGGAGATCATAAAATGGTGCAAATAATCACTAAATTTATTGCATTATATTTTTGGCGGTAACATGTTCAAAAAAGTCGTGATTGTTAAAAATATTGTCCCTCTTACAGCTGGATGAAGAATGTTTTAACGCTTCAAACCCCAGTGGTCACTATATGCACCGCCTATAACATATGAAAATTCTGTGTTGTGCTCATAGAATATATTTGTGTGTTTCGCGTGGTTCTCATAATAAATATTAAGCGGTTGATCTTTGTAGCGGAGACATAAAACATTTCCTGTGAGGTACGAACTGGATTTTCATATATTATTTAGAAGAATTTTTAGTCTTTGAAATGTTAACAAAGTTGAAGCTGACAGCTCCTAGATTCGTCGAAAGCTCCCAGATTATATTTATTTCAAAGGGAAGAGTTTGAAAATTGCTCAAGTCGAAGTGAGCTTTCCTGGAGAGAGGAAATAATTTAAATAGTATCCCCTGTGCTGCTTTAAAACATAACATCGAAACTATTACATAACGCATAATGTATCTTAAATCAGGATCGTATGTATTTCTAGGCAGAAAACAGGGAATCAGAAAGTTAAGTCTTCCAGTGAGATCAGCCATTTCGGCATGAAGTGAATTTTCAATGTTTCGAAGATTGTTTCCACTCCATCAGTAGGAAATGATGTGGCAAATCTTTTCATCGTATGTCTAAGTTATACACCCTTAGCTTTCGGAGTTCCGTCTTCTTCTTGAAGGACATCTGCGTCATCCATCGCATTGATCCACGAAGAAAAAGGTAGAGACAGTTTCCGAAACGTTGGAAATCCACTCCATACTGACATGGCTGATTTCCCGAGAAGACTTAATTGCTTGCTCTCCAAACTCGCTGTTTCCAACATGCGTTCTATAATTCTGCCTGAAATGTGTCTCTACACGTCTGGTGTTTACTCAGACACCTTCCTTATCTAAAATGTATTAAGGTCTTGCCTTAGATTTATATTCCATAATGCCAAGCAGAATAGCTCCGGCGGCAACGTGTGTGGCATATCCGGGAGGTGTGCCCAATCTCGAGTGGGTTACCGTCCAGCCTTGTAATTGTCATGCTTCCTTTTAGTCACGCCAATCGAATTCCGGGATATTGTCTCAATTTGCTCACGTTCGCTTCTTTTCCATATAATTTCCAGTTTATTATTCACGGATTGTCAATCCATTGGACGTTTTGTTTTGAGGTGCTGACACCGCATTGAAAGAAACCACAAAATAAATAAAAATATTCAGTGATACCTTAACGTGACTAGGGGCACGCGGTAGGGTAGTTGGTTGAGGTACTATGCTATAAGCCGCAAAGTTTCGGGTACGAATCCCGAACAGGTGGATTTTTTTTTAATTAACCTAATCTTTCCAGCCACACTATGACCCTGAGGTCGACTCAGCCTCTAACAGAAATGAATACCAGGAATATTCTTTGGGGGTAAAGGGCGGCCGGCGCGTAAGGCTGACAACCTTACCGATATCTGTGAGCCGATTGTCTAGAAGATGTCGGAGCCTCAACCTCTCACAACACTGTGGGCCTTCACAAGAATAACTTTACTTTATCTAGTGTGAATTAAGAATATTAAGAAAATTTTTATCATAGGCTTTCAGGACAATTTATACCAAAACATTCTTTTTATATGAGGTGGCTTTGTGTTTGTGTGGGAGGACAAATATTCGCAGCTAACGGTCGAAACGTGCTTATAAATTAAAGCGGCAAGATAATGAGAACAAACAGCATGACAACAGCTTGAGTTTAAACAGACGAGGGCGGGAACTGAGATGTGTTACACAGTTCTAGTGAGTCATACACCCCGCAAGACTACTGATCCTCTAACCCTGGTAAGTTACTTGATTAAGTTCCACGTCATGGGAAGGTATGGGAGAGCTGTGATAGAGGTCTACAATTCTTAACATCAGCAGTACGAGTAGAGGGAAATGAGTGATTGTCTTCACCCTCCGCCGAATTTACACAGGAGAATATGGCACCGGTCCTGTCCAACCTAAAATGTTCTAATTACTGCCATATTGAGACTGTTAAAATAAGGGATGAGGAAAAAAAATCGTAATGATTTTTATAGAATTATCTCTCTGTTGGATTTGGTCAGTATCCGCCATTTCTCTTAAATATTTTTAGGGAACCATTATGCACAGAACATTTAAGCATATCCCAGTATCAGACAGTTCTCTACAGAGTAGCGTGAAAATCGTAAAAATGTTTATACGTAGCATAAAAATTGTTGGATGCCGTGTTGTTTCATTTGTTAACAAGTCAGGAGTCTCTGTGAAGTACTCAGATTGCTGCTAATATTTCAACAGAAATGTCACAAGTTACGAATACTCATTTTTATATAACCAAGTGTCCTCTCATGCGTAATATAGTGCGGACATGTGACCCTACCCCCACTTGCTACACCGATTGAGAATACGGGCACAGTTGTGATGCGTTTGAAAAGAAAGGGGGGGAACAAATGACAATGGGGAAATAAATTTACGAGAAACAGGAAACTTGGTGACTCTTTGTCGTAAAAGTTTTACGCCCTCCATTATTCGCAAGGGATAGTCACTGCACTGCGCTGAGCCAACAGTTTTATGCAAGACTCCTATTCCGGCCATATTCTTCTATTTCTCTTGGAGTTTCCTGCTTTAAGTTTCCAAAAAACAAACCTACCGTATTCACGGCTACTCAGAGAAACACAGTTTACTAATATTTAAATAAATGTCGTATCAAATTATTTAGATATAATGTTAAGCGGCCTCTAGGGGTAACGTTCCCACCTCATGACTCAAGGTACGCGGGTTCAAACCCGGCGGAGGTCGTGGAATTTTTAAGGGCGGAAAAATTCAGGGAACAAGTCCTCCGGGAGGGACTTTAAGCCGTGGGTCCCGTGTCGTAAATTTACGGCACGTAAAAGATCCTCGTATCTCTAGGAGACCTCTGAGCAAAACTGGGCAACAATTTCCCGCCCAAGTAGTTTCCAATGCCTCTGGTAGATGGGGTAATATCAGGTACCGACGGCCGACCTCGTTGGCTGAACGGGGCTGATATCACGCACCAGTACCGGTAGGATATGGCGACAGTAGAAATTAAAGGGGGGACGCACAATGGACCAATAACTGGTCTAAGTGAATGGGGAAATCCACCCCCTCTAATAATAATAATATTAATAATAAGAGATATAATGTTAATTATAATGCAGCATATCACAGCGGCCGCTCGGCATAAGCCATATGCTGTCTTAGAGCTTTCAAATATAATGTCACGTGTTCGATACCCAGGCCGGGGCTTCCTTTTCTGTATTATGCTCTGCTGTATGCATAAATGTAGACAGTGTTGTAGATAAAATAGCTTCTAACATACAAAAGTGTTCTTATGCTGAACTAACACTTTTCAAGAAGAGCTCTATATTCTGCGGTATAAGGCCGTTTCGTCCGTTGAAGCTTTCATCTTCAGGGTGAAAAAATAAGCAAAGCAAGAGACGAGAGTGGAAGCAGGCAGCAAACAGAACTCTTCATAACCACCCTGTGAGAACCTCAAATAGAAAACATTTCATTTGCACTTTAATTATTTTTATTTAACGAAGATCTATTCGCTACACAGAATTGTGTGACCCTGCATTGAATGGCATTAGTGTTTCCCCACCTCGAAACTTTGCATATCGGCACGTTGGTATAATTAATGTTTGGGAATCGAAATGTACGTTCATATGTTGGTCTATGAAAGCCTGGGATTCATGCCATATTACGAACATTAATAAAATTACTGAGAAAACACACATGCAGATACACACTAGGTACATAGAGGATATTCTATTAATATGCATATATACGGAGAGATTATTTTATAGCCTGCCGCAAAACGTCCAGTTGTACAAGCGGAAGAGCTACAGGCTAATCGCGTAAGCTAGGCACGCGTACGTTCGGACTCTTGACGCGATCAGCAAATCAATACGTACAGTGCAATTTATCTTCAATATCGCCCCAATAAATAGCTGAACAGCTACTGTGAAGCTGTTTTATGTGTTATGTGCCGGCCGATCATAATTCCGAGCTCCTGCCGCTGTATTGAACATCCAGCCAGTCGCTACACACGGGAACCACAAGTGTTTTAGTATGATATCCATCTGAAATGGAGAAGAGAGGAAGATTCTGGTGTAAATTTCAGGATATTACACGTCTGCGCAGAAAAACTATCAATAAATTCGTGAATAAGTTAAAAGAGGCAGTTTCGTTACTGGGGAAGAAAATCCAGAATTGAGATACAAAATACTTAATGCTGGTTTGGGCCCAACACGCTAATCATGTCTTCAACCCGTGTGACTTTTGTTTATGAGGGACCATAAAGCAAAGCCTTGCACAATAGAAGACTGGAAGAGAAATGTCCTAAGGGGAGTTTACGCTGCTTCTCAAACAGACTTTCAGCGCGTAAATGCAAACTTTATAAGAAGATGCCAGGAATGCGCGGGAAAGAAAGGAGTAATTTGGGTTAATTTCCATTTTTAATGCGCATTGGCGATTTATCTGATGGCCACGCAACGATTTGCTGTTCACCTCTCTTTAGTGCCGGAGTCTAGAAACACTGAAAATTTATGGAGACAGATCTTGGACCAGGGAAAAC
Source organism: Cryptotermes secundus (assembly GCF_002891405.2). Classification (NCBI taxonomy): domain Eukaryota; kingdom Metazoa; phylum Arthropoda; class Insecta; order Blattodea; family Kalotermitidae; genus Cryptotermes; species Cryptotermes secundus. Next base: position 654,870 of record NW_019742446.1, on the reverse strand, counting down.
TTTACCTTCTACATGGACATGTAATTACGTTGTAACGTGCAGAGCCACTGCTATGCAACGACGGCCAGATGTGTGGATATACCAGGGCCTTTTCTGGGTAACGACTCGGTAAACACTTCCCGTTGCTAGGTAGTAGATTCTTCGTATTTCATCGTCTGGGACGTGCAATACGGTGTTTACGTTGAAAATTTCTAGATTCTGGCAGAAACAAGAAGTCCGGAGTTATGACATTTACGAGCAGTCATAAATTTAGCTCGGATACAGGGAACCGGACGCGCCTAAAAGGACAGGTCAGAGCTTGTTACAATTGCCTGTGAATGAGGGCCAGTATGATTTGGGTTGCCTCGTTCAAGCTTCCCACGGAAGATGGTATAAAATGTATTTGAAAACACCATCTTTCGAATTCCCGGCGTGGGGGTGCAAGCCATTCCACAAAAGGAGACTTTCACAATATTCCGAACTGAACGGACGTGACCTTTGCACGCTCCGAGTTATAGCTTGCGATAGTAACGCTGTAACGTAAGAATACATCAATTTAAGAGTGTGGTGAATTAGCAGGCGAATAAACGTCAATTGGCTCAACTCTCAGAAAAACGCTTTCTTCGGCATCGCTACCCTGAGACTCATGCAAACCGACCCAGCTAGTTTCCCGTACCTATACCGATCTTCCTTAGTTTGATCTGTGAGGACAACTTCCAGTAGCCATCATACACTGTCCTAAGGTAGAAACAGGTGTAGCAGGGATAGCACCATTTCGACTGCGCCGATACAAGCAAAGGCGGGTTGGAAAAGAGCGGTGTTAAGACTGAGAACACTAGACTGCGTTCTAGTGAGCTGTAAATTGTGGAAATAGCAATAGTGTTATAGTTATAAGTAGTTACGGCCTCTAAGTGGTCAATGAATCTATTCGTCAATCCAAACCCCATATATAGTGACTCATATACGTAACAATATGAGGTCAGATCAGAACAGAAGAAATCAACGTTGAAATTAGCGAAAAGTTATAAAAAATGACCAAGGTTTATTTATTTGTTTCTTCGTCTGATCACTTTAGTCCTTAAAATGCCAATGAACGCTTGACGCAGTGAATTTCCATTATTCCCTGTGACTATAATAGTAACAAATATCCTTTTGAGATAAGAATATGGTGTCACATTCACAAGAATAGCCGCACTTCTAGTCCGGAGCATGCGCGAAGTAACTTAGATACAGCACTACAAATTATAGTAATATTTAACGTGATATGAATGAGATGACAATGTAGAAGTCTTCAAATTTAAAGAACCGCAATACCTCGCAGTTCCGAGAATTATCTTTGTATCAGTCAGCCAGTAGCATGGGTGTAAGATGTACCAAAATTGCCAAACACAGCTTCAAAGATTTACTGAAGTCCAGCGTGGTAATATTCGAGATAAAAGAGAAGAGATTCACAAAAAATATATATCATACTAGGATGTATATGCTGCTCTTTGTTCACCAGTTCTTACAGTCAGACTGGATCATACGAATAAATCACCCGCTTTCACCATTTTCGTTTCTTAAAATTCTAACGTTTAACCTTTTATCAGTTAGCAGGCCTAAGGCACTTCAGCTTTGAGTACGTTCCGCGTCTGCTTTTCTTCATAGAAAACACATATTTAAACCGAGTATCAGTGAATTATGAGAGTGTTACACCTATATGATTGACTCCTAAATCATTTAACGACGTTTCAACAGAAGCGATTATATCTCGGATGTGATGTGAAGGTGATTATGAATTGTATTGAAGTAGCTGGGAGCAAGTGATCCAAGATGCCTTTTAGGTAATAAGTTACCATTTTAAGGCCGCATAGCTCAAGCGGTTAGTCATTGGTTTCCCATCGCGGTGGCCCGGGTTCAAACCCGGGTCTGGTCAAGTGGGATTTGTGGTGGACAAAGTGGCGCTGGGGTAGGTTTTCTCCGAGTACTTCGGTTTCCCCTGCCAATCTTCATTCCACTAAATTCTCCATCATCACAATCAGCCGGGGCAGGTGCAATAGGCCAATCAGTGGCCGCCGTGCCGAATGGACCCAACTGGACTCCACCCCTCTCTGTGCGAATTAAAAGAAAGGTTACTATTTGATTGTAAATTCTGAGAACAACCACGACAATCGCATGCCAGGAATATAGACTCACCTCTCGAGTGTGACAGCTGAAAGGTTGAGGACAGACACAACAGCAGACAGTAGCAACGCATACATCGCCATCTTGCACACAGCAGCATTCTCGTCCCACTGTACCACGAAATACTGTAATGTTTCCAGTGGCGCGTGCACTAGAAGCAGCAGGAGGTCAGCCACTGCAAGACTCACGAGGAACAAGTTGGTAGCACTGCGGGACTTTCTATCCCCCACCATCACTACCACCACGATAATATTACCAACCAAACCGAAAAGAAGTGTGACAGAGTGAGTGATAATTATGTTAAAAAACATGGGATTAATAATCCATGGCTTTAACATGTCTTCAGGATTGTCTATAAAAATTAAATTTGTTGGATAGCCATCGTTCATGGAAGATAAAGTGTCGTCAAACAAAGAATTGTCACTCAAGGAGTCTGATGAATCATAAGCCATATTGATGTTCGTTCCATTCCATGGAGACAGATGAGTATCGGCCATCATGAGGATATGGAACGCCTGTTTTTATTTAGGGAACTGGTTTATATTGTTCCTCTTATTTGGATTTCAAACCTGAAAAGGAACATGAAAACAAAGAATCATTCATGTCACATTTGAGCAAAACATTAGCAAGATACGTAATTATTAACACTTTGAAACATAAGCAAATCTCTCGTATAATCTATCAATGACTCGACTCTTTCGTGTCTTGTTTCAGTTCCCTGCTAACCCCTTCCATTTCCTAGGTAGTTATTTTCATGTTAATGTTTTATACAACAGTTTTCCGTGATGGCTCATAAAACTAAGTTTCAGACAATTCACCAGAACCGCAAACCATCACTGTTCTCACTCACCCAATTCCTCAGTCGCTCAGTCACTCACTCTACTTTTTCATGTTCAAAGACTTGACAAATATTGTCCGGAGCCGGGGTTCGACAGATACGTTACCGATAAGTTGGGCATTACTATGAATCTCTTTTCTACTACCACAAATAGAATACCGAAAAATTTCATGAGTAAATATATAGTGTACTTAACTAAATTTTTGTCTTGTTTTGAGTGTGTTTCTATTCTGATGAACAACCAGTCTCCGGCACTCTGCCTGGGTCGGTGTACAGATCCAGCCTTTGTTCATTTGCAAGTCCTATTTTACTCTCTCACAAGGTGTAAAGAATAACGTGAAGCAGCTGGACGCCCTATATTCACACGACTGGGAGTACAGGGTCATAGAGGAAGAACTTGGGCCGCGTCATAGCTCAAGCGGTTAGCAGCTGGCTTCCCACCGCGGCGGCCCGAGTTCGATCCCGGGTCTGGTTAAGTGGGCTTTGTGGTGGACAAAGTGGCGCTGGGGCAGGTTTTCTCCGAGTACTTCGGTTTCCCCTGCCAATCTTCATTCCACCAATTGCTCCACAATCACCCTCACTTATCATCTGGGCCTGGTGCAATAGGCCAGAAGTGGCCGCAGTACAAGGGACTTAGTCCCACCCCACTAGCAATAAAAATAATTAGAGGAAGAGCTTCTAGATTTAGTTTCTCATTTAATCAAATGAATTTATATGGAGTGTACAAGAACAGTGTAGGAGTTGAGGTTCTCAGGGCGGTGGTTATGGGGAGTTTATCTTCTAGGATATAATTCCGTGTAGGCTGTCTAGAATCAACCAATGTTTCGGAGAAATATTTAGCCTCAATCTTCAGGGTTCGAGATTAATCGAAGCAAGAAAACCATCATAAAGCAAGTGGAATGAGTGTCAGATTTTACAACCCCCAAAATATAGGATAAAATCACGTTAGCTAAAAGTTTTGTTATGAAAAGAATATATTTATTGAGGTGGGGGGGACTTAACGATGATACGAAATTACTTCATTCTTTCTCTAATCTGGTTAGTTGTTAATTGCTTTTCTTTACATATGTAGCAATGAACTGTAAATTAAAATATTTTCATGTTTCAGTAGCATGTTCTACTTCTTGCCGAGGTCGTTCCAGTATACAAGAATTCAGAAATGCTTGGAAATGACTTCCTCTGCTGTGCACTAAATGAATGTATGTCACATATAAGTTACAGTACCGCCTCACCGAAAGCCAAGGAACAATGCTGCAATTTCATCTTGCTTTTATTCCTCTAGATCCATATACACGCACTCCTTACTACTATTTCAAGTTTTACTAGTGTGTGTTCTAGTAAAAGATTTGAAGAACGTTCTACGAGGGTATACAATGCTCTCAGAATATTTAATTAAACTACAGACTGCAACAAAATGTTCCACAGTTTGCTGTCATTTGTTAACTACTCAGTTGCCTCAATACGAGGCATTTAAACTTAACCTCTCTACTTGTTCGAATAACTTGTATAGGGCAGAGTTGAGACTAAAGTCGATTGGAAGGAACAGTCATTGTTTGGAAGGAAACTGTGCTAGTACCTGTATGTTATGTCAGTAAATTAAAGGCACGTGCGGACGCGCCATAGCTCAAGCGGTTAGTAGCTGGTTTCCGACCACGGAGGCCCGGGTGCGATCCCGGGTCTGGTCAAGTGGGATTAATGGTGGACAAAGTGGCGTTGGGGCGGGTTTTCTCCGAGTACTTCGGTTTCCCCTACAAATCTTTTTTTCCCCTTGGTACTACAGCCTCAGTGGGCCTAGCCCACCTCCATGAACTTCTCCGTTCACTTCGGTTTTTCTAGATCTTACACATTCGGTATGACTCCTTGGGCGGGTGATCAGCTCGTCGCAAGGTCTCTACCTGTAGCAAAACACAGAAAAACGCACACACACAAACTAAACATCCATGCCCTGAGTGGGATTCGAACCCACAATCCCAGTTTCCAAGCGAGCGAAGACAGTACATGCCTTAGACCGCTCGGCTACAGTGACCGGCCTACCAGTCTTCATTCCACCAAATTCTTCATCATCATAATCACCCGGGGCAGGTACAATTGACCAAACAGTGGCCGCCGTGCCGAGTGGACCCAGCTTGACTCCACCCCCGACTAAGTGAATTTTAAAGGCATATGAAATATTAATTTATTCAATAAATCCTGTTGTGAAAACAGGAAAAAGTTAACAGAATCGTGCTAAGCATTTCGCACGGAGTTGGGATGTTGCATAAACATTGTTTTATGTCTCTTTCTGGTAAGGTTAACAAAATTTTACTCACTCGTCGCGAAGCTCCTAGGAAGAGAGTCTTAAAAATTGATCACGGACACACTCCAATAATCTGAAGAACAACTGTGATAATTAGCAGTGAGGCTGTGTAATTTGCTTGTTAGTGACAAGCGGATCGTTATACGAGCATTAAATATTTTGAAACAACCTGTAACTAAAACTAACTAACAACATTGAGCTGAGAACTTTTCGAGAAGCCGCCATTTGCGCAGCTGCTCAAGAATTTTCCAAGACTTTATGGAAACCGAAAGTTCATTACCATGTCCAAAAGAGCCCTCCACTGGTCCCTATCCGGAGCCAGATCAATCCAGTCCATACCACTCCATTCTATCTCTCGAACATGCATTTTATGATTACCCACTCATCTACATCTTGATCTTCCTAGTGGGCTCTTTCCCTCTGACTTTCCCACAGTATCTCATATGCATTCATCTTCTCCCCATTCGTGCTACATGCCCTGCTCATCTCATCTTCGGCCTAAATATTCTCTTCAACACCTTGTTCTCAGACACCCTCAGGCTATGCTTCTTCCTTAATATCAGAGACCAAGTTTCACATCCATACAGAACCATAGGCAAAATTATAATTTTGTATATTCTAATTTTCACCATTTTAGACAGCAGGTGGGAATACGGAAGATTCTGGACTGAATGATAGCAAGCATTACCCAAATTCAATCTCCTTATAATTTCCTCCTGAATCAAAATTTGTTTTGTTATTGTCACTCCGAAATATTTGAACTGTGCCACTTTTCAAAGGATCTGTTAGCTCTCTTTATGTCATGATTTTGTACTGTATTCTGGCGACGAGGCAGCAACATATACTTAGTTTTCTCTGCGTGTACTTCTAGACAAACCTGTGTGCTTTTCTTTATGGTATCTATGGCGCGTCCCCAGGTTGCGGATGCAGGAGACGGCCTCCAAGTATGGAGGTTATCTGCAAATACATTGAATAAACAGCCGCGGACAGCCGACAAGGGGTGGTCCTCCAATGTGTTTGTTGGGCATAGAGCTAACAACTCCTCACGGCAAAAAATAAGCTTGTTATGAAATGCCACGAAAGGCATTGGATGGTTCTTTGGATAAAGGACATAAACTAAGGAAGACAGCCATGAGGTTTTGTACGTGGAAGGTAAGGAGTCTGTATAGGGCAGTTTCGCTCATGACAGTTGCAGAAGAAATATCAACTGTAACTACAGGTTCTAAATATAAATGCTACCCATGTGACGACGTGTTACTAAGTCCAGGTGGCTCTGGCCTCCGAAGACGGAACGTCATGCAACAAGTTTG
>NW_019742446.1:647459-648143 GCF_002891405.2 Cryptotermes secundus | reverse complement strand
CGCGATTTCAATGAGCATGTCGGTTAGGGAATGTTTATTTTCGAAGTAATTTAATTAATTTTGATGGACAGCAGTAATTGTCTGGTAACTTCCATTTTGTTTTGCATGAATAAATTTCATGTCTGTAAATTGTTTAGAGCGTGTGCGAAACTTCGGGCACATCTACATTTATTGATTTTAAAAATTAAATTGAATGAAGAATAATAAAGTTAGAAATGTTCGGAGAAAATTACAGTTAGTAGTTTCATGATTGGTATTGCTTGTCTAAGATCGATTTAATAAAGTGAGATGGTGTGGGCGGGTCGCGCCCTGTCTGTCGGAATTACCACAGCGTGTTTAGGTCCCCCTCCCCAGGGTCATTTCAACTACCGAAGGCAGCATGTCACTCACTCTTCTTGCAGCTGCTCTGGAAATAATGATCAGATTTCAATATTGAGGTGCAGTGTTTATCAGTTATGAAACGAAAACGTTTGGAAAGACGTACCCCATAGAGGTGTGCACATTTTTTTTTTATTTCTTTCCCCTTGGCACTACAGCCCCAGTGGGCCGAGGCCTACCTCCATGAACTTCTCCGTTCTCTTCAGGTTTTCTAGATCTTAGACATTCGGTAGGATTCCTTGGGCGGATGATCAGCTCGTCGCAAGGCCTCTACCTGTATACAAACACAGAAAAACGCACACAAAC
>NW_019742446.1:620684-647378 GCF_002891405.2 Cryptotermes secundus | reverse complement strand
CATGCCTTAGACCGCTCGGCTACCGTGACCGGCAGTGTATAAGAATAATATATAAGAATTCAGTTCGTACCTCACAGGAAACAGATCCGAACCCACGATCCCGGCTTCCGAGCGAGCGAAGACAGTGCATGCCTTAGACCGCTCGGCTACCGTGACCGGCAGCGATGTGCACGTAGTTTGCTACTATTCTGCGTGAGGTTCTGATGTAACTAGTAACAACTTAACGACAAGGTTAGATTCATTTTAACGAACATAAATTGAAGCTTCTAGTCTCGCTGCCATTGATGGAAGAAACGGAATATTTTGTTCTGGAACTTACTGACAGATAACTAAATTTCTAAAACTAACACAAAGGTGATTCGCATTACTGCCTTTAAATTACCCACAAAATATTGACCGTAGGAATTATCTTCAATATTGAAATCTTTGTAGGAATTTTCGTTATATATGTTCCATCCTGGGTTCCATAAATCCTCCTCAGTCCATCCTAATAACATTTGTTCTAGCTTTCCAACAGGCCTACGGTATCCTTCGCAGTTCGCTTCAGATGTCTGTATAGTGCACTCCAAAGTAATTGTTGTAGTCTGTTCATACCGTCGTTCCATGAAACACTCTCAGATCCAACTGGATTTTAAGTTTCCACGATGGATTACGCAGGCAGCCAACAGAAGCCAAGTAAGAAACCAACATGAAGCGGCAGCAATCAGAGCTCTGCTCGGTGTCTACCTCATACTGGTTTTTTGCTTGGCTTATTCTTCAACCACGAAGATGGACGAGATATATTCCTTCGAAACGTTTGTTGACTTTCAGTGTACTACACCACGTTATATTCCAGAAGATTCAACAGAAAGAGACACCAGAATCCTGGAAAATATTTATGCCTGAAATAAAATGTAGATTTCTTTAAGAATTAAACTTTTAATTTCAAGAACTTTATGATGAATGTATACGTAATGAACTGCAAGTTGGAACGTTCTTATGCTTCTTTGCTATGTAATTATGATTGGCTTTGTAAATATAGAATTTATGGCTATATAGTACTGTGTCTGTACCGTTTTATCTGCCGCTACGTTCATAAAGTTTAGTAGAGGGTACAGAGTCGCAGAGAACGCATTTTGAAAGTTTATGTACTCAAAATGAGGGGAACCATTTCTCACCTTTATTAAACACGGGTCATCATTTCGGCAACTCTTTGTTTATTTAACGTTTTCTTCAAAGATTTGGCAACATTGATGGTGTAAAAGTTAGTGAAGTTTTCACACTAATATAGTGATTTAATTTCACTACATATATCTAAGCCGTGGTACCGGGTCTGGCCAAGTGGGATTTGTGGTGGACAAAGTGGCGCTGGGGCAGGTTTTCTCCGAGTACTTCGGTTTCCCCTGCAAATCTTCATTCCACCGATTGCTCCACAATCACCCCCACCTATCATCTGGGGCTGGTACAATAGGCCAGAAGTGGCCGCAGTGCAAGGGACTTAGTCCCACCCCACTAACAATAAAAAAAATTAGGAGTGGTACTTTTAGATGTGTAGAATCCAGCACCTTTTGAATGGCAGAGGCAATGCATATTGGCGTCTCAGAAAAACTCATACTCTGAGAGTTAATTTAATATTTGATTGTAAACTCTTGAAACTGCATTATGTACATATTAGATTCACGTTGCCTTCATCAAATGCGGCGTCATTCATTTCACTCCTGTTGCTCCAAGTTGGAGGATAGGGCATCCCTGAAACCCTTCGTTTTAATTCAGTTTCTTAATCTTATAGGCAGTCGGTAGGACTCCTTGAACGGGGCATCAGGCCGTCGCAAGGCCGCTACCTACGTAGGACAAGACAGACACAGAATAAATGTAGACAAACACCCATGCCTTGAGTGGGATTCAAACACAAGACCCCAGCTTTCGAGTAGGCGAAGACAGTTCATGCCTTAGACCGCGCGGCCACTGTTTTCGGCCATGAAGCGATAATGGGTTTTGGTCTGTCAAGTGTACCATAGCGTTCCATGGAACAAAAGAAAGTGTGAATTTATTCTCATACGTCCAATTGCGCTGCTTCTGTTCGGGTTTGGCTTCGATACTTGCGTGAATGAAATGTGATCCGGGCATGCAATACTTTCACCGAGTACGGCGTATTTCCATATTGGCGGTAATAGGTTCGAATCTACGTCGGGTAGTAGGCAGTGTTACCTAAATTATTTTACGCTTATCCCCAATTCTTTCATGACAGTACCTACACATCTAACACTGGATTTGTTTGGAGTGGCAGACAACACCTATGCTTTACAAATAACGTAGTTTAGTTAGTTTAGTTTTTTTTTTTTTAGTTTCGTGGGGTAGGGTGACACTGAATCCACTTGGTACGTCGGCCACTAATTGGCCTATTGTACCAGCCCCCGGACGATAGATGTTGGTGAATGTGGAGCAGTCGGTGGAATTAGAATTTCTCAAGGGAAACCGAAGTACTCGGAGAAAACCTGTTCCAATGCCACTTTGTCCACCACAAATCCCATAAACCTGGTCTGGGCTCGAACCCGGGCCACCGCGGCGGGAAGGCGGCGACTAACAGCTTGAGCTATGGCACGCCCTTATTATTAACGTAAGTTTTCCTCCTACGATAAAGAACACAACAAGCGCACACATGACAGAAAATTATTCAGAGATTTTGGAAGTGCACCTGCTAGGAGGAGGATGATTGTGCATTGTTTAGTATTTCGATCTACTAAGGGGGTTTGTTTTAAAGTCAAAGGCATGCATTTAGGGCTTGGTGACAAGACGGTTGTAGCACGCAGTCAATGCTGTACGGCAGGCATGTGCAACGCATCTATCGCGCTCGACCGGTCGATTGCGGGACGATTTTTAGTCGATCTCATAGGCCTATAAGGAAATTATACGTGAAAAGCATGTAAATTCACTTGTAATATAATAAGATTTTATTCAGATTTTGAAGGGAAAATGCGTATTAAAGTAGTCTGTACTTTCAATGTATGTTGCTTTTACAACAAACGTCATGTGTCGTGTTATTTTTACCAATATTTTTGCTTAAAACGAGGTACGACGATAGGAGGGGGTGGTAGATCACTGATAGTTTTGACACTAAATAGTCGATCACAATCTGTTTGAAGTTGGACATGCCTGCTATACGACAACCTGAAAGAGTTCACCCTTTCTCCGGCGACAATTCAACGTTCATAATTACCCCATTCGATAATCTCAGTAGCATGAGTAACGCAGTGTGGGATACAGAGCATTCAGCAAAACAAACATGGAAAGAACTGTACCATAACCTATGCTTTCAATGACGTCATGAAGCGCTGCGGCGATTATCATTTTTCTGAAGGTCACAACGAGCTTACTGTTTCATTTTATTAAATCTGTCGGAGTCGAATGAGAGATGTCGTATGTTTATACTGGTACTGTACCCTCAGTTATAATTTGTAGTGTTCTCTACGGGTTTCAACGTCGACTTTCAAAGCACACGGGTTAATGTAATATTAAGTATCAAGTTATGGAAATTTTACTGCACAGTGAGAGCTTAAATATTATAATGAGCGGTACGTACTGTCTGACAATTTGAAACTTGGCGAAAACACAGATGTGGACCATCGTAGTATTGTCATCACACCGTAAGACACGTATAAGTGAACCAAACTATTGAGACTGGATAACGTTGGCGGTAAGTAAGGGTTGTTTGTTTTGCTACGTAATTTAAATTGCGTCAACGGAGAAGTTCATGGAGGTAGGCCTAGGCCCACTGGGGCTGTAGTGTCAAGGAAAAAAAAAAGAAAAAAGAAAAAATTAAATTGCTCAGCTCTTAGAGTTTTTTCCCCTTGGAACTACAGCCCCAGTGTGCCTAGGCCTACCTCCATGAACTTCTCCGTTCACTTCGGTTTTTCTAGATCTTACACATTGGGCGGGTGATCAGCTCGTCGCAAGGCCTCTACCTGTACACAAACACAGAAAAACGCACACACAAAAACTAAACATCCATGCCCTGAGTGGGATTCGAACCTACGATCCCGGTTTTCAAGCGAGCGAAGACAGCACATGCCTTAGACCGCTCGGCTACCGTGACCGGCTCATATAGAGTATACATAGTTAGAAATGACAAGAAAAGATGTTCAAGGAAATTAACTCGTTAATAGAACGGTAATCACCCACAAGAATGTAATATTATTCTTTCAACAGAATACCGATGAATGCTTTAACGGTTGGGGCAATATGTGTGAGTAATTGTAATGGATTTATTCTTTCTCTGTGCAATGCAGAAATTATTGCTTATGAGGAGAGTGTTATTGTCTGATTCTTAATGTTTCATTACTAATTGAAATCATGCAAGAATGTTATGCCATCGGGGGTTAATCTCCACCTCTCATAGTCATGTTTTACTCTGAAATACTTGACTATGATCTGGAATGGAATTAATAGTTAATAACAGATGATTATATATTAACTAGCACGAATTGGGGAGATAAGGAATGCATATAGGATATTGGTGGGAAAGCCAGAAGGAAAGAGACCACTGGGAAGACCAAGGCGTAGGTGGGTGGACAATTTTAAAATGGATCTTAGAGAGATAAGATGGGATAGTATGGATTAGATTGATCTGGCTCAGGATAGAGACCAGTGGAGGGCTCTTGTGAACACGGTAATGAACCTTTGGGTTCCATGAAATGGTGGGAAATCCTTGACTAGCTGCAGATTTGGCGGCTCCTCAAGAAGGGCTCAGCTCCATAAGTAATTAAGTAAGATTAGACATTAACTTCCACACCCAAACTAACTCACCTACGCATACGAGGCATAAACCCGAAATATATTAGCCACGTCTGCGTACCCAGTATTACAGAATGGTTTGTCATTTACTATATGCAGAGCATGTACCACTCAGTTTAACTGCCCTTCTCTATCTCACTAAGCACCTGGAACCATGCTAATGAACTTACGTGTATAATACAGCGTNTAGGATATTCACTGAGCATTAGATCATGTCTTATGTTTCTGATTTCTTTACTAAAATCCTTCTTGTTTTGACATATGACCTTCGCTCTGTTGATCAAACTATGAACAACTCCCCTTTTTATACGTGGTGTGGGTGATTGGACTTAAAGTGAAGATAACGACCAGTATGAGTAGGCTTTCGGTACACTTTGGTGGTCAGTTTTGGACCCTGCTTCATAACCAAAACATCCAAGAATGGAAGTGCATTGTTGACTTCAACTTCCATAGTGAATTTGATGGTAGGCCTGATGTTGTTAATATGTTGAAGATATTATCAACATATTGTGACGTCTCAACTCAGCGGCGGCTATTCCAAGGCTGTCTCGTTCTCAATACTCAATTTTCTATTACTCTGTACGTGTCGTAAGCTCTGCTTATATAGGGGTTATGCGGACTGGATACCAGACTCCATTCCTCACGGTCCCGTTTCTACTATAGCGACAGTCGGTTGTTACGTAACGGGCCTTCTGTTGTCCATCTCCGGGGAAACGCTTTCGCTGTTTCGGCGTTGTCTACGCAACGGCTCACTGTTATTGCGTTACCATGGAAGTGCCTATTCCAAACACGTTACATTGCTCCCTTCTAAAGGTTGTTCGTCCCCGAACAGCCTAACAGTTCTTCCTTGGTTTTTTTTCCTAAGGTGTTCATTTTCCGTGTGTTACCTCCGCCTTTCCTTCGGTGTTTTGCCTTCCTTCCATCCGCCCCCTGATAAGTCAGAGAAATGAAATGCTTTAGGTGTGTCGTAAATTTTATCTAGTTCTTTATAGGGTAGCTGTCTCTTACTGCTATATATCTGAAGCAATCTGAACCTCGCCACAACATGAACTGCTCCTGTGTCTAACCACTACGTCACATAAAAGTCTAGGGGAACAGAGATAAGACTTCACACAGTCTAAAACGTCGATGCTGAGAGTAAATGTCTCTGATCGTTTCACACCAGAGAATACGTTTTCCTGGAGATATTGAAGTGAAGCATAGCGATTCAGTGCCTATAGAGGACCAGAACTCGTCCATGAAAGCCGGAGTTATTTTTTCAAACCAACTGTGTTACCGAATTCTGCTTTAACAATATTTGCCTTACGGTAAATCATATCAGTTTTTAAAGTGAAGAACTGTTATATTTACTAGATTTACCCTCGCGGGTTCAAGTCCCGGTGAGGTCATTTGATTTTTTCAGTTGATCTAATCCTTCCAGCCGCGCTATGGCCCTGGGCGACTCTAACAGAAATTAGCACCAGGAATATTCTTGGGGGCAAATTGCAGCCAGCGCGTAAGGCTGATAACCTTGTCGCTATCTGTGAACCGATTGTCTAGATCAGGGGTCTCCAAACTTTTCGAAACGCGGGCCACATTAGGTAATTCAGCACTTTCAACGGGCCGGATAAAATGAGAAATTAATAACTCTAGGTATATGAGTTTTATTGAAAGCACAGAATTTCATAAACTAAATACAAAGTACNCCTGTATTTCGACTTGATGTACTTAATCTGGGAAAAAGTTTGTTCGCACAGATATGTCGTCCCAAAAATGGAGATAAATTTACAAGCAAATTTCTTTAAATCTGGAAATTGCTCAGTGTTAAGAAATTTATAAAATTCGATCAGATTTCTTTCCCTGTATTTGCCTTTAAAATATGATAATTTTCCTGAAATTCAATAATTTCCATTTGAATTTGACTTGGGACATCTGCAGCATCACAGTCAAACGGATTTTGAAACAATCTAATTTCCTGAACACTGGGATCCAAATCAGCAAATCGCTTCCGAAATTATTCTTTCAGATCTGAAATGACTAAATTTGCAAACGAGGAAGGAAATTCTGCTTCACCCTTTTTATCCAACTCTGCACAGTATAGCAAATGTATGAACAAAGTTACAATTTTTCACTTGGCTTTCCAGAAGGATCAACTTTGCTTTGAATACCTTGATAAGTGCAAATAAATCACAGACTAAGTTATTTTCACCCTGCAACTTTAAATTCAAATTGTTCATATGGTTCACCAGATCAGCAAAAAAATGCTAACTTCCAAAGCCACTCGGTATCTGATAAAAGTGGTTCGTGATGGTTTTTCTCGGTAAGAAATATATCAGTTTCATTCCTGAGCTGAAAGAAGCGCGAAAGAACCTTTCCACAGCTAAGCCATCGAACTGCAGTATAATATGTCATTTCAGTAAGCTCGGAATCACTTTCCTCGAGAAAAGACGGAAACTGGCGATGGTTAAGTGCATGACAGCGAATGAAGTTAACGATAGAAATAAGAGGTTTTAAAACAGAGCTCATATCAACGTGTTTTGCACAGAGTGCTTGTTGGTGGATAACACAGTGAAGAAACATTGGCTTTGATATTCCTGCATCCTCACAAGCTTTTGTGATTTGGCCAACCAAACATATTTTTATACCAGACATGTTTTTCCTCCATCAACTGTCACGCACTGCAGACGGTTCCAGTCCAAATTATATTCTGTTAGTGTTTTTTTTTGTATTTCTTTGAAGATATCATTTCCTCTTTTAGTGCCATGCATGCTGTGAAGTGACGCTAATTCTTGTGTGACATTAAGTTCATCGTCGACGCCACGAAAAAACACTAATAGTTGAGAGGTATTACAAACATCAGTTGAAATCTATGAACAAGTACTTTTTTCACCAGTACTCATTGGAAAATTAGTTCAATTGGCGCATTTCTGCACAATTCTTTCGCGGGCCGGATAAAATCACATCGCGGGCCGTAGTTTGGAGACCCTTGGTCTAGGTAATGTGGGACCCTGAACGTCTCACAACCCTATGGGTCTTCACGGCCTGTTACAGGGATAGCTTTACTTTTTTCTTTTGCTTTTTTTTTTCTTTGGCACTACAGCCCCAGTGGGCCTAGGCCTACCTCCATGAACTTCTCCGTTCACTTCGGTTTTTCTAGATCTTACACATTCGGTGGGACTCCTTGGGCGGGTGATCAGCTCGTCGCAAGGCCTCTACCTGTACACAAACACAAAAAAAAACGCGCGCACACAAACTAAACATCCATGCCCTGAATGGGATTCGAACCCACGATCCCGGTTTGCAAGCGAGCGAAGACAGTACATGCCTTAGACCGCTCGGCTACAGTGACCGGCCTTTTTTACGTTTACCCTCGTGTAAATACCCTAAGGAGACAGATTTTTTAAAAGAAATTATTAATGTGTATAAAACAGGACCTATCTTATTATAGTCTTGCATGATATGCAAAGACCGAGTCCCAGTTGCTTGCTTTAAATTTTGGGTTAGTGTATAATTAACAGTGCTAGTTATAAACAGCCAAATTTACTGGCTTATAAGAATAAAGTGTCTTAAAATGAACCCTCTTCACCAGAAATGTAAGACCGGGGTGCATTGTACTCTATAAGGTTTAGTCTAATAAATATAAAGCGACTTAATATGTGCGATTATGTATCTTTACATTTTGATTACTCGTAAATATAAAACAGTGAAAATTAATTTGTTGATAAAGAAATATGCATAACAGAACATCATAAATTTGGAGGTCAATTGTATTTGAGCAGTAGACTATTTTGTTATTCAAAGAAAGGAATTATTTATAAATCTAGTTCATGCAAAGTTCATGAACTTCGACCTGGAATCGGACTGTTCCTAGAAATATTAAAACTATTATTCTGCAAATATATCAACATTTTTCAAGGATTAAAAAGAGGAGAATTGTCACCCTTACCTGCCCTTTCCCTTAGCCTGCCTTTGGGAGGACAGAAGAGCAATCAATTCTAAAATAAGAATAAGCAGTAGAAGGTAAAAAGATTTCTGCTGGATATAGAAAAACAATGATAAATCGGTAATTGATGGACTAGGCGTTGGGATGTAAATATTCATTTCCCGTCAAGGGCACCGGAACTTTTGCTTTCTCACCAAATCCTGAAAGGTTCTAGGTTCCATCCTGTGTTCTCTCCAATAGGTACCAGTGACTCTTTCTCCAGTGGCTATAAGTGGTAGGAAGTATAGTACTAAACCTCTCCTAATCTAACGCAAGCAAGGTTCTGGCGACCAGGTCGTAGCAATACGATCATTGATATGGTGTGGAGGAAATGAACCACCGAAATTTAGGTTTAGTTAGTTTACAGTTTTCATTTCGTGCATCCTGCTGTGTTGCAATATACAACTCTTTACTGACCGTCACACACAACAAACAGAAAAAGTCAAGGTCAGCGCCCAGCTATGGTTTCGCTACATGTTTCAGCCACTAACAGCCATCATCAGGCAAACACATATTAACAAACATATACCACCGAACTGTAGTACATTAGATTGGATAAAATGTTATAAATCATTTAAAATACTTTGCGTAAGCATTTATTATTAAAATATAAATTAGCGTTATAATTCAATAGCTTTAGTTTTGTGTTTATATATTTGGATATGCATCTTGCTTGACAAGTATTTACAATTTTCATTTCGTGCATCCTGCTGTGTTAAAATATATAACTCTTCATAAATAACTCTAAATAACATTGTATCCTATCTAATGTACTGCAGTTCAATGGTATATGTTTGTTAATATGTGTTTGCCTGATGATGGTCGTTAGTGGCTGAAACATGTAGCGGAACCATAGCTGGGCGCTGACCTTGATTTTTTCTGTTTGTTGTGTTGTGACGGTCAATAAAGAGTTGTACGGGTATATTAGTTAGTTTACCTTTAATTTTTTGTCAGTCGCTTATAACCATTTCAGTCGAGTCTACAGCAAACCCGTTAACCTAGCCGAGCAAGAAACAAGCATGAAGTAGGCAGCAAGCAGGGCTCTTCGACCCTGATGGTGGAGGCGATATTTTCCTCCGCAACGTCGGGTTACTTTCTCTGGACTACACAGCTTTATATCTATATCCTAGAAGTCAGAACTCAGTAACCACCACTGTGAGAACCTCAAATCCATCCTGTTCCTTGCCTCTGCCCCTCCTGTCCAAATTGTGTTGACGTAAGCCATTATGACTCTTTATCAGTTCCGAGGTCTACAGACATGAGATCGATTCCCGTTCGCGATAGTATGAATTATTTCTTCGTCATATTCAGTGAGGCTCTAGGAGCCACGAATGGCTGGGAAGTGTTAGTGCAGTACGGAAGTATGAGAGTGAATGCAGCCTTACCGCCACATTCCACTTAGCTCTATGAAACAGAAGCATGGGTTGTCTCGTACTTACAGCTGAGTTTAAGTGCGTGCTACAAAGAATACTAAGGGTTTAATGTACGTACCTACTATCCAACGTATTCTGATTTTTTTTTAAAGTGAAATGCTTTGAAATCTGGTTTCAATTACACTTCTGAAAATCGGCATGAAGCCAAACAAATAGGTAGAAATTGCCACTCATAAAGCTTTCTTTGTAATGGAACCTACCCTTCATCCTTATAAAATGCTTTCATTATTCGAAGTTCAATATATCCTACCATTTTTTGTCCGTCAATTAAATTGTGTAGGTTTTACTACAGAAAGACATGCATGTGTAATATGAGATGAAAATAATTAGATTTGTACGTTCATGTGAACAAAGAAACAATATAACTCTTTTGAGATAAAATAATTTAAAAGGATCTTCTTTGGAGCTGTGGAAATTCTGTAACTAACTGACTAAAAACAACTTGTTTCTTGGAGAAGGAGAAGCCAGCCATTCTTAGTACCAGAGTCCGCCATTGAACACGATCGTCCTTGATTCATTAAGACTTGTGGCATGTTTGTATAGTTGAGGATTTCTTCAACTAACGACGTAACTAATAATCCAACCAACCATTTAATTAATTGTGTTATAAAGAACATGAAGGCTTAGTATAAACTGTACCTCGGCCATTCACACGATACGATCCAGGGTCAATTCTATTCACCTTCAATAGACATTACCTGTTTCATTACGATCTATCTTAATATTATGTTCTCGTCTTCTCGGCCTTCCAAAAGACCGCTTAGAAACCAGATTCTCAACCGAAATTCTCCATACTTTTGTCCCCTCATTTCTGCTACATGTGCAGCCCATGCTATCTTTCTTGATTTTATTATGCTAGCAATCAGAGGTGACTCTTCTATGCCACAAAATTTCTCCTTACATAATATTAAAATTTACTACTGACTTCATTCTTTCAGATCGAAACACATTCTTTCTTCGCGGCAAGAAAAACAGATTTTATGCCCACAAAAATATCAAATGTATATTCTTGAATTATTTTATTTACTGTACACAGTTCACTATACCACACATGCTTATGTATCAACAGATGAGGTACGTAAAAATGCGGGTGTCTCTTCACCATTTATCATAATTTTTCTCAATAGGCTATAAGGATAAAAGTAAATTTATAATAAGTGTATACCCACCATAGGATTACAATAAACTATTTTTTCTAGAAATTGTATAGTAATCTATTACATTTTTGTCGTACATATGTCTGCCCAGATTTAGCCCTCTGATACAGCTGCAAGTGTACAAAATATGTCGTAACAGTAAAGCTAAGGGCAAAGTTGTACCTGTGCTTAATTAATTATGTACTACACCTTGAAGGCGTATGGGGGAGTGGATGTATAGATCCATATTTTATTGACCTCGGCACTAGCTGGAGGTGAGTGGTCTACTTCACGATCTGGCTGCTTTACCCCGGTACCCGTTGGATAGGCGATTGGGTGGACCCCAGAGGCAGTCTGGACGACATGGAGAAGAGAGAATTCTTGACCCTACCGAAACTCGAACTCCGACCCCTCTGTCTTTTAGCCCTTAGCCAGTCGCTATACTGACTACTTTCTCTGGTATTAATATAATACGTAATTTTTGGTATGCTCACTTGGTGGCGAAAGAAGAAAGTTGTTTGTTGATAGTTCGCTACAGGAAGTTATATTTATGGCGATGATGCAGTTCATGCGGAGATACGAGCTTGGGCGACAAGTGAGTGATTGAACTTGGACAATTTTGCAAACAGAAGGCTCACCCACATGAATGGTGCTGAATGAGGAGGCTCTAAATGTCATTGTGCGATGGTACAACATAACCTCATCTCCAAGGATGCCATTATCCTCCACAAGCATCCGATGCTCCGCCAGTGAAGTGCGACGGTTTGACGTCGCTAACACCAAACCCCTCGCCGGACACTGTCCCGAGGAAGACCCATTGACCTCCTATCCTCACAACCTTTTCCTAAGTTCATGTTAATAGTATCCCACGTTATAAAAGGTTAATCAACTCCGTCCAGTGTGACTGATAAAATGTTTTTTTTCTTCTTTTTAATCTTTCTTCTGAGAGACCATCTTCACAAGGATATATCAATACAAGCGGAAACTACTATCACAATGTGATTGGTCAATATCAGTACATACACACAGTATCATCACAATGCCATGAATATAAAATCTGATCCTTTAATAACTGCAGCAACTTGCATGATTATATTAAAATATTTATAAATTATTACAATTAGTCTGTTTGGTTTAAAAAAGATTTTTTTTTATTTTAGAATCAATTTGCTTCCTGTCCTTTATATTGCCTCCTTTGAAAGGAAATTGAGCGTCTACCACGTCGTGCTACCGTCGTTTGAGGAATGGGACTCTTTAGTGTCGTCCTGTTGTTCGGGCCGCGCTGTTGTTGTTGTATGACGTTCCCGCGGTAAGGAAGAATGGGTGGAGGCGCCGTTTTCTATTGGGTCCGTGTCGTATCAAAGGAAAATAGACGATTACTTCTTCGAAGAACTTCTTGTTTATTAATAGTTCTACGAGTAATTAAAAATATTTTTATGAAATATCACTTTGGGCAATTTAAACACTTTACACATAATCATATATTTTCGTTTATGTGCACATATCGTAAAATTTTGCATTATGCCTTCACAATTTTCGAACCCCCATTAGTTATCCTGTTATTTATAACTCGCAGTCAGCCGCTTGGGCTGCGTAGCAGAGAACCAGGCATGGTTTTGTACATTTGTACGAGAAACTGGGAGGAAAGCAAAAGAAGAAATTTACTGGGTTAAATGAGGTAAACCGCAAAATCTTAAAAAAAAACCGGTTGCCTCCTGAATTGGTTAATACTTGTCCCGTTTCAATCCGTCGTTTTGTAGACTACAATGTACATACTTTATTCCAGTGACGATACTGGTAGAAACTACGTCGCCTTTGATCTATGAACGTTAGGTTCAGAATCTGACTTCTGAACGTACGTGTACAAAATATATCTATGTATGATAATCTGTGCTTGTCAATTCCGCGAAAATTATTCTTATACACACGCGCGCGCGCGCGCGAGGGATATTCGGAAAGTAAAGATACAAGGCCAGTAAAAATGCAAGGGACATATTTTCTTTTCAGAAATAGCAGTGTTTCCGTGTGAGACAGGAACCGTATGACAGGACTGAGTTCACCGGTCACAGTCACGGCAACGTTGTGCTCGCAGTATATGTTTAAAATGGCCGTGTCGATTCAGAATCCCGCCAGTGCGAGGTTCATGCAGTAATTCGATTTCTTGACGCGATCGGAGAAACTGCTGCTGAAATTCATCGCCAACTTATTTCTGTTTATGGCGAAGATGTTATGAACTGGTAAACTGTGACAAAATGGTGACGTGAATTTGAAGCGTGAAGAAGTGACGTTCATGATGAAGGCGTCCGTTGTCACTGATGAAATCGTCCAAAAAAACTGATGAAAGCATTCGTGCCGACAGACGCGTAACCATCGATGAACTTCATCAACGATGTACAGAAGTGTCAAGAACTGTTCTCCATGGCTAAGGGAGCAGGCGGGAAATTTTTACGACGCTGAAAAAGAAAACTCTTTCTCAGGCTCACTAAGTGCATTGCGATCCATGGTGGCCATGTTGAAAAGTAAGTAAAGGTGTGTTGTAAAAGTGCTACAAGTGAATCAAAAAATAAATGCTTTACAAATATATTCTGGACTTTTTATCTTTACTTTCCGGATATTTTTCGTATATATACGAAAAATATTGTGTGACAACAGCGGATTCCGTATGCTGTAAAAGGATACGAGTCTCGTCTTTGTGTTTCTCTTAAACATGCCGGAACTAAGATCTGACTAAATGCTGGGAAAGAGTGCTCAGCATTTAACCATTCACCTATAATAGGTAAATTCCAACACAAACATACATGAACACAACAATGTTAAACTTTGGGACATAACCTGCCGCAGAACTCCATGGCTACGCCTCCCAAACTGTTACACGAAATTCATCTTTAACCTCAGACGATGGTACTTCCCACATCTCGACGGACACCTCGCAAGATCACACCATTACTTCAAGAATTTTACGCAAAGTTGCCAAAAAATTAAACTTAGTTATTTTACTCTCTTTTATGAATTTTTAACAAAACGAGCATTCTTGCATTTTAACACGTTCATTGAGGTAAAAACACGTTCTATATTCATGGTCAATCATAAAAAGCCTCGCACATGTCCTCACGGTACATGTAAATTTTACTTAACCAGTGAGGGGCACTGTGCCACAAGCAGGAAGGTCGCGGGTTCGATTTCCAATGAGGCCATTCTATTTTTCGATTCGCTTAATCCTTCCGGCCACAGTATGACCCTGGGGTCGACCCAGCCTCTAACAGAAATGAGTACCAGGATTCTTCCTGGGGGGTAAAGGGCGGCAGGCACGTAAGGCTTGCATCCTCACCACCATCTATAAGCCTATTGTCTAGAAATTGTGGGAGACTTGACGTCTCACAACCCTATGGGTCTCCACGGCCTTTTACAAGTACAGCTTTACTACGTACTGGAAAGTTTGGACGAAGACGGCTCTAGTCTCTTTTAGGGTACTGTGCCTGTATTTGTCCGAAAGGGCAGGGGAAACACGAAAATTCCCAGTCAGAATACCAGTTGCGTCGGTTGATTTTTTAAACATTATTCCCGGAATAGTAGTTCCATTACCACTTGAGCTAAAATGCTGGTTAAAAACTGATAAGACAGGAGATCCCTTTTGTAATGGATGATGATAGCCGTGCAAAGCGTTTGGCAAGGATTTCATTTTTGTATGAGTTTTGTGGGAAGAAATGCAGTGTTCATTTGAGAGTTAAAATTAAATGTTCTGCTGTTTGAGCAGCAATGTTCCCGCGGCTTCTCTCTCGAATATTGAAATATGAGACTTGAACTCACATCTGTTTTCGTATGAATAATTCTGAGTCCTTTGTTTGTCATCTCTGCTCAGATAATATCCTCTTACACAGTCCTGACTGGTGATTGACTTAGAGTGAATAATTTTAATGGCATACTCACTAAGCTAAGGAAGACAGAGGCCAGTACCGTTTCACCGAAGTCCGAGGACCTATCGCATTTACTAAATTGTTTCGTAAGGGCATGTTAATCTGCTTTCATGGAATAACTGATTCTTAGTGGGTTTGTTCATTACTTAACGACACCAAATCAAGAACAATTTCTTCAATGTAATTTTTTCACTGGCTCTACAGGCCCCTTAGGCCACGGCCTGTGATTTTCTGTTTCATGATTATTTTACAGACGGTACGACTCCTTGAACAAGTGTTCAGCCCGTCGCAAAGCCGCTACCTAAATACAGAACAACACAAACACAGAATGAGCACATGCACATACCAAACATTAATGTTTTGTGTGGGATTCGAACCCATGATCCCGGCTTCAGAGCGAGCGAAGAGATTACATGCCTTAGACCGCTCGGCTACCGTGAACGGCTCTTTAATTTATAATGCTTGTGTAATAAAAACAGTAAGTGCAAGTAATATATAAATTATAAACTCCTTGCAGCTTGTACATCTCTTACGTTGAGGGAAGAAATTATGATACCAGTATTGAAGAAAATATCCATGAAAATATTCGCCCTGTGCCTGAGGATATGGCCAAGCTACCCTATTTCTGGTGGATATAAGTATGGAGGCCTTGTCTTCCAGGTTGAGACCTGGTCATAAGACAAACGACCCCACCCAGTAGAAAAATAATTTTTTTACGAGATATAAAAAAGTCAACATCAGGACGGCCCATTTAAGATGGAAAAGTAATGAAGGAAAGAACTTGAAACTAGATCATGGGACCCACTCAATGTGACATGTGAAGAAGAATATCGGAATTAAAGGAGAAGGAAACCTGAAGATCCTGGCACTGCGTGTAAACAGGGAGTAGTGGATGACGCTTTTGAAGAAGGTCAGGACCCACATAGGGCTGTCGAGCTGGTGAGGACGATGCTGATGATGATAATGACGAGGAAAATGTTCGGAAGTGTGGAGGATGGAGGAGGAACCTCGTGACTTATACATGAAGGGTCTTATTGCGAAACGAAGGTGGTTACGACCGGTCAGTAGTACAGCCCAGGGACGAAAGAGAAGGCCGATCACAGTGGCCGCGCGGCCTAAGCCATGAACTGTCTCCGCCCTCTCGAACTCTGGGATCGTGAATTCGAATCCTACTCAAGGCGTGGATATCTGTGTGCTTTATTCTGTGTTTGAAATGTCCTGTGTGTATGTAGCGACCTTGCGAGTGCTGATCCCCCGTCCAAGGAGCCTTTCCTGTGTGTATGTAGCGACCTTGCGAGTGCTGATCCCCCGTCCAAGGAGCCTTACCGCCTGTGTATAGGATTAAGAAACTGAAAAAGCGGCCAAGGTCCAACAATAGACTATAGAGCCTCCACACGAGTTAAGAATAAATGATATCATTAATAATTACGACATATTAACCAAGAAGGTCAAACAGTTTTTCTATTGTTGCGTATGTGTTCATTCTCGCTGAAATGTGTTTACCGAGCCGTTGTCTAACAACAGTAAGAGGATGGACATACAGACACACAGGCAGCAAAGTGATCTCGTACGCCTAAGCCTACTTTTATTTTTCCAAATATAGGCCGGAAATTAACAAATATTTATTTTTATTTTAACTTTACTTCGTCCCGCAACGACGCATTACGAGGACGCATTTCGACGCACGCTTTCAGTGAGTGCAAAGAGCACTATCTCTGTAAATATTAGTACACTTTACTGCCTTATCGCATGTACACAATCTCTGCTACATTGTTTAGCGAGAATCGTCAGCTAGAGCTTAATCCGACTGAGGTTGGAAATGGGAACAAAAGTGTGTTATATCTGCTACTTCACGTCTCCAATTGTTGCTTGGTGGTTCACACAGATGCCAACGTAGCTCAACGTAGGCCATATTACATGAATACAGAGTATCGGACCCTACTCCTCCTCTTGTCACCGTGCAGATTGGGCTTCTTTCCCCAAGTTCAAAGTGTCCGGATCGTAAAAATGGCCGCTCACCTCCTGACAATGTGAAACTTGCTTTATGTTTCTGTACAGTTTCCTAATATTAAATATTAATTTTCTGCTTACATACTAC
Organism: Cryptotermes secundus; assembly: GCF_002891405.2. Classification (NCBI taxonomy): domain Eukaryota; kingdom Metazoa; phylum Arthropoda; class Insecta; order Blattodea; family Kalotermitidae; genus Cryptotermes; species Cryptotermes secundus. The sequence continues at coordinate 630,066 of NW_019742446.1, read as the reverse complement.
AAAGTAAAAAATTCTCTGCTTACTTTTAATTTGGATTGGCTCCACATAACGCCTGCAGTTAAGTAACATAACACACGTATATTTGTTGACCTATAATCTTCACATAAAAGCAATATTGTTAAGAGCGAATGCGTCCGCTCTTAGATACTCAGTTTTGTTCCGTGTAAGTTACCTGGTTCTGTTCACACGTTCTGTTAGACTTCCCGTTGCTGTTTCGGGAAAATACATGCCGCGGATTTTACAGAAGTTATGATAGCAACACTATTGCGTCATACTAGTGCGCATGCTCTGTCGAGAAGCACTTCTGAGTTGCTTGGAGCGAATTTATCGTTGGACAGATTGTGCTACATAAACTTTTATATTGACGTAAAGTGCATTTTTACTGAGTGAGTTCTTACAAACAGGGGATTGTAGAAAAAATTCCTGCCGCATTTGATACACGCGCTTTTTTAACAGCTCAGTGCAAAACGCTGCTACTCTGAAGTCCTTCATATTAGAAAGCCGTAAGAAATTGTGCAAAATGCCACAGATTTTATTCCGTCATCAAAAGTCACTTTCAGGAATCGACAGAAATTTTGCAATTTTTCACCCCAGTACCTACCTACCTACCTATCACTCGGTGCTACAGCCCTGGGTGAGCCTTTGTCTCCTCTACAACAGTCTCCACTGCTCCCTATTCCTCATCTTCTCTATCCATCCTTTCACTTCATCTTCTTCAGGTCGTTCTCAACATCGTCTGGCCATCTTATCCTGGGTCTTCCTTTTCTTCTTTTGGAATATAGCCTTCCTTTTAACATTCTCTTTGGCACTGCATTATCTTCCATTCTTTCGACATGTTTCAGCCATTTTCATCCCAGTATCTATTTTCGAATTTATATATGCATTATATTTATTATAATTTCATTTTTTTGTGAAGAGTTTTCAAGCGGAGACTCCTTTTCGGTTAGTTAGTCGCTCAGTAAGCATTTTTCCTTGCAGTGGCAGGAATCAAGTTTCATTCTCTGACTATTGTTATACGTCTTCTGACTGTGTACGTTTCATATAATATTGTCACTTGTAGGGGTTGTGATTATTAAACGGGGTTTGGATGATTAGATATATTGACACCTTATACACATAACTCGTAACTATAAGTTATACAGCGCTCTCGCTGATTTCCACATTACAAATCACTAGGACATGCTAAGTGCTCACAATCTTCACTAGTCATGTCCTGGCAACAGATTCATAAGTCTCACTATAACTGCAGCACACTTTGAAGCCTTCTTTGCACAGTCTAGACTCTAGTAGTTCCTTTCTTACCATTTCTTCTCAATTATTCTACCAACGGCGAACTCTGAAGACTCGACTCATTTCTCATTCTAGTTGCCTGAGATCCTCATTATATAGCCTCGGGGCAGCCCCAGAAGGAAACACTTCGTCCTCTTTGTTGTGTGTTGATTCACAGCTCCAGGGATGTGTTTACCGCACCGTTGCATAGCAACGAGAGCGATTCTGACCACAGAAAACACTTCTCTTCTTTTGTTGCGCACGATCTTTTCCGCGGGAATGTTTTTACCGAGCCGTTGCCTAGCAAGGCACTGTTCCGACTTTCAGGCGTCATCCCACAATATGATCATGTGAGTTGCTATGAAGTGAAAAATAAAAATGCCCTTAACCATATTATTTCATTGCCATTTTACGTGACTCTAGTCTGTAGTTTCCCGTTTCTCCTGATATTCAGGCAAGTGTAGGCCACATAGCCTCGACCTACGCAGGGGCGAAGAGTGACCTAGAAAACGTACATAACGCCGGAATGATTAGACACCCTGAAGTCACTGCATTCAGCTGTTCATATAACAGGCAAAGAATAATTTAGCTACATGCAGTATCGCTTCAGACTTACACGTCGAATTGCCTGGTTATCTAACATCGTCCAGATAACGAATATCCCGACAGACGATTTTCGTTGTCTTCCTCAGAACCTACAGCCTAATGCCGGGATAAGACCTTAAAATACGCCTTAGATTTAAGAGTCACGGATTGCATGAAAGGGTTGATAAGGTAAACAAAGGCGACCTTGAAACTTCACTATATACTTCTGTTGATTAAGGAATGCTCTTTACCATGGAACTGGTGAGAAGCATAACACTTTACAGCATTCGCCGTTTTAGCATTCGGGAGCCTAATGCAATTGTTAACTATCTGTAGATGTAAGTTTTGAGGTTTTCGCGGCGATGACTATGAAGAAAGTCGTCTTCTGGGATATGGCGCCATGTATTCTTGGTTTTAACCGACGTTTCGGAGGAACGTGTCACCTCCATCTTCAGGGCAGGTGAATCGCGATGCGAATACAGAGAGCAGTAGCTGCAATGATGTAGATGTGTTTATAAGATCTCGCTGTTCACATATAACACAATATTTTACGATGTGATGACATCTTTAAGGGGATCAGTAACGTCAATTTTAAGCGAAAGTTCCTACATTTCAGATACCTTCTATGTCATTCCCTGATGATGGAATCAGATACGATCTCCGAAAAGTCAGAATTGACGCAACAGCAGCTAGAGAATTTTTTTTATTGCTAGTGGGGTGGGACTAAGTACCTTGTACTGCGGCCACTTCTGGCCTATTGTACCAGCCCCAGATGATAGGTGAGGGTGATTGTGGAGCAATTGGTGGAATAAAGATTGGCAGGGGAAACCGAAGTACTCGGAGAAAACCTGCTCCAGCGCCACTTTGTGCACCAAAAATCCACTTGACCAGACCCGGGATCGAACCCGGGCCGCCGCTGTGGGAAGCCAGCGACTAACCACTTGAGCTATGGTGCGAGAGACAGCTAGAGAAAATATTATTATTTCTATTTTGCCTTAAAAACTTTGACCTACGTTACAATTGGTCATCAATTTTATCCAAGAGACGAAACCGTTTCGCCCGCACGCCATGTTGAAAATAGTTCGTCCAGCTACCACACAGATCCCGCTGCAGGTGAGATAGAAAAATAGCAGATGTGGTTCTTCTGATATCATGTCGTACCCAGTATCCATGGCAGTCGGACAGCTGTGTCATTGTTATTGATATGATTACGCGAAGAACCCTTTTCTATGTACGCCTCAGAATTATGATATACTGGTGCTTGGTGGTGAATGAGGTCAGACTTCGGGGGCAATTAACCGTGCAGCAGAAATGATGCAAGGAAGAGTGTACTGTTTTGTTGAACAAGCAAATAAACTACCAAAGAGCTGAATAATGGAGACACATGTCAATATCAGGGCTAAGGACAAGTTGATTTAGTTAATTTCATATTGATTATGCCGTTATAACCTACACGATTCTACTAGGCATTAAAGTTTGTAACACGGCGTTCCCAAGATGTATAACATAAAAAGGGGAATTTAAGATGAGAAAACTCTAAAATCGTAATATAATTTATCTTCACTTAACCACATTTCCAATTAGCGCATTGTAAGTTTCAGATTTTGGTGCTTAAAGCCCCTTTTCAAAGAGGTCAAAGGAATGTAAAGATAAATGAGTTGAAGATATAAAGTTCTGCAAGCATTAACAGTAGGAAGTGAGCTCCGGCCGTCTTTAAGGCTTGAGGAACTACTCCGTGTACACTATAAATAAAATATTTCTAAGACGTTCTGCGCTGTTTCCTGCGACACCCATTTCTGCCGAGTCAACTGGAAATTGAAACAAACTACAGTGTGTTGGACATTAAGGACCACACATCACTTTCGAGCGGGTGCTGCAGTGACATGCAGTGGGTGGCATAGTAGAAAGAACGAATTTTGTTTTCTGCTGTTTATTTGCAGCAAAGAGGCTATGAAAAGCTGGAACCGCACTGATCTGTCACTGCAGGACAAGACTAAGTGTGTTGACTGTAGTTGTGTTCACACCATAAACCTCACTCAGTTTCTGTAGACAAGGTGTCAAGCATAAGCAATAATTTTATATTTATCAATCTCTACGCATATGAGACATGAAGGTAGAACTGCTAGTTATCTAGATCTCAGCACTATATGCATCTACGCGGTCAGAATTTTGCTCTGGCTGCTATAACCCTCGGTAAGGAAGCTCTGGCACCATTGAAAAGGAATACTGTGCTCAGGAATTTTCCTCAACGCGATGGTGAGATGACAGAGAAACTGTTGTCCAAGCGGCCTCTGTAGTCTAGGGGTAACGTTCCCACCTCATGACTCAAGGTACGCGGGTTCAAACCCGGCGGAGGTCGTGGAATTTTTAAGGGCGGAAAAATTCAGGGAACAAATCCTCCGGGAGGGACTTTAAGCCGTGTCGTAGATTTACGGCACGTAAAAGATCCTCATGATTCGAGGAGACCTCTGAGCAAAATTAGGCAAGTTTCCCGCCCAAGTAGTTTCCAGTGCCTCTGGTAGACGGGGGAAACATCAGGTACCGAGGGCCGACCTCGTTGGCTGAACGGGGCTGATAGCACGCACCAGTGCCGGTAGGGTATGGCGACTGGTAGAATATCAAAGGGGGACGTACAATAGACTATAAGTCGCGGTGCATGGGGAAACCCACCCCCTCTAATAATAATAATAACTGTTGTCCTGCCAGGAATCTGATGACATTTGTCCAGCCATTATACTATATAACTCACGGTTCTTACTGTACTCAGGTCTAGAAAACCGAGATTTACGGCCGTGGGGATCCGTTGCGCTGACCACGCGACACCCTGTATCCACTAAAGTTGGCACTAACTTCGCCGACAAGCGGCGATAGCTGGGTCTGTATAGTTCGCTTGCGGACTACAGGCCACGGAGCTATCTTTACTGTACGAGGTTGCAGTTTCGACTGGACCGGACACCATCAGTCATGACTGGTCGTGTTTCTCACGCGTCTTCTCTCCTGTTTGGTCAGTGTAGGCGGCCTCGTCGGATTCTTCACATTTTACAGCATGAGGCGTGACTTGCGTATCCAGCGTTCTGTCTCGCCGTGACTGCCTGGTGTGGTTTCAGCCTATTGCTCTCTATAATGTCTATGGCGGGTGAGTGGTTGGCACTCTAGCTCGTATTCTAGAGATCCTGGCTTTGATTCTGGGCCCGGAGGTTATTAACACCAGGAATTTTTTTTACGATTTTCTCAGTCACTTAAAGCAAATCAACTAATAATCTGTATTTAATTTTAGGCGGTTGCAAATACACACAGCGAATTGACAAAATATTTATTTCCTTTGACATTTCTGTATACTCTCTTTGTCCAGTATTATATGAAACATACTTTGGCCCCTGATTTGCAGTGATAAGTGAGGTGATGTAAAAAATCCAATAAGTGACGTGACTTGGACTTCATTTCCGTTCCTCCTAAAAGTTTCGAAATGAGGGAAGTTTCAGACCAAAAATATAAATTCCTTGAGTATATTACAGATGCATTACGTTCCTAGACTTACAATATTTAATTTTTCGGAACGAAAACCCACCTGGAAGAGTTGTAACAATACAATTTTAGATTTAAATTCTGTCGGTAGGCTGTTCAAATCTTAGTCTTATTACCGTCATCATTAATTTTTGTGGTTTTCTCAGTTACTCTTTGCGAATGCTATGATTGGCTCGTCATATATACCAGACCCTCTCCTTCCAGATAATTACCCAACAATAATTCATAATTACTTTCTCGTTTAATTCGACGCTATATAAACATCTTCTACTTTAAGCGTGTTGCTAAATAACTTAAGAACACTTAAATGATGCCTAAGGCGTTTAAACTCCTCAGGATCACATATTTAATTGAAAATAGCCTCTCAGCAATAAAATATGGATCTGCGTCACCGGAAATTTGGTCGTGTAGGCTTACGTGATAGGAAGATTGAACTAGGCAGCGAACAGCTAGCGGGAACATCAGGGTAGACCATTCTGACATGCCGAAGCTGAGTAAGAGTACGCCCAACCGGAGCGGCAACTTCTCCGACATCCAAGTGATGCGTGTTAGTCTATCATTAGGCTGCACTAGATGACCTGGAACAGTGAGCGTTGGAGACACACGGGTTAGCAGCACTGGAGGTGTGGATCATGTACGTGTTCTCTTTTATTATTATGATTTATTTAACAATGATTTTAGTAGCTCAGATTAGATATCGTCGAATGTTTGGTTGATTAAAAATCATGAATTTGAAACAATGCGGAATGGGGAAATTGAGGCGTAATTTGAGTTGTGATCGATATTCGCCTGTAGGGACTAAGGAAAACCACGGAAAATATCAATCAAAATAACCAGTCTCCGAGACGAGATTTGAATTTGAGACCTCCTGAATACGAACAGCAGTACAGACTACTGTTCCGCGATGTTCAATAATAGGAAAGGCACATGAGCTGTCTTAGTACCGTCACTTCGAATAACCAGTGGTAACTTTACGGCTGTAAGGCGGTGGGGTCATGTTTTATATGCACGGAAAATATTCTCATTCAGTCTGAGCAATAGCATCTTACTGAACATGCTTAAATTTGCTTCTGGATATGACTCCGCTGTCTCAAGATGTCTCTCCGTCAAACCATTCTACGTTTTTTTGTGCCTTTACACAGGGCCTACTCTCCAATGCAGTCCTCTTCAATGAAGTATAATTCATAAACAAACAAGAAATGCAGGCACACAGACGTTCTCTGATACGATAACGTGCCACGTCTGTTTGCCAGGAACCACTGCAGTTGGCCATATTCACTTACTTCGATAGTCTCCAGGGAGTAGCCAACGATGATAGTCATTATCAGCTTTGTTAAATTTGTAGCGTTATTGACAAACTTATTCAGTATTTTGTCGTGCATAAGATAAGGCGAGGCGAGTGCGTTGAATGGAGATATGAAGCTAATGTCACCATAGAATTTCTATCTCAGTAATTTAGTCACGTAGTCGCTGCTTATTTTCAATCCAATTGCCTTCCGGGGGAGGAGAAGGCATTCTTGATTCACGGAAGATCCCAACATCCGTGTCGCTTCACAAATATCCTTACAATCACTGTCGACAGAGATTTTCCTCTACCTTCTCGGGCACACTTTTTAAAATGATTAAAAGTTTCTTTTCACGTCCAGACTTCTATTCTGAAGGAAAACTGTCAGTTTGTAATCAACTGGAAAAATTTAAAGCGTACAAGTGCAGATGGAACAAATACTTCTTTAATATAACGATAGCTGTTTGTAATTGAAAGATATACAAATTCAAAATTAGTCTATGAAATTATTTTTCTGATGATAATTTGAATTTTTTATCATATGCTTACGATGTTGTGCAGCATAATACAATAATCAGTGCTGTACATAAAAAATATATTCCTTTTCGACTCCATGATTGAACCGTGTTCAGTCATCAAGGTAAACGTATTGTAACGTGTCTGGAATCCAGAAGAGTCACTTCTATGGAAACGCTAGAACAGACCGTTGCATAGGAAACAACAATCGCTCTATTGTGGTTCTAACAGGAGTCTCCATGGTTATAACAAAGGGTACGTTGCATAGCAGCAACCAAGGTTATATAGCGGGGTTGAATGCATTCGCACAGTGAGTCTTGGAACAACCGCCAGAGAAGACAGCCCAGTGTCGGCCGAGATATTGTAAGCAGTAATTGTAACACTGCAAGGGCAACGTTTGTAAAGTGTGTGTAAGGCGAGCGAACGGAATAAACTCGCTATATCAGACAACGGCGTGAATTTATTTGTAGCGTGACACCCCAAAACACGCTACAGTATATTTACTTATTTCGCAAACTACTCTTAGCGCAAAATACATCAACTCAGATATTTATATGGCTTCTATAAAATTATATAAATAAGCTAGTCTTATAGTGGAGATCATTAAAATTATATTATTACAATTGAAGCGATAGTTCGCGTCTGTGGTTTTGTTTTCAGTAATTTTCATGGTTCAAGTAAATATAAAGCATTTCCTTTAGTGTCATACAGTCGTACTGTATTCTGTATGATCGAATGCATTGTATTTCATAACATTGTAGATACTTGTATGCTTTGAGTCTGATTCTCTTTGAGAGTCAGGAAGTTATATCTTACACGCCCGTATTTTATATTCTATGTGTACTGAGTTATACATTGTTTTATTTTTCCTGTGGTTCCATTGTGCTTTAATGTTTATTGTTATAAATTTGGTTGTGACGAGGGTGTGGAACAAAAGATGGCTAGTTATCAGTGCTGTCACTTTTCCCTCTGTTGCCAATCTATACAATACAAAATGATCTAGGTAAAATTATTTGTTGACAGTCATTAAAGAATCTGAGAATTGTGTCAATACATGCAAATATTGCTCTCTTACATTTTTTCGTTCAGTAGAACTACCAATTTTTTATTGTTCTTATAAACTACTCTGAGAGTTCAGATACCTTTCTTCATACTGAGGAATTTGTTGTAAAATGACTAATGTATATGTAAGCTGAGACATATTACGGTACCTCCCTTCCTTCAGGCATTTGTATCTGTGTAAGGAGACTAATGGGCATGATAAATTCGTAATTATTTAGTTAATTATATGAATAATTGCCTCTAATGAATATTTCCGGTGGCTGGAATTTGTCAGAAATAAAATTATAATCCTGACCCTCACCATCTTAACAATTTCTGTTGCTTGGAGGCCTATAAATGTGTTGTATACAATTTATTGGTATATTATGATGCAATATTTGTCACGTCTTTTAGTTGTTCAGTAGGCGTCGTTATGGGGCCGAAGAATGCTTACATAACCCGTAATTTCTCCATTCAGGTAGGATCTTCATGAGTTATATATTTTTGAAGATCCATCAAAATACAAAATTTAGTACCGTAAAATATATATAACTGTCTCACACACATATCCGAAAATCGGGCTTCTGCTGGTATTGTTGACGAAAAGGAAATAGAATTACGAATGCTTACAATGGCATGAAATTAGTACCACATTTTGCTGAAACAGGCAAATTGTTCCGAAAGGCAATACTGTGTTGAATAGAGACAAAGGCCCTAGCACGGCCACGGATATGGCTGTGATTAGTAATTGCGCATGCAGGCTTCCGTGGCTTAGGCGTGATTAGAAGCCATGGCACAGGATGTGTCAGCGTGAGGCATTACAGTTTTCCGCTTCCCAAAACATTTCCCTATCAAAATTTTACATTTTACTATATTAACAACTCTAGGTTATCTGTTCAAATCATAAATAATATTTCCAGCATTACTTATTTTATCTATCTAAGTATCTTAACATTATACTTAGTATTTTGCTTTCATATATTTGCACCTAATTGAACTAATTTCATGGAACTTGCTATGAAGACTTTGCCATTGTACAACAAATCTTTGTATCATGTTATTCATTCATCTGTAATCTGTCAAGCCGACAGTCCACAGTCTCTTCCAAAACAGTTCCTCCACTTAATGCGATCTAGAGCTTTCTCCTTCAAATGACAGTAT
>NW_019742446.1:606822-620121 GCF_002891405.2 Cryptotermes secundus | reverse complement strand
TTCGCTGTACAAGTTGAACAGAATTGGTGATAAACAGCATCCTTGTCGAACTCCTCTTCCAATCTGCACACTTCTTGTCTCCCCTCTGTCCAGTCGCACTCTAACTTTCTGATCCATGTACAATTTACTAATCAATCTTCTTTCACGCCAATCGATACCTGTTTCCTTTAGGATCTGCATTAATTTAGTCCAGTTGAACCAAATCATGTGATATAAAGTGGCATTTGCATTCTGCAAGTTTCATACCCAACTAAGACCATCTTTTGTAATGCAGCAAATTACAGTGGCATTCTAAGGAGAGAAAGAACGGGCTAAGTTGAATGTAGGGTCAGGATCCCTGTAAGTACGTGGATCCTGTCTCATGTCTAACATAATTTGTATTTTTCCTAGTAATTTTGGTGTTTAATTTCACTGACTAAACTCTATTAACTCATCGAACAATTTAAATATGAATTAAATTCTGCTTAAAATTAATCTAATTCACGTTTTAGAATAATAACACTTCCGAACGAAATTAATTTTGTTACATTGCTCCGTTTATGAATATCCTACGTGAGTGTGAGGCTGTGGCTTACTTAATATTTCTTCGCTTGGGTCATTATTTCGAGCCAGGTGACTATCAAGACGCCCCTTTAATTAAGGTACTACTCTTCTTTCTAACTGCGGGATTATTGAAGTGCTGAAACACTTCAATGGATCATTGATGGTATCGGTGCAAGAACCGGTCAAGGCTTATCCCTTATTCATTCATTCATCCCGTTTGTGAGAGCCGAGTGTACCCCATGGGGTTAGGTGGAAGAGACGCATGAAAGAATAAAGTAGGATAGAGTCCTTGTCCGTTACAAATTCCGGTGGGCTATTCTTAAAATAAATAACACTTATGAAAACCGAAGGTACCACAAAACACTACAAAATTACCCTTCGTACTAAAAGAATTGTGTGAGAATTGCTCTTGATCTAAATGTTAAGGTCTATGATTTCTGAGCAAAATATTATATCATGCACTTCATAATTACGAATCCTGAATGAAATGAATATCAGAATATTAAAGGTCACGAAAGTTTGGCTTACTTTAGTATTTTAAATGCCATACTTATAAGAAATTTGAAATTACTCTTGAAATTCAAAAGACATTGCTTTCCTCTGAAAAGCGATGTAGCGATGTGGGAGAGATTTCCTTATCGACATTTTGCTCTTTGTGATATAGTGAACGTTTTGAATATTTTAAGAATTCCTTGCCCTCGGTTGGAATAAAGTTTTTATAAATATACGTAAGAAGTAGAATATTAAAAGCTATTGAGTAAGAATTATGCGCGGACTTGTAATATATTTCCCATTATGAATTAAATATAAATCTGTAATGGCTACTCTGTTCCTAAGTCGCTAGCAATGCAACGTGTTATTCGCATTTTTTATTGTCTTCTACTGTCAGGGCATTTCCCTTCATGCTAGGCGTCCTACCGTCTCTCTTAACCCTTTTTTCGCAAATGCGTGACGGGTGAAATTGCATTGTTCCTGGTGACACTGCCTTGCTCACGAACTGGCACGAACCTGCAAGTTCTTCTATGTACAATAACAACTTGTAGTGTTAGTCTCTGTCATTATGAATACACCGGAGAATGGAATAAACAAGAAGTGGAAGAATGAGGAGCAGAAGACGACAGAGAAACATAAGTAAAAGGTGAGAATTAAAGACCAGAAAACAGAGATGAACATCATTAGAAAGAGAATAAAACACAGGACATTTTTATGAATTTCATATCATTTCCAATTTAGTATGTTCCTTTAAACATCTGGGTATGAAAAGGTTGAAAAATGTGGAAAACCTGTAGAACAGATGAGGCCAAGGATATAGCACAAAGAAGGATACTGTGTACGACAAACAGGTCCTGCTACGAGAGGAATGCATGTTCTCGTATGTTCTGTCTGAAGCTGAGGGTGTCATAATTCGTTCCCATATAATGGGTGTTTTTGTGCTAAAGAAATGCTGTACTTATCGTTATTTATGTGGTGCAGGGGGCACTAGAATTCCCCGAATATAAACCACAATTTTCAAACACGGCTCTAATCTCAGTGTCGGCTTCCAAGCGTGTATCGGGCCATATTTCCATCATGTCTCTTCATGCGCACGCGCATATGATGGGTTTGGTCTTGTCCTCAGCCTTACGTACGATATTTATGGAAACTAAGCAAAATATAGGCCGATAACAGTGGCCGCGGGCCTTAGGCATGAATTACTTTTGCTCGCTCGAACGCTGGGATCGTGGGTTGGAATCCCATTCAAGGCATGGATGTCTATGTACGTTCACTCTGTGTACGTATTGTTGTGTGTGTAGGTAGCGGCCTTGCTTCGGGCTGATCCCCTATCCAAAGAGTCCTACCGATTATTTGTAGATTAAGAAACTGAAAAGCGGCCAAGTTCAGACATAGGGCTGTAGAGCCGTAGTTAGACAAAATATATAAAATAGTGATACAGTGTGCGGTAATTTAGCGCCCAAATGAATATGTATTTAACAGGAGTAGTGAAACTTTCAACGTAAATGTAATAGATTTATATTTTATTAATGAGTGTACTATTTTGCTTATTCATATTAGTAAGTATGAGTTCATATACACGTACTACAGTACGGAAATATATAAAGGAAAAAGTAAACATCACCCTTCTATATATAAAATATTATTATTATTATTATTATTATTATTATTATTATAACGTAGTAAAATCTTATATTGTGTAGTAAAACTTACCATCCTATCCTTATGTGCATATTTGTAACGGTGAGCGAGAGCTATGTACTTAAGCAGATTTGGGTTACCACAGCAAAGTGTCATTGAGCCTTAACACATTAGATGACCGTAATTTGTGTAGTACGTCATGAACGAGCAAACAGTCTCTTACTGCAGTGTGTCGTATCAGTTCTGGGAGTATTTATAATATGTTGAAGGGGATATTTGAAATGTAGTTAGTATTTATCATGAAATGTGATTTGGTTTGGTAAGATTTTGAAGGAATCTTTCCCTTTCAAGACATAAAGTAGAAATTGTCTATTGGGACTTCTGATTAAGAATAGCTTTCTGTACAAGCCTGCAACAAATATGATTCGTGTAATAATAGTTTTAGTTGACCCTTGATTTCCGGGGTATACGGTAGCGTAGTTGGTAGAGGGACCATGCTACAAGCCGGAAGGTCACGAGTTCGATTCTCAATGAGGTCATAGGATTTTTTTAATGACCTAATCCTTCCAGCCGCACTATGGCCCTGTTGTCGGCCAGGAATCTTGCTGGCGGTTAAAGGACAGCCGGCGTGTAAGACTGACAACCATACCGCTATCAGCTAGCCGATTGTCTAAAAACTATGGGAGCCTCTACGTCTCACAACCCTATTGGCCTTCTCGACCTGTTAGAGGGATAGCTTCAGCTTTCCCTTGATTTCAGTGTTCCATCCTCTAATAATATAGCAATATAAATCCCACAGAAGGTTGCGGTTGAGGAAAAGCATTCAACGGATTTCGATTAAATTTAGCATCAGCTACGTACGGTAGATGTTATCGGATGAATTTATGTTTTTATTCGTATTGAATTAATATTGGCTCCACTTTAACGACACCCCACACCCAAATTATCAGTTTTCTCAAAAATGGTCAACAGCACAGAAAGCTGTAAGAACGAAAGAGAGAATCAAATAACATCTAAAATTTTTATTTGAAACTCAAGGCACAATAATTTGTATATCAATAAAAAATATATGTGAAGTCTTGATTATTTTTGTAACAGTGTACTTGTGTTTCCTTAAAATTAAAATTAAGACCAACGTTTTCCTTTCTTTCTTTCTTTCTTTCTTTCTTTCTTTCTTTCTTTCTTTCTTTCTTTTTTTTCAAAATAACGAAGAACAAATTCGAAATAATCGTCATGGAATACGTACATTTCCAGTTCTGCTTTACTACCTTTATATTTTCTGTGATTTGTTAAGTTTTTACATTGCGATAAGTTTGTAATATATAAAAAAGTAAATATACATATATAGTGCAAGATATAATATAGGTTTGTTTCAGTTTGTCGTATGCGTTTTTATTAATCTTGAGGGCAGTAGCTGTTTTCTGAGCGCTGCATGTCACAAAGCATATTGCAAATTGAAGCTAATCAGCATTTGCATTTTCCCAGTAACTCGTACATCAAAAATATTTTAAATTCGAAATTAAATATATAAGCTTATGTGCAACATTTTCTTGGTTTTTTGACAACTAGACTAAGTGAGGTGCAAGGAATATTATTTAGTTTCAGATGTGGAAACTAATGAACTATTGCCAAAAATTATAAATATATATTTAAGTCATTTTTGCCAGTCGCTCAAGTTTAAAATTCTATTCATTCAGATTATAGCCCTCATATTTCTAATATAATGAGGTCAATTTGCGAGTAAATTGACAGGAGATAATCTTGTGATTTGACATCAAACTGACGTCAGTCAGATGTGGACCACAGAGGATATGACGCTAAACTAAAAGTGTGTAGTGATAAGTTAGTCAACTTCGCAAGTTACGATATAACTTCACAGTCACTCACCTGCCACGGAGCAGCGGCCCTCCGCACAGATTGCTCAGTCGACGCCTGACTGCCGAGTGCGCGAGCGATGCTAGAGCTTGTGAAGGCGTCGGTCGGCCATGCGCCACAGCCCCATCCCCTGAAAGCTGGCAAAACAGATAGACGTGTGTGTGAGCAGAACTGAATATAATTTTGGAGCCTAAGCTTACAGTTATCCTCAGTCCAATTCATCATTGAATTCGGGTAACGTTTCCTGCTTATTTAGCTTTGAATGAAATCCCAATGCTGAAGGAAATTGGAGAGAGGCAGGTCTGGGGACTCCAGCCAGGGATCATCATTTTGATTATAATTATTTTCATCATAATTCAATTATACGCATTCAAATAATGGTGAACTAATACCTTCGTTATGCATTCAGAATCCTACCTCTGAGAATCTGGTATAAAATACGGGTCTGTAAATCCTAAGCACGGGTTTAATGTCCACAATTCAGTATGCCAGTTGTAATATTACATTATGTTAAATTGATGGCATTTCGGTCCACACTCGGATAATTTCTTGTACGAATACCTTCTACATACCTCACTCAGATTTCTTCAAAATCTCTAGGCCGATCCCCCCCCCCACATCCATCCTATTATACGTTTAGTATAATCTCTCGAAATTGACACGACATCATATAACAATCTTTCTGTGATAGTTCATGTAAGTAAAGCTATCCCTGTAACAGGCCTTGGAGGCCCATAGGGTTGTGAGATGTTGAGGTTCCCACATTTTCTAGACAATCGGCTCATAGATGGCGTTAAGGTTGCCAGCCTTACGCGCCGCCTGCCCTTTACCCCCAAGAATATTCCTGGTACTCATTTCTGTTAGAGGCTGAGTCGACATCAGGGCCATAGTGCGGCTGGAAGGATTAGGTCAATTGAAAGAATCCAGTGACCTCATCGGGACTTGAACCCGCGACCTTCCGGTTTGTAGCATGGTGTCTCAACCAACTACGCTACCGCGTGTTGATAGTTCTTGTTGCAGTTTTAATATCTGAGGAATGCTAAGTTGGGCTGTAAGTGGAGGTGGTAGGCACCCCTAAAGCGTCAGTCTGTATTGTAGTCTTATCCCAGCATACTACAATCTAGACGTAAATAACGTAAATAACACACCTGAGGATGGCACAGTGATGCCGAAACATGTAATGAAGTGACACGTGAGATTGTGTGCACTAGAAGACGGTCAGTACGTACACATTATGGACTTCAATCTAGACATTCACCTCGTGAATACTTCGAATGTGATGCCTTGACACTAGTCGATCTTCTCTTTTTTCCTGTCAGAAACGTACTGTGTCCTTCCTCGTGAAAATATTTTGACGAATTGGTACACTTTCTGAAAACCTGGTAGGAAGTTCGTGCCAAGCGGGACACACACTCGCAAGTAACCATTGTATTTAGTTGTCAGTGTTGATCAATATGTGACTGAAGTTTTGTTCAGTACTTCACATGTTCATAAATGGTTGAATATCAACTTAAACACGTCGTCATACCTGTAGTTGCCTGTAATCTGTACAAGTCTTGTAAGAGTTCTCAACTTATTGTCCTACCCATGTCAATATCTGCAAGACCGCGCCAAGGAAAATTTGCAAACGACAATGCAATAATTGATTAGAATGGAACTTATCAGGAGATAAAAGTAGATACTAATGGATGTTTAGATATTGTCGATTTTAATTTATTTTCCTACTTTCATTAAATTAGAAGACAGAATACACTTATGTTTTCGTGCCCGTGTACATAAGTCTGTCCTTTATAATGAGCTTTGAAACAATGGACGTATTTTCATATCACTAAGGCCACAAAATTTCCATGCATTTTAATTAGGAAACCTTCTCATAGCCACAAAATTCTACTCTTTAATTGACTCTATATTTTAGTTCTAAATGTTTAATGGCACAGCATAACAATCTATTTTGGTTAACTGTCTCGAGACTGTGCATGGGGCTTACGGATTTCGCTCTGATAAATATTTAGATACTAACATTAGAGACAGGAGCAGAAATTCGTACATGTCTTTACATAAACTGTCTGTAATTTTGTCTAATATTATCCAACATTTCAATGTGACAATCAGTTTCGGTGAAAATATCTAATGTCAGTTTTAATGAAAAGAAGTTCAAGGGATCTCGAATTGTGCAGCGTGGACAAACGAGAGACGCACATGGAAAGGCTGACGAGGGCTCACAAGGCCTACAAACAGCTGCATGAAAAGCAGATATTCTTTTTTCTGTATTATAAATATATTTTATACACCTAATTTCAAAATATAAAGTAATTCACATATACCCTGAAATAAATTTATTACTTTCCATGACTCTGAGCCAAAAGATATTAAAATATTTACTTCTTAATAATGCGAATTTATTTTTTGTTACTGCTCTAACACCGGGTGCGATTCCATATTATATTTAGGACCTCCGATGATGGTCCGATTTTAATTTAATTATGAAATTTTTAAATTGTAAAAGTGTTTTAGTTAAATGGCTACATTTATGTGATCCGAATTTCATGTAATAAGACAAAAGGTAATGATTTGTAGCCGGTCATGGCAGATGAGAGGTCTAGGGCATGAACTGTCTTCGTTCACTTGGAAGTTGGGATCGTGGGTTCCAGTCCTACAGACTGCATTGATGTCTGGTGTATGTATGCGTTTATTCTGTGTTTGTGTTGTCCTGTGTTTATGTATAGGCCTTGCTTCGGGCTGATCACCCGTCCAAGGAGTCCTACCGTCTGTAAAATGATCATGAAACGGATAAATCAGCCCTATGCTCCAAAGTGGGAGCGAAGAGGAAGAAAAAAAACAATTTTTAGAAAAGGCGCAAATTGATTCTGTTGTGCCCCAGGTTATTAATGGGTATGCCTTTTCCTAACAAGGGCTCAAATTTATGTTTTATTAGTTAGAAGATAATTATAAGTTTTATAAATTTAAATACGTCGGGCAAACCACAAGTTGGAAACCCGCCGGAAGCCAAAGTTGAGACGCCGTACATTCTTTAGCCATCCGGTGTCAGTTGTCAGTCTATAGAAATTGCTGACAAATTAAATGACGACACGAGGCAAGTCTCGCCACCGCACAGTTTGCTGACTTAGGGGTTTTGCGCGAGCAGCTTTTCGTGATGTTGAATTTTGAGGGGCTCGGACGGGAGGAGCCGCGAGCACTCTGACTCAGAGATCAGAACTCAGAACAGTCGCATGGTAGGAAGGAAAGGCGATGGAGTCGGATGTCTTCCTCTTTTGCAAGCGTGAGTACTTGCCTGTGTTCGGATCACTGATGATTGTCGATATATGATTCTGGTTCAATGAGTTTGATTGATTAATATGTTCTTAGGATAAAATTGGTTAAATTATTTGAGCGTATAAACCTTGGAGTGTAACAGAGTAATTCTGATTTATTGAGTGATGGTTTAGATACAAATATCTGGTTTAATATATTATGGACAATTAAATGGTAGGAAGTGTGAAACAGGGGATAGGTTCTGTGTTGTAATGCTGTGTTATTTCATTATATATTACTTTATTGTTGTTGGTGAGTACTCGATTTATTTGTGGATGCCCCTAGTGCAGCATGTTTTCCACCGCACAGGTTAAGAGTTGTCTACGAAAGTCCGATAGAGTGTGAGTACAGTCACTGACCCCTATCAGGGCACAACAAATTGGTGGTAGCCGTAGGATATAAAAAGAAATTTTTGTGTCGCAATCGTGGCACAACAATTCTGCAATAGGCAATGGAATTCATTGTCCACATCAACAGATCACTGTCTTTCAGTAACTCCAATATGAAACTCCATATTCACAAACCTAGTAGGAAACCTTTCTGCAGTAAAACTCTGTTAGTTAAACAACAAGACGGATATCTTGAGACTCTTCCGCCATGTCCTGACCACCTCATACTTCAGCTTCAATGACCAGTTCTCTGAACAAACCGATGATGCGGCGATGGGCTCGCCACTCTCTCCGATCATCTCTAACCTCTATATGGAGGACTTCGAGGAGATGGCACTTGACTTGACCCCACACAAGCCCCGCTGCTGGTTTCGCTACGTGGACGACACCTTCGTCATCTGGCCACACGGTCCCGACAAGCTCAAGGACTTCCTGAACGACCTAAAAGTATCCACCAGTGCGTTCAGTTCACAATGGAGACTGAAACTGAGGGCCACCTCCCCTTCCTGGATATTTACAGAGACCCGACGGTTCTCTGTGCCATAGAGTGTACCGCAAATCCAACCATACAAACCTCTACCTTAACGCTGCGTCCCACCACCAACCTTCCAACAAGCAAACTGCACTTTCCACATTGGTGCACAGAACTAGAGCTCTTTGTGATCAAGACAGCCTACATGCGGAGTTGGTGCTCCTGGGGATGTTTTCAGGAAGAACGGATACAACAACCGGCAGATCCACAGAGTTAACCGTCGGCCCAACATCAGCCGGCCTGAAGATAAACCGGACTCAGTCGCCTTCCTGCCCTATGTCAGGACTATATTCAACCGTATCAGCAGAGTGCTGTCTCGGCACAACATCAAATCAGTGGGCCTGTCTCCAAAAGAATTATCTAGTTTCCTCCGGTCGGTCAAAGATAACCTGAGACTAAGGACACTGGGTGTATACAGAATCCCCTGCGAGTGCGGCAAGCTCTATATTGGGCAGACGGGCCGTTCCGTGGACACGAGGTCGAAGGAGCATCCGTCTTGAACATCCGGACAAGTCAGCTGTAGCTGAAGAGAGAATCGATTTGGGACACCGCATTCAGCTTCAGAATACCTCCATCCTCGCCACCAAAACCCGATATATGGATTGATTATAATTTTAAACAAATTTAAAGTAATTAATTACTCATAGAAAACATTAGCCGGTCGCGGTTGCTGAGCGGTCTAAGGCATGCACTGTCTTCGCTAGCTCGCAAGCCGGGATCGTGGGTTCGAATCCCACACAAATCATGGACGTTTGGTGTGTTTATGCGTTTTTTCTGTGTTTGTGTTTTCCTGTGTGTAGATAGAGGCCTTGAGGAGGGCTGATCACCAGTCCAAGGAGTACTCTGCTTTACTGAGGCGTACGTATGTGGGCCTATAATACTAATTCAATTCAGTTCTAGTTTATTTTCATGCTAACTCCGCAGCCCAAAGGTCAATTACAAAGTGAGCACGAGTGAAACAAACACGAAGTACAAAACATGACAATTTTTAATATCTGAGTAATGATAATATAATAATAACATAAATCAAAGTTGCAATTCAAGAGGTAATGCTGATTCAGTTCAGTTCAGTTCTCTATTATTTATGTGCCGAGTCAACAGCTTCAAGGTCAGTTACAGACACAGGTCAGTGTAGATACTCGTAATCACATTAAACATACACACAAAACATAAAAACAAGAGAAAAATTACAGGCAAACCCTGGAGGAAGAAAACACATTAATACAGAAAAAGTGAACAAACAAAATCGAGGTGAAGAGAAATACACAAAGAACGCAATAACTTAGAATCACATAACGCAGATTATTAGGATTATGAAGAAATATTATTAACAATTTATGTAGAAGATAATAAAATATGAATGACAGAAATCGCTCCTACTGCAAATATATCGAGAACTTTCCCCACCGTGTTGGCAGCTTTGGCGCACCGAATAAAGGTCAGTGTGTATTAAAGGGACAAACACCAAACAGTCACTAAGACTGCTGGGAGGAACACGAAGCCTAACATTTTCCAAGAGGGAAGTGCAGGATTTAAGGCCACAAGGCCTGAACAAAAAAATTACATCAAGGTGATGTGATGGCTACGGGTTGGACGACCGGCTCTCGGGTCCACCTAACCTCCTATCCAATGGTTACCGCGGGTAAAGCGGCCAGGGCGTGAAGTTGACCACTCAACTCCAGCTAATGCCGAGTTCAAGAAAATGTGGATTTATACATCATCTCCCCCACACGCCTTCATAGCGTAGTGCTCAATTAGTTAATTATAGGTACAACTTTACCAACTTTGTGATGGTGAAGCTATGTGTGAATCGAGGTATATTGGTCATTAAAGTGACTGATTACAGGCTGAACTTTTGGTAATAGAACTGCCATTACATTCGGACCGGAATTGAAGCCCAGCGAGACTTCTGCCCATTTGGAGCTGAAAGTTGATATCTAAACTTCATTTAGTGGGAAGGTTAAGAACGCATGGAGCTGTACAGCCTATCCTACTCTACACCTTCTTGGTGGGTTGCAAGAACACAACAAATTTATCATTACATTATAAAACTGCAGAGGCTAAGTAGTGAAAAAAGGGGCTATGAACTAGGTGAGATGTGAAGCGAAGCTGCCGTGGTTCATTTTAATGTTTCCTAGCAGAGCGGGTTCCTTTCAAATACCTGAACCGACTGCCTAACAAATATTGTTAATCCAGGAGGCATGCATGAAGTTCAAGTAATTTTTTTAATGCTAGTGGGGTGGGACTAAGTCCCTTGTACTGCGGCCAATTCTGGCCTATTGTACCTGCCCCAGATGATAGGTGAGGGTGATTGTGGAGCAATTGGTGGAATGAAGATTGACAGGGGAAACCGAAGTACTCGGAGAAAACCTGCCCCAGCACCATTTTCTCCACCACAAATCCCACTTGACCAGACCCGAGATCGAACCCGGGACGTCGCGGTGTGTAGCCAGAGACTAACCGCTTGAGCTATGGCGCGGCTTTGAAGTTCAAGTACATATTCATTCGAGGGCTAATGGAAAATCCTTCATTGGTCTTGACTATCCTTCAATCTGCAACTTGACTTACGCAGCTGCTTGTGTAACAACATTTTATCATGTGAAAATATCTTTCATCGATGGCTCCAGAAGTACAAAACAAGCCATTATGCAGGAATGGTCAGTGTTTTTCACGCAGTTGATAACCGGATGAAACATGTCTTGAAATTCCCTTTTCTATGCCAGCATCCGCCGAAAACCATGGCCCCAGTTACACCGATATCTGCTGTAATTAGAGTGTTTGATTTCATAAGCTGATGTAGGAATTTGACCCATATTTGCTTCATGGACGGCTTTTGCATGAATACACTTTGTCATGTTTGTTTGTTCGTATACAGTGTTTCCGGTCCTGCCTCTCTGACACAAACAGTGATGATTTCAGGGTCCCCATATACACATTACTCCATTTCATGATCCAGACCCTCAAAAATAATCATTTTGCTCGTATAAATGAAATTATAATAATATTTAACTCCGAAATTTTAAGGTGAAAACTGAGAGGATCATCTCGTATGGTTCTGGAGCCTTAAGGATTTCTGCGTGTTCTGAATTTTCTTTTTGGTATCAGGCTCTACCAGGGGTGGGAAAGATTCAAGACGAGCCCGCTGCAACATATGAAGACCGCAAGAAACCGCGATAGGACTATGTGTTATCTGTGTACACGACTATCTTGAATGTAATTTAATCAGTGCTGAGGGCTGAGTGATGCTAGAAGATACAAGACTTTTAGAATATAATTTCTTCTAAGTTCAGTCATATCTTCATATTCATGTAAATTGCGTATACTTCACTTTTTCTATGTAGATATTGGTGACATATACTGAACATTTACAATTTACAGCGATAAATATATTTAGCCCGTAAATTTACTTAAGCTACTGATATTTTCCGGCTGGGAAAGTAACATCTTCTACATATGCGATAGACGTTTAAAAATACTGTGACGAAATAAACCACTGCTAGACAACGCTTAAGTAAACACATTCTCGAATTAGCGCAGTCAGCAGTGGGACGTCCGTTGTTAGGTAGCAAGACCCCAAACACAGGTTCCTGTGGCAACGAATATTAACAAAGACGTTCCCGTGATAACGGAAGAATAACAGAAGAACCTTTTGAGATGGTGACCTATATTCTGGCCTCCTGGAAGTTATAAAAGACTCGTAATTCATTCGTAAGGGAGTTCAATGTGTGAGCAGGGATCCTTCGTTCGTGTTTCGTCGCAGTGGAAGAGTAGACACTCGTAGTCCAGTGAGGAATGGAGCGAGTCCTAGACAGACATTGATTGTGAGCTGTTATAATTGGTTGCAATTGTAAAGAAATGCCAATAAATACAATCATCAAATCCAGAACCAATTATTTTTAGTCACGCAAACCCGAATATATGAGAGTATATCTGCACTTTTTTATGTGGAAGGAAGAAGTAATAGCTTCAGAATTTAGGTGAAGAATTACAATTTCATTCCTGAGCCCTTGGATTAAAATCTGTCATTCTGTCATATATATTATATGATAAGATATTCTATCGCTGGCAGTGTCTAGTTTTCCCGTAAGTTAATATATGGCCCTTTCTTCACTTTTCATTTTTCTGAAGAACCTCAGTTTATTGATGTAGTCTCCTCGCGAATGTACTTACTTACTTACTTCTTTATTTTTTAATTCGCTTAGTTGGGGGTGGAGTCCAACTGGGTCCACCCGGCACGGCGGCCACTGATTTGCCTATTGTAGCCTGCCCGGAGTGATTATGATGATGGAGAATTTGGTGGAATGAAGATTGGCAAGGGAAACCGAAGTACTCGGAGAAAACCCGCCCCAGCTCCACTTTGTCCACCACAAATCCCACTTGACCAGAGCCGGGATGGAACTCGGGCCACCGCGGTGGGAATTCAGCGACTAACCGCTTGAGCTATGGCGCGGCCCTACTTACTCGTACTTACTCATGGAGCTGAGCCCTACTTGAAGAGCCGCCAATTCTGTAGCT
>NW_019742446.1:600701-606250 GCF_002891405.2 Cryptotermes secundus | reverse complement strand
GAAGAAGCCTCTTGAGACGGCAGTCGAAGATAATTGTGAGGAGATTGCAATTGAGAATTATTTGAGTTGCAAGAGTTCGGCTGTGGAAAGAAAATTTCATATGTGTTGCAGTTACAGTGAGACTCGTATAATTACTGTGTTGAAATCCGTTGTCAGGATAAGGCTAGTGAAGACTCAGCACCCTACTGTGTGTGTAATGGTGAACTGTGAATTGTGTAGATCAGCCATAGAGCTGTATCACTTTTAATTTAGAGTTACGTGGTAAATCGGTAAATAAATCGAATCATCCAGTTCAGAACCCGTCAATAATCACCCCTACACTTCACATTATTCATTTTAAATAAGTATGATGCCCTGACATAATATTCCTTTGTATTAGTTTTAGTGTGATATCAAGGAATAGATTGTCAGGGAATGTATCAGGGAATATGTTTTAATATGCGGCATTATGCTACAAACCGGAAGGTCGCGGGTTCAAGTCCCGATGAGATCATTGGATTTTTTCAATTCTTCCAGTCGCACTATGGCCCTGGGGTAGACTCAGTCTCTAACAGAAATGCGTACCAGGAATATTCTTGGGGGTGAAGGGCGGCCGGCGCGTAGGGCTGACAACCTTGCCGCCATCTGTGAGCCGATTGTCTAGAAAATGTGGGAACCTCAACTTCTCAGAACCCTATGGGCCTTCACGGCCTGTTACAGGGATAACTTTACTTTTATTTATTTATCAGTTTTAACATAACATTTTATTTAAGTGATTTAATTTCAATCAATATTCATTGGAAGAGTTCTGTCTTCTGAGATATAACTTCGCGTAAGTCAAAAGAAATGTTCCTCTGAAAATCCCGTTGATTTTCAACGGATTACACGGGGTTACATCCGAGAAGCTGGAACTCTTCTTAACACCGCTGTGAAAACCTCAAATCATACAACATTTGTTTGTATCACGGATTATAATTTCTAGAATATATATATGTTAGGCAGAAACTTGTGAAGTTACAATTAAAAGTCGGATTGTATTTGTCGCTTTATTTGTGAATCATGTCTTCAGGAATTGTCCTCCTCTATGTCTGTCTCGTTAAAATGAAGGTAGGACTCCGCGTTCTAAGCTAGATCACCTATCCAAAGGGATTTACGTGGCAGGATTGCAGTGGAGGGACTGCAGCTTACCAAGCTGAGGACTTAGGTGTGTATTGCGGTTTTAGTAATTGCCCTACAGGGAGGGGTGATGACCTGCTCACAAAGTTATGAACAATTCAATTCAACAGCCGATGTGACTTACTTCCAACCGCGTCCCGAAATGTCTCTCTCTCTCTCTCCTTTTGCCTTGATCAGGCGAAGGTAAGACAGAAATAATAAATCTGCATGTTGCACGAATGTTTCGATTAATTTCTCGGGAAAATTGCTGATTTCGGCGAATACGAGAGTGGACAAGGACATTCCACATTTGATAGCTTCCCTTAGTCACTCTGCTCCCTGGATGCGTGTGGGGGTGAGGGATGTTGACTGTACGTTGTCACAATTCCTTTATTAAACACGATATTCAGTAATTAACATCATGAACACGGGTTACACTCACGGTTGGATTTAATTTTCACGAAAGATTTATCAGCAAGCAAAACAATCTCGGCAATGTGTGCATGGAACGATTCAAACTTCATTAAGTTTTGCTGTAACAGAAGGGAAGAATGAGACTCCAAAACGCAATGAAATCCTTGCATCTTTCTATAAATTTGTGTGTTAGTAGAAGAAGAACATAAATTAATGCTCAAAGAGTAGCAAACTGCTCAGGCGTCACAAGGTTATAATATTTAATAATAATAATAATAATAATAATAATAATTATTATTATTATTATTATTATTATTATTATTATTATTATTCAGTCCTTGTTTATTAACGTGCAAACTTAACAGCCCAGAGGCCAATTAGAAAGTTAACGCGAGTACGAAGAAAGAAACAACAAAAAAAGAACTTCAAATAAAATATAAAATAAGGCACTTTATACAACAATTATAACAACAATTCCACGAAGGTCAAAATTATCATTAACAAGTGAGAAAAATAAAATAAGTATTTAACTAATTGACACATATACACTCACGTGTAATAGTAATAATAATAATTATAATAATAACATATTGTGGCGTGTTATATGACGTCCATCGCTGAGCAACGAAACAGTGGAAGTTGTTGAGACCGTTGCGTAGGAATATCCGTAGCAACGAGTGTTCATTGCATAACAACGCTCGGTAAACACACCTCCCCTCTAGACTGTGACGTTACGCAACAGTAGGGCGTCTATTGCTAGGCAATGCGTAGGTAGACACTCCTGACAACAATAGCAGATATGTGTTGCCGAGCAACAATGTGTTCTCTATGTGGTCCGTGCCGAGCCTATATAATGAGCAAGAACACTATTCACCAGCATTAAGTATTCAGTATAAGTTGGAGTCTTAAGAGAGTCACCGTCGAAGGCAGTGAAGTATTCGCAGAGATATAGTGGAAGCACTAATTGTGATACTGCAAGTGATAGTTAACTATATTCCTAGGGCCGCGCCATAGCTCAAGCGGTTAGTCGCTGGCTTCCCACCGCGGCGGCCCGTGTTCGATCCCGGGTCTGGTCAAGTGGGAATTGTGGTGGACAAAGTGGCGCTGGGCAGGTTTTCTCCGAGTACTTCGGTTTACACTGCCAATCTTCATTCCACCAATTGCTCCTCAATCACCCTCACCTATCATCTGGGGCTGGTACAATAGGCCAGAAGTGGCCGCAGTACAAGGGACTTGGTCCCACCCCACTAGCAATTAAAAAACTGTATTCCTAACTCTAAGTAAGTGTGTATGCATGAGTTCAATAAATAATCGTTGAATCTGAAGGCTACGTGAATTTATTTGCCGCGTGACATACCCAACACGTGACAATATTATAAACATTCCTGGCTTCGAACACGTCAACGTCCCTGCAAACGACATTATCAGCTGATGCACATCTGGCAGAGGGACAATTTTTACATGATGAGCAGACATTGAACAATGCAAAGCCTATGATATACCGAGCAGGAACTCGAAGACCAGCAGTTTGCAAAACAGAAGGACAGAATTTAGTACCAAGGTAAACTTGAATGGAAACATGTAAGTTTTGAGGTTTTCACGGCGATGACAATGAAGAGAGTCGTCTTCTTGGTTTAGGCACCGTGTATTCTTCGTGTTGGCTGACGTTTCGGAGGGNCCTCCGAAACGTCGGCCAACACGAAGAATACACGGTGCCTAAACCCAGAAGACGACTCTCTTCATTGAATAGAAACACTTCATCAAGTGGATGCCTCCTCATACGTAGAGTGTGCAATTTTAACTTCTCCAAATCAAGTAAATAGAAGTTATTGGATAAGAGGGTGGTTGGGTCTCAGAGCTAGTCTGGACGTTTCCGGGAAACGAACCCCGGTAGTCCATACTATAGCCCGACATTATACAAACTGAGATATCCTTCTTCTTTCCGCACCTATTGGGACAAAACTTATGCTCTGTATGTGGGTAGTAAGTCTACTTGGCCGACTTTATTTCGGCCTCTGTCTTGGTTTTTATATCGGCTCTCATATCAACTACGACGGCTGAGAGATATTCAAAATCCGCCATGATTATCCTCTACTTTGGTTTAAATCCAATTAATTCAATCCTATCCCATATGTGACACCAGTTGTCACGTATTTAGTGGATAGCGACGGGGTTTTAATTGATAATTGCAATGATTTGACTCTTACAAACAGCAGCTATTGCGAATTATATCCGTTTCACTAATTTATACTCTTTACAACACACTGTGGCATGCACTGTATCTTCTACGTCTTCAATATGATCTTCCTGGTAACGGCTTTCACACCATGTAGATCCCTCACTTTCCGTGTTCACGTCTTTGCTTGCTACCAATCTTCTAACAGCTCCTCATGGACGAAACTCCTGTCATTGGCTCCTAACCACATCTGGCCATAACTGGCTACCACTCGCTGTTGCAGGCTAACACTCGCTTCCGATACAGAACTCCTCAGTCTCGTCTGTCTTAAAGTCAAAGTCACATTGCGACGGACGCTCAGTCAGTCGGTAAGTCTTGGTGTCAAGTCCCATCTTGGATTCATGACCATATATTTATTACTGTTTGACAGTTGCGGTATTGCGCCCTCTATGTCGAGAGGACGGGTCTGTCTTTTTTATATGCTGCCGGCCCTTGCCAGAGCAGATTTTTCGGGTCCGAGCCTCTTGGAACAAGCTACCATATTTTACTGCCTCAGATTTCAGACTTCCCTTTTCGTCGCCTCCTACGACTCGTAGGGTCACGGTAAGGTATTCGAACCCGCCTCCACACGGAGTTGTCTTAAAGCCACAGTTGTCCCTCCATATATTTCCTGGCACAGACCCAACAGAAAACACTACATCCAACAATTCCTCTATTATTGCACGGTTATCTATTGATACGATCATGTGATCTGACTGTCGTTGCAACGTTTTTACAGAGCCATTGCATAGCAACAGGCTTCTCCTCTAGTTCTGAAATTCTGACTTTGAGCGGATATGTCACAATATTATCATATAGCACAGGTAGTTGTTTTTTAAATTAAATGTTGGCTCTGAAATTAAATCTCTCCTGCTTTTATTCTTAGGCGATTCCAATTAAATTATTCACGTATTTACGCCTTTTCGAAATATTAAGATCTTTTATTTACCATAGATGTTTAAAAATAAAAGCAGTCATTTTATTTTCCTTAAAGCTCTGAAGGGATATTTTAATAAATAAATCAATAAACTCTATAAATTTATTAGGCACACTTTATAGTGATATACTGAAATGCAGGGGAAAGTCATCTATGCTGTTGTGTGAATGCAGAGCTGTAACGGACCAAATTAAACTCGCCCGACAACTTTATTGTAGACATCATATACTATATTCCATCTAAATCCATCGAGTGGTTTGGGAGAGGAAGCCGGGGGAAGCCTGGCACAGACATTGATGGACATGCCTCTCCGCCCAGAAGCCTCAATTACATGGCTGTAATCTTCGTTGCCTGTTTCATTAGTGGATGGCTTCGAAGCTACATACCACATCAATTTCGGATGCATTTTAATACTTTTTATCACATCCTGGGCTCTCCATTGTCTAGTTGTTTCTCCTTGTTACTCAGAATTGACGCAGATGATTGAAATTTCGAGAGATCGATACATTAGGGGGTTAATTTTATTAAACGTGGCGAGAACATCGATAATCGCGAGATTACGTAAAATTAAGGAGTAGTGAATGTGAGGAAGACGGAATAAATCCTCTCTTCTCACTGTGTAACTTGAAAATTATATGAAAGATTTTTCAGCAGTTATAATAATATATCATGGGATTCAAAATATTGGCATCGAAGAATCCCAGGGGAATAAAATAGTAGATCAGAGGTAAGTGCTGAAAATTTGGGAAAATTATATTACAGAACTATATGATCGACCTAATCGGCCAGAAACCTTAGAAGTTGAACCGGAAGAAGAAGTAGATACAGACGAGAAAGGACCATATATTT
>NW_019742446.1:588193-599583 GCF_002891405.2 Cryptotermes secundus | reverse complement strand
GGAAGAGACTGTGGACCTGTCGTCTGACAGATTGCTGATATCTGCCCCAGGAAGCGTCTTCGCATACTTCACACTGTTTCTGAATCGATGTTTCACAAGGATGTAGTCCAGCTGACGTCTCCCCCAATCTCCAGGTGCCTTCCATGTGTAAATTCTTCTCTTTGGCTTCTTGAACCAAGTGTTGGTGACAATCAGTCCATTTCTTTCACAAAAGTCAATAAGCATTTGACCCCTGTGATTCTGTCTTCCTAGTCCATGTGATCCAACAATATTCTGATATTCTGATTTTCTAATATCACAAACATAACCTTTAGTGCTTTCACTAAATCTCTGAACATTTTCTCCATAGTAAAACTGCGATTTAGACCGAACTGGGAGATACTAAATAAATCACCATTATTTAACCATGCAATAACGCATGTAGCTTACATCAAGTTTGTGCTTCAGCTCCGAAGGAGGATTATCTTGATCAACATTTTTCTTATTTTAATGATTATTGCCTTTGCTTGGATGAGATGGGCAGGGCATGTAGCACGAATTGGGGGAGGACGAGGAGGAGAATGCATATAAGTTATTGGCGGGAAAGCCAGAAGGAAAGAGACAACTGGGAAGACCAAGATGTTGGTGGGCGGACAATATTAAAATATATCTTAGAGAGAGGGGATGGTATGGTATAGGCTGGATTGATTTGGCTCAAGATAGGGGCCAGTGGAGGGCTCTTGTTAACACGGTAATAAATTTTTGGGTTCCATAAAATTTTGGGAAGTTCTTGAGCAGCTGCACAATTGGCAGCTTCTCAAGAAGGGCTCAGCTCCATGAGTGAGTGAATTGCCTTTGTTTAGGTCACGGCCGTTTGCTTCCGAATATCTGAGTGTGAACATTTCAAACTATAAAACTCGGTACGACGTTTCGTGCATCCCCGAGGGTGCTCACTGCAATGTGGTGCTCGCTGTCACAGCCGATATGCCGAAGTTTCATTTCAGTGTCCTGCTGCTATACATGGCATGGCCCTCTAAGTGCTATTTCTCCACAATATTCACGATCATAATGTTTGTATCCTTTTATTTGCCCGTGTATTATGCACGTCCAGTCAATCTTGATGTTTGATTACTGTAATTGCCTCTATTGCTCAGTTATTTCACCGCGCATAAAGCCAGACAACCCCCTTTATTACAAAATGATGCACCGTAGGTAAATATCCTCTTATTAATCTTCGCCCTCACAGGAAAATTAGTGTATGTCAGACTCAGGTACTATCTGTGCCCTCAAACTGCATGATGGGAGAGTCCCCTTACGGCCTTCCATCTCCTGTTGTACTGTATTTGAATTTTCAATAGATTAAAATTTCAATTTCAGGACGTTATTACTGAACCACAGGCGTCCATCAGTCGCCTGATTTCTATTACAGCCGCCAAAGCGACAGGGCCGCAGATAACAGAAACAGGGGAAATGGGGTGAGACTTGCTGTCTCTTTCCACTTGGGCTCGGCTTCATGTGTTTGTTCCTAGGCCACTCTATAAATTTTCGGATTTTCGTAAGTGATGAAATAAATATATAATAAAACGAACGGGTTATTTGACAAATCAACACAAACTGCAGTGGCCTTCACTTGAGATAAGTGGATGACTGTGAATTGCGTAAGGCAAAGAAGTGGGGAGAAGTCGTCGTGACCTAAACCCAGGGATTATTCCAGCAGTCGGACACAGGAATAGACGAGAATAACAGAAACATGCAGAATATTTAGTGCCACGTTTTCGAGTGACTCTCGACGGGGTTTTGGATTGGTTATTGCATTTATTAACCACATATGCACTTACGACTCTTGGTTACACTTTAAAGATTACTGTCACATAAGCTAAGTCTTTTCCAGCCATAGTGTCTTCACTAGTAGTTGTCTGGTAACGGCTTCAACAATGGGTATTCCCCTGATTCCGTGATCAAGTCCTCTCTGAATGGCGGCTCCCTTCACCCGAACTAAGTCTTAATTTCTTACCGCTTACAACTCTTCGGCACGGACCACCGTAGAAAATACAGTTTCCAACAGTACCTACACTGTTGAATGTTGCTGAGGAGACATGTTTGTTAGCGGTCGTTGCCTAGAAACGGCTCTACAAGCTATAATATATGTAAAAAGAGCTATCCCTCTAACAGACCGTGGAGGCCCATAGGGTTGTGAAATGTCGAGGTTCCCACATTTTATTCACAATCGACTTGCAGATGGCGGTAAGATTATCAGCCTTACACGCCGGCCGCCCTTTACCCCCCAGGAAGATGCCTGGCACTCATTTCTGTTAGAGGCTGAGTCGACCGCAGAGCCATAGTGCGGCTGGTAGAATTAGGTAAATTGACAAATCCAATGACTTCACTGGGAATCGAACCCGCTTAGTGCCTTAACTAACTACGCTACCGCATGTCCCTTCAAAATGTAGGAGATTAAAATAGGAAAATGTTAGAATACGTGTGAAGACATGTTACCGCTCAAGAGAAACAAAAAAAAGGTAAGCAGTTCTGACCACGAACACCAATATCAGAACTATTTCGTGTATGAGAAGTGGCGAGCGCCTGTAGCTGAGGCACGACGTATGTAAATTAACAAGAAACACATTTTTAAATATTGGGTATTCATTTCCTGTTGGTAATTTTATTTATTTATTTTGGAGGAAGTCAGAAAACCGCATTAGAGCAGAAGCGTTTCTCCGCATTATTGCTGACTTCCGGCATCAAATGCTCTGTCGAGATTTCAGCTTTATTGCGGAGAAAATGCACATGAACTCAGAGAAGAACGTAAAAGCTACGCCAGTGACAGTAATATGTCCCATCCATGTTCGCTTCTGTTAACAGGAAATGTGGGAAGCCGCATAAACTGTCGTTTTACAGTTTCATCTGAGTTGTTTAGCGCCGGTCTGCTTTGCAGAAAGTGAATATTCATGCGACAGATCTGTCTATTACATGATCTACTCCGAGGATGCACGCTCAGTATGTGTTGTTCTTGTGACAGAGCACTGTGGCTGGCGTACATTTAATTATTTACTTACTTTTTAAGGCCCGGACAATATTAGATCTCCACCAGGTTCGATTCCCACTCGAACTCTGTGGTTTTAGACGTCTTTTCATGGTCTAATTTGTCATTTATGAAGGAGTCATAATGTTTGTCTCAATATATTTTTATGATATTTCTTCAGTAGAAGTGACCAATTCTGGAAATGGCCTGTAACCGCGAAAAAGAAGCGATGATTGTAATTCTTAAAAATAAATCTAATTTGTATAGAATCTAATGAAGCGTTAATTATTAGTTCCTTAAATTTCAACATTGCACTCTTAAAAACCAGTAAAACTGTGCATAGAAAATGCAGTATTTAGGCGCAATTTACTTCTGTGTTGTCGTTAAATAAAAAATTCTACAATTTTTCAATAGTTCTCGCACTTGTCCGTCTCACTGTTATTAATGTAATAAAAATATCCAGTGACTAACAAGAAAAATCAGGATATTATATAGCCCTACGTATGTACTTAATAAGGTGGGAATTCGTGTTATTCAAATTTTGAAATTTAATCGGCAAACAAGACCCTATAAATAAAAAATTATACAAGAGGGTTATTTCTGTTATAGTCCTTAAAATATGGCATACTAAACTTCATTTAGAGTCTGTTTCATAAAGTTTAACAATTCAATAGTTCTCGCACTTATCCGTCTCACTGTTATTAATGTAATAAAATATCCAGTGACTAACAAGAAAAGTCAGGATATTATATAGCCCTACGTATGTACTTAATAAGGTGGAAATTCGTGTTATTGTAATTTTGAAATTCAATCAGCAAACAAGACCCTATAAATAAAAAATTATACAAGAGGGTTATTTCTGTTATAGTCCTTAAAATATGACACACTAAACTTAATTTAGAGTCTGTCTCATAAAGTTTAACAATTTGATCAAAATTCAGATGCAAATCAATAGTAATCAAGCATAATTGACAGCGATTGTAGAGGAAAAAACAACATATGAAGGGTATTTGAAGATAAAATTATCCAACCTTTACATTGGCTTTATTTAATAGTTGCTATACGTTTCGTTCAAAATTTTGGACCATCCTCAGGCAGTTTCTCACCTTATCGAAATATCCTAATATGGATCAATACTAGTGTTAATGAATATAATCCTTATAATAATGTAAATATTACTAAAAACCGTAAAATATTTACAAATTTTAAAATCTCTCGTCGTAATGTAAAATTCTGTTATTTGTCACGTGTTGTAGGTGGTGTTTGTGTTCCGGGATTTGCTGTTGTGTTTTAATATTTTATATTGGTGCTATTCACATATAATTTTGTTATTAGTATTTAGAATTTATATACATATGTTTCTTCTTGTCTTCTTGGATGTGACGTTGTGAATTGAGTTTTTCTTTTTAGACTGTGTTATATGCTTATTTTGTTGAAGTTTTTATGTGTTATTCCTTTTCCTAGTTTCAGCGTGATCGCTTTTTCGAAATATTTGTTGCGTTGACGGCCACAATATTACAAATCATGACACACAACAGGATGCAAACAATAAATATAATGTATGGCAGGGTTCTCTGGAGTGGAGTGAGAATTGTTCATCTAGAAAGGAAAGCATTAGTGTCCAGGTGTGATGAAAGAGTGATTGATGGGTTTGTTGATACACAGATCGCTAATACATTGCTCAATTAATTTTGTTTGTTATATTTTCATTTAATCAGTATTTCACATATACTGTATAGAAAGGTCGAGGCTGGTGAGCAAAGATTTACCCACGTGTGGATCGGACTCCACACTTCGACCAGGAACATTTTAAATCTGGCTTAGTCGGGGTATAACTGAACGCATAATACCAGAGTAAATGGATGTCTTTGAGATATCACAGGATGTAACGGAAGACATAATTTCCCTCATATAACATTAAATCACAAAATGCGTCACTGTACGGCGCCCTACTTTCCTTTTACATAAATATCTTCAAATACTTACTTAAATAAACTCTGCGCTCTGAGCAGGATGTTCGCCCCAAATGATAGTATTTAAAGTGCAGATCTAAAGGCGTGTGACAGGATGGATTCCTGGACATACAATTCCGAATATGAGGAAGTTCACTGATTTCACTCCATTTAGTAATAAATGATGTGTACATGTACCAACACGATATTCGTTTGTGCTTTCTTTAAACTTTCCATGTTTTAACCATAAAAAAGGTAGATAATTTGAAATTATACTACTCTTATGTTCTCTGTAAGCATCAGAGTCAAACGACTAACGTGTTTTAGGTCACGTATACACTTTTCCTCAGCTCTATATTTTCTTCATAATTTTTCATTAAATTTGGTCTGGGACAATAAACATTTGTGTGAGTTTACTTTTGTTACATCCCGACACATTGCAAATTCTTTGCGGTATAAATAAAATATTGTGGCCTGCCGCCGAAAAACCAGAATATCTAAGTCAGAGCGGGCGTCCATTTTTAGGCAACGGCTCGGTATCTACGGTTCTGTATCGTTGTTGAGGTTAAAATGAAACAGGTTCTCGAGACAACGCCCACTCGTCAGAGAGGGCGCCCACAAAAAACAAGACCATAACTGTCAAACAATAATGAAGATCTAGTCGCAAGCACCAGATGAGTGCTTTATGCCAAGACAGACTGGCCGACTGACCATCGGTCGAAAAATGAGACTCAGACTCAGCTAAGTTCAGAACATGTCAGAAGAAAATTGAGAACAACTCAGAACAGAGAACAGAGCAGAGCTGGGAACAGAAGAAACCAGCAGAGCTAAGGACAAAGAGCAAAACACGATAAACTAATCAGGTCGCATGGTCTGGAGGACGTTATTTCAGAGTGATTCTAACTGTTATTGTAAACGACTTATCCAACAAACAGATTCGTCCAATGCGGAACCCGTTAATTTCTTGTCGCGTTACCAGGATATGTGACAATATTGTTATATAGAGAAATAATTTGAACAATAATAATGGTTTTGAAGATATTTTCTCTGATGACGGTAATTAAATAAAATTCTATTGAGACGCAGAGGACGCAATATCTTACACGTAAATACATTTCCACTTCAGTTTAAACAGCTGAGTACAAAAGGGAAACTGCACTGTAAATTTCATTGTTTAAATTGTAAATTCTGCTAATAATATACACATATTGCATAAAGTGAAATGCAAGTCCATAATTCGTTACATAATGACATACGTATGTACGTATATACACTGTGCTATTAGTACTACCTCTGCTATTTCTACTACTGCTATTACTGCTAATACTACTGCTGTACTATGACTGTTACTTCTTCTTTTTTTCCTTGGCACTACAGCCCCAGTGGGCCTAGGCCTACCTCCATGAACTCCGTTCACTTCGGTTTTTCTAGATCTTACACATACGGTAGGACTCCTTGGGCGGGTGATCAGCTCGTCGCAAGGCCTCTACCTGTACACAAACACAGAAAAACGCACACAAACATCCATGCCCTGAGTGGGATTCGAACCCACGATCCCGGCTTCTGAACGAGCGAAGCCAGTGCATGCCTTAGACCGCTCGGCTACCGTGACCGGCACTGTTACTTCTACTCCTACTAATACTGTATTACTTCGAGCATAAGACGCAAATTTTACACGCTTTTCTCTTGTTGAAAAATTTAGGTCGGTCTTAAATTCGGGGAATGTGCGTCTTTATAATCTTTTCTCTAAAACCGACATTCAGAAAGTGGATGCGTCTTAAATTCAAAGTAATACGGTATTTATAGTACTACTGTTGTTACTACACGAGCCGGGATAGCTCAGTCAATATAATGACTGGCTACGGGCTGGGCGGTTGACGGGTAGGAGTTAGAATCCCAGTAGGGTCAAGTATTTTCTTTTCTCCACGTGGTCCAGACGGTCCCTGGGGCCCAACCAGCTTCCTATCCAGTAGGTAACGCAGGCTCTTTCCCTTGGGGTGAAGCGGTCGGGGCATGAAGCTGACAACTCACCTCAAACTAATGCCGAGGTCAAGAGAACATGGATCTATACATCCATTACCCATATGCCTTCAGGACAACTTTACGTTTTCTTTGTTTTACTATTGTTACAACTACTACTTGGGGGCACCCGTTAGCGTAGTTGGTTGAGGCACTCTGCTACACGCCGGAATGTTCGCGGGTTCGAGTCCAGATTACGTCATTGGGTTTTGCAATTGACCCTATCTTTCCAGCCGCACTATGGCCCTGGGGTCGACTCAACCTCTAACAGAAATGAGGGCCAGGAATCTTCCGGGGGGGGGCGGTAAATGGCGGCCGGCACATGAGGCTGACCGCACCGCCATCTTTGAGCCGACTGTCTATAAAATGTGGGATGTGGGAGCCTCGGAGTCTCAGAGACTTGTGAGCCTCCAAGGCCTCGTATAGGTTCAGCCTTAGCTTTTACTACTTCTATTTATGATGCTGCTGCTGCTACTACTACTACTACTGCTGCTGCTGCTGCTACTGCTATTATTACTACTACTACTGCTAATACTGCTGCCATTACTACTGTAATTTGCATGTAGCAGCAATAAAAATTAGTATTATATATTAAAACCTTAAGGAATCATAATATTTCTCATCTAATAGGGACTAGTCTTAATATAAATAAATAAAAGGATTGGATTTGCAAGACACGTAGCACTCTTGTGTGGCCGTGTGTGTGGACCAAAGGTCGTAGTTAATGACCGGCCCAGGAAGTGACAGAGTCAGTGGGAGGTGAGGGGTGTCTGTGCTCCCGTAGGGACTGCAGTCTCGAGCCTTGTTTTAGAGTGCCTATATTCAGTGAAATTTTAATTTCATAGTAGCTCTCAATGACTATAATTTATAACACATGGGGTCAGTTGAAAATCTATACGTGGAAACTGTAGGTAGAAATGGGAACTGGATTTTTTTTTGGTTGAATTTTCTGCTGAAATTTTACTATTAATATTAAAATTGACCTCAGAGGAATGAAGGTATTAATTTTTTATACTTCCTAAGTTAATTACAGAAACATATGCTTACTTTCTGAAGACGATATGGGTCTTTAGTGGAGGTTTTATTTTGTAAGAAGTTGTTCCAATATTTTATTTTCCAGGAAATATTTCTCTAAATTTACTATCAAGAAACAGGGAAAAGGTTTATGTTATGGTTAACGGGAGGTTGTTCTAGCCATAGCAATATTCATGTCCTTCGCAACTCTGGACGACTTCCTTTACTATTGCTCTGTTAAAGGATACTGCTATCAGGAAGGAATAAAAAGTTGGTGGTCTTATTTCTTGTTCTTTTACTACGCTCCTTCGCTACTCGCTTACAAAGACGCTGATATTAACTTTCTCTTTTACCCACTACCTTCTACATTTCGGTTGTGAACTGAATGATCTTCAAGTTTACGACAGCAGTAAACTCCAGAATGAAGAATTAGAAATAAATAAACCTATCCTTTCCATGAGCACAACCGTAAAGCAGACGTAGAAGTAATTCTAACACTTGAAGCTGAGCGGATAGATTCACGCTCCAGTAATCCTTGTCCCTTTGCATCAATACAGAGGCAACCCAGAATAATTCTGCATATAACGGTGCAAAGCAAACGTGGAATTGAAACTCATACTCGGTGCACTCCAGCAGTGCCCTCCTAGCCACAAGATTCTGGAATGATGGTGGGCAGAGTCCCTGCCCAGCGCTGAACTCTGGTCATGCAGAAGAAGTAGTAAGCACAGGAACTAAGCCACCGTGCTCTCAGTAATTCCAGCTTTCGTTGTTCGGAAAATGCCTATTGGGTATCTGTATCTTCAATTTTCTTGTCGGTACAAATTCCATCTCTCTCGCAACAATAAAATCATCGCTCTCCCCCCCCTCGCACTGTCTCTCCCTCCCGCTGTCCCGCAATTTTGCTCTAGTTTTTCCCACTAATGTGGACTTTAACCCTCTTTATGCTAGTGACTTAAAATATTAATTGCATTCAATATCAATAGATGTATGTATACTCTTTTCTCACCGCATAATGATTGGCAAGGTCGCATTTATTTCTGAATTGCTACTACTCGTATTGTCTAAATGATACAAATTGTCATCCTTTGAATTTGTTGTGTTTATGTTTGTTTTTTTTTATTTTGTTTGTGCTTACTTTATAATTGGCATTTGGGCTGTTGAATAAACACATAAGTAAATGAAAAATTGAAATAATAATAATAATAGATATAACTAATAATCAATAATTAATAAATTAATGAATTCAAAGTAATATGGGCAGGGCATGTAGCACGAACGGGGGCGAAGAGGAATGCATATAGGATATTTGTGGGAAAACTAGTAGGAAGGAGACCACTGGGAAAACCAAGGTGTAGTTGGGTGGACAATATTAAAATGGATCTTGGAAAGATAGGATGGGTTGGTATGGATTGGATTGATCTGACTCAGGATAGGGACCTGTGGAGGGCTCTTGTGAACACGGTAATGAACCTTCGGGTTCCATAAAATGCTGGGAAATTCTTGAGTAGCTGCACAATTTGCAGCTTCTCAAGAAGAGCTCAGCTCCATGAGTGAACAATAATATTGCCGTAATAATTATCACCATACCATGTTATTACCATAATTACAACAATTATTATTATTATGATTGTTATTATTGTTCCATAATAAATCCAGAGTATGTCGGATATGGCGGCCATCAGCGATCGTGCTGTTTAAAGAGCGATCAGAGTTCGTTATTCAAAGGTTCAAATCCCGCCTAGAACATCATCACCTCAATCTAGAGATTGCACCATTTGGTAGCCTATCGTGCAGATAAGGTGCAGTAATTATTTCCAGAATTGAACATACTCGAGGAATGCGGAAATAGAAGCTCTGAAAAACCTGGCTAAGGAAAAATAACATAATGAAGAATAATAGTCTGACCCCATGCCACGTTAATGTATTCTGCTTAGAGAATTGTTTCGGTCCAGGAGCTAGCAAACCCACTGTGGCAGAGTACAGTATTTCAAAAATTTATTAAACGCCACATGCCGGGGGAACAGAGCGTCTCTTTGTAGTTCAGCAAGTTGGAGGCAGGAGCCGGCTGCTGAGGGAACACTGATCTGTGTGTGTGGACAATACAGCGTGCTCTGAAGCGCTCTGCCCACTGGTTGCTCTTCATGACGCAGAAACATATTTGCTGCTTTATTATTATTATTATAATTACATTCGTTTAACCTATCCAAAGAATTTTCATTTTCAGTTAGGAAATACGAAATTACTTATGCCATATCTTTGTTAAATAAGGTAATATCTGTAAAACAAAGTTGTAAAACTCCGTAGCCTGTAGTCCGCAAGCGAGCTATACTGACTGAGCGACTGCCACTTGTCGGAGAAGTTAGTGCCAACTTTTGCGGATAGAGGGTGTCAGGTGGTCAGCGCAACGGTCACCCACGGCCTTTAATCTCGGTTTTCTAGACCGGAGCTGCTTTTTCCTTGAAATATCTCCTCAGTTATCCTCACGAGGCTGAGTGGACCCCGTTCCAGACCCACTATTTCTAAAAAAAAATATGGTAGCGCCGGGAATCAAACCCGGGACCTCTGGGTCTGTAGCCAAGAACTCTGACCACCAGACCACAGAGGCGGTCAAAATAAAGAGGTAACGAAGCAGTAATATATGGTGACACGTAGACCCATTTCTAGGCAACGCCCTAAATATGCGCAAACATCAATAGAAAATATATTCCAAGAAATGTTTTCTATGTGGTCCGTGCCATTCCCATTGCTAGGCAACTATTCACTAAACACATTCCCGCAAAAACAAACACGCGGAACAATAGAGCATCGGTTACTAGACAACGGTGCGGTAAAGAGGCTTTGTCAACAATGCAGACTGTGTTTTCCGTGGGGTCCTTGCAAAGTAGTTTTAAGAGAGTCGAATCCCGAAGCTGGTGCTGGAACAGTAGTCAGTCATAGACCGAGAACGAGGAAAGAGCGTGTCCTCGACAGTCAAGGAAGAAGGGTTCGGCTGAAGACTGGCTGTGAGCTATTGTAATTGATTGTGATTAAGAGGGATTGTAAAGAAGATGTTAATACGTGTAAATGCAATCACACAATCCAAAGCCCGTTATTATTAGATACGAAACCATAAGCAATCGACAATATTGTCACGAATCCTGGTAACGCGACAAGTAATTAATGCGTTCCGGATTAGATTTATTGGATATTCATCCGGCGGGACTACAGTTAGTTGTAACACAGTCTTACTGTAAATGTAGCACTTCGTAACTACGAACAATGATACAGTTCTAAAGGTTACTGTAAATACGCCACATAAACTAAAGACTTCAATTCTGACTTCTTCTGACTTCTGTTTTTCTTCTCCCTTCTGTCGTATTCTGCCTTCTGGATTCTCAAAGCCAAAGTCATATTGCGACTGACGG
>NW_019742446.1:581834-588144 GCF_002891405.2 Cryptotermes secundus | reverse complement strand
GACAAGATATTTATTACTGTTTGACTCTTGTTTTTGTGGGGCGCCCTCTGTGACGAGAGGACGGGTCTGTCTTTTGTATATGCTGCTGGTTCCTGCCAGCGCAGGGTCCGAGTCCCTTGCGACTTGTGGTCATATTTTACTGTCTCAGATTTCAGACTTCCCTTTTCTCATCTCCAGTAATCTTCTAGTAATCTTCTTGAGGTAGCTCTTCGCGTACCGAATAGAGGACAGCGAGACGAACAGCTGATTTCTCTGTTGTCATGAAAACTTCTTTTCCGTTGCTGTGAGAACATTGCTTACCTTGCCATTGTAACGGAAACCTGTTTCTGTATACGTTGCCTTCAATAGTTCCTCTGTTAGTCGTGATTATTGAGACCTTCATTATTAAGTAACCGAAGTTCTTTTGTTGACCGCGTTACATATAGATTTTTCTGGTTCCATGTTTTAATGCTTTGAGCGACCCGTTGCAATATATTAGGCTATGCCTCCTGTAATTATGATACATAACTTACAATAGAAGCCGGGCTGCCGAAGTGGAAGCCCTGTACTGACCGTCTTAGCTATGACTGGAACAAGACATTTAGCTCGAATCTTGGCTCAGGCATCACCTATAATGACATTCGTGGTTCTCTGCCTTCAAAGAAAAAACCAAGATATCTTAAAGCAGGCCTAGTCCGCTTTTCCAGTCCTGTCACTTTTCATTCATCGCTTCAGGATTATTCAGAATGCAGCAAAAACAGACAAGAGAAGCAGCTAATGACATGTGTACGCGGCTGGCCGTTTAGTCTATGTACTGTAGTTAAATTCCAAATTCACGCTCATTCTCGCAATTCATCATTCCTCATGCAGTATAATATCAGCGTGGAAGTTGACGCAGCATCATTAAATATACACGTAGAAAGGAGAATAAATTAGTAGGGGTTGGATAGGACCTTTTTTTATTTTTATTCTTTTTTTAATGCTAGTGGGATGAGACTTAGTCCCTTGTACTGCGGTCACTTCTGGCCTATTGTACTTGCCCCACAGGATAGGTGAGGGTGATTGTGGAGCAATTGGTGGAATGAAGATTGGCAGGGGAAACCGAAGTACTTGGAGAAAACCTGCCCCAGGGCCACTTTGTCCACCACAAATCCCGCTTGGCCAGACCCGACATCGAACCCGGGCCGCCCCGGTGGGAAGTCAGCGACTAACCGCTTGAGCTATGGCGCGGTCTCGATAGGACCTTACTTGATATGCTTGAGAGTAACGATAGAGCGTGTAATTTCTGGCTTCGATTCCGTGTACTTATCGGCTATTCTTTCTGCTTTCCCTCCGATGAGTGTTTATGCTTCAGAACAGATCCCAAAACGTTTATAATTATTTTAATATAATTCACAATTAGAATATAAAAAAAGGCGTGACTCTTTATGTTTCACATACAGCATGGAACTCTTGGGGGAGTGATCTTATGGGATATATCAATTCGATTTCTAGCGTCTTTATTACTCACAATGTTCACGATTAAATTTTTAAGTTCTCGTTAATTAAAATCCACGAAATTAATTTGAATATGTGAAATGTTTACATATGAATCTGAATGCAAATTAGTTATCTTTTATTTTCGGTTATAAATCAGTATACTATACCGAAATGTGTAGCGTTTGTTCCACAGTTTCACTTCACGGCCGGCAGGAGATGAAGATGCATTATGATGGCAGCACTTACAAGGCCCTGCCGCCATTTTGTTTCCGTCATGGGTTGTTAAATCGCTTTATGGTCATGACGGAACTTGTCGATTTACCTCTCTGCTATCAGTGGCCTGCTTTTGATATTGTAGTAATGAAAGAGGGAATTGGCCATTATTGAGAGAGTGCAGTTAATTTTGCAAATTAGCTTTGAAATCTTAACGACGTAGAAATTTTTAAGAAAGCTGCTGATAGAATAATTTAAAGAAAAATCTAGTTTTTCAGAATATAAGCCAGAAATAATCGTATGAACGACCGACAGTCAAACTAAAGTCCTTTCTTGGGCGATTATGAAGCTCACAAGATCAACTTGAAGTTCTAGAAGTGATGTGTTCCGGACAAACCTAACCTCTATACGACGAAAGGGAATAGATGAATTTTTACGACTCCCGCTGGCCACAGTACGTTTCAGATTCAAGTGCTATTGTCAAAGCTGATGAATGTGATAGATGTCACTGCATGCAGCATTCCCTTTAAACATACAAAGTAAGTTCGTTACTCAGAGCGTTTCTTATGTAGCCAATTATCATTCTAGCGATTCCCTATAATTTATGCAACCCGACGTTTCAGAACAGCCTTGAAAAATACACACCTGTGGACCTCATTCTGAGCTAGTTTAATCCAGTTAACAGCTTTACACTGTACATTGCTTAGGTCCATTTAACATTGTCCGCTTATATGTACATCTCCCAAGCTATCTCCTCCATTGAAATTTTGCGATTAAAATTTTAAAGGCATTCATCAATCATTTGTCCTTCCAATTTATAATTTTCATTTCATCTGTCTTCCTTCTGTTACTCTAAAAATACATTTTGAGAGA
This sequence comes from Cryptotermes secundus, assembly GCF_002891405.2. Lineage (NCBI taxonomy): Eukaryota > Metazoa > Arthropoda > Insecta > Blattodea > Kalotermitidae > Cryptotermes > Cryptotermes secundus. The sequence continues at coordinate 585,600 of NW_019742446.1, read as the reverse complement.
GAGAGAGAGTAAACTGTGAAATTTTGCTTAGATAAACATGTTCGCTTCAGCATATTTTTCTCGAAACAAATTTAATTTTTTTTGACAACCCTTAGTGTATCGAATTTAGTATATAACCATTCAGAAGTTATTTAGATAAATGGTAACTTAATATATGACCTTATAATTATGTGATCAATATGTATATTCTGTTCAGAAAATAGATACTGAAATGTAGGCCGACACATAATTGTCCCCTGAATAAATGAGTTTGTTAGAAATGTTACTTTTCGCCCTGTGATTACATTATTTTGAAATTGATGGTTTGGGGCGTTCGGTTGTTCTGAGAGAGGAATTAATTTTTATGGTCTTAAGTGACCGAAACAAAGTTCAGTAATTTACATTTTTCTTCTCCGGCTTCACGGCCTTTTGAATTTACCTCTAACCTCCCTTAAAATTCCTACCTCTTGAACTCTTCAGTTCATTTCTTTGAGTTTCTGAACACTGCATTTTTTTACGGGGCAGACTTGTTAGCGCCGAGCCCCACCTTCACTACATTGAAGGCTCGGATTTTCTGTCGGTGTTTACTCCCCTAACCGAAGGATCTCGTTTTAAGTTTCCGGATACTCGCCTCTCACCCCTCCCTAGTCTGTTACATTCCGCCCTCGCACCACAGGGTGCAGCTAGGGCCACAACAACAGAACCTGCATCGCAAGGGGGTATTTCCGGCGTTTTTAAAACACACATCTACTGGAATCAGTGTGCTATCCTGGGTAATTGCATCTACTTCTTTTTTTATTTACTTTCCATCCTTCGCCATAGAGTGTGGCAGCACTTTACCGAAGCTCTGAAGTCTGTACGTTCTCCTGAAGTATTTGTAAAATAATACCAGATCGTACGGTATCACATGTTAAGTATGTTAAGCGATAGACGTTATTATAGCCACCCCATGAGAACCTCAAACCTCAAACCTCACTGTATGCGACGGCATTCCCGAGTCAACAGCGATATATTTTTTATTGATTACATCTCTACATCTAGGAATTCTCGGAATATTGTGCAGCCCTAACTTTTAAACATGGAGTTCTCTAAAGTGTTCTGGTGGATGACACACAGAATTACTGGGTTTTTGGACTTTTTCCAGCGTTCGAAATTCTAGATAATGGAGGACACGACGTTTCGGAAACTAGATCTGTTTCCGTCTTCAGATGAGATAGGAAGACACCTACTCAGAGATTGAGATTAGCTCTTTCTAAGGGGCCCAATGGGTAGGTACTTCCTTTCTCGCCTGAAGACGGAAACAGTTCCAGTTTCCGAAACGTCGTGTCCTCTGTTACCTAGAATTCCGGAAGATGGAAAAGTCCAAAAACCCAGTAATTCTATGGAGTTCTCTCTTAGAACATCGATTAAAAACTCTACGGAACATTTCGTGTATAGGAAATCTGTACGTAATTTGAACAGCAATGGATTTTTTTCTTTTAAGAAATCAGACCCTACCTCACAGAAAAAACATTGAATCTCCATTGTGTAGCCCAACTGATAAACACTGCACAGGAAATAATTAATATTCATTATTGTAATTATGCAGACCACATAAGTACACGTTTGTGAACAAAGTACAGACTTCTTAAATGCTTTATGAAGCCAGTGGGACATATAATTTCAAAATGTTCCTTACCGAGTTAATGCAAGACCGGCGTCAAATCACCAGTGTCGTTTTCTGTACGGTTCTGCGTTATCGGCACTAAGCAATTGCAGAGTTCACTGCTAGATGGCAGAATCTTCTGCGAGGAGGTAAGTTGCCGCAAATGCTGATGAGCGAGCAATTTTTGTTGGTTGTAGTATGCTGTGTTTTAAATAAGTTAATATTCGTTAAAAAGGTAAGCTGGACTGCAGGGCATGAAGTTGTGTGTGTCTGTGTGTCATACGGTAGCAAAAAGGGCCTAAGGGATCAAATGTGCATGAAAATGCAAATATATGGGCCACAAAACGGCTATTTTTTATGTGTATGTCCAGATCATGCTCCTGTAATTTATGTATGATACTGAAGACATAATTTATTATTATTAACATGTTCGTTACCACTCTCTCGGTGGGAAATTTAAAATATATAAATTAAATATATGACATATCAACTGAATATTTCAGGATCATTTTCCACTTGGCTTGCCGAGTGGAGACAATGGCTGAAAATAGTAACACAGAACACTTCCATTATTTTAAAATACAGATGTTATTAATAAGAGTTAAATGGAGAAGGGAAACATGGGAAAAGCGTTAGCACACAAACGTAAAGCTGTAATGTGAGTGGATACTTATCTTCGTTCGTGTACCTGAAGTAATGACATGTTCATAACCTCGAGAAACACTGAATGTTGCTTAATGATGCTGTCAGATGAATTAATTAGCTCTTTGCAGTTGGAATGTTGGCAACGAAAAAGATATATTTTCACGGTTCATAGCTTCTTTGTATGGGGATCATCATCAAAATTAAACTGCTCTCTTTATCATGTCGCTCTGGAACTGTGAATAAAATTAATTAAAAACAATTTTTGTCCTATAATTAAAGAACGCAATATGCAGTGAAGGCAAATCAGCCGGGTGCAATACCGGTGCTTTGTTCCCCCTGGTGTCCTGTTCACAGTATGTCTCACTCAGTGAAATTATTCCTGGTTCTGTTCAGTTGACTCCAGGTCGAGAATCAGTCAGTCCCTTTTGGAATTAAATACACAAACGGCATGAAATATTTTCCAGTTCGCGTGTTTAGTGAATCAACTATAGGACTGAAGACTTCTGGTTTCGGCGACGTGACGTCATGAAACTTTTTTCCCTTTCATTTCATGCATCCTGTTGTGTTATAATATACTCGTACAACTTCTTTATTAAAACCGTCACAACACAACTATATCGAGGTCAGTCCCTAGTTTTGTCTCTGCTACATGTTTCGGCTATTAATAGCCATAATCAGGCAAATACATGGCTAATATACTGTCACGTGTTGGGCATGTAACGCGACAAATAACTTCACGCCGTCTTGGATGTAGCGAATTTATTGAACACGCGCTCTTACAATTACACAATTCACAATTTCACAAGTACTACCATCTGCTGTATCACAATTACTTCTCCTGCTTCCATTCACTCCGGCGAATGCTAGACTGCAAATGATTGGTTACTCTCTCTCTAGTAACTGGCTCAATACTCACTACTGAATAGTGTTCGCTACTCCTTATTTAGGCTCGGCACGAACAACACCGCTGTTGCGTAACGTCGTGTTTACCGATTGCCTAGCAACAGTCGTTGCATGGGCTCCCCTGTTGCGAGACGCCGTGTTTACAAAGGCGTTGCTGGGCAACGCTGCGTAGCAACCAGCGCGCTTCGGCTCGGCTCGGCACGGACAAACACCGCTTTCTTTACTGTTGCGTAACCTCGTTTCCACTGTTGCGTAACTTGGCAACCGACCGTTTATCAAGGGTCTGTCTTCGTGGTAACTCGTTTCACCTCCCGTTGCCCAGCAACAGTTAAACATGTCACAATATATACACCATTGAACTGCAGTACTAGTAAAATTAGATACAATAATATTAATTATATAAAATACTTCACATAAAAATACAATAAATTAGATTATGTGACACAAAAGTTATAGTATAAAACGAGAATAAAATTCTTCGATTGATGTTTTACATCATCGAGTCAGTCGTTGGTTTTTGTAATTTTGTTACGTTCCCACGGACAAACTGGATTATTATATATTTTGTGTGTATATAAAAAACTGTTATTGGAG
>NW_019742446.1:580647-581805 GCF_002891405.2 Cryptotermes secundus | reverse complement strand
AATCTGACCTTAAAGGTACGGCCGATCTGTCCTATATATTTTAATGGACAGTCAGTACATTGTAGTTGGTAAACCCCACTAAGGTTATACTTATCATTTTTGTCATCATTTATTNGTAGTAATATTAATGTTAATCTGAAAATGATATGAAAGTAATAGTATTAAATTTTGTTATAATAAATAATTTGTTTTGGTATTGAAGATTTAGTGTATTATTACTTACTGTTTAGTCGGTGCCTCAACTTACAAAGTATTGTCCGTTCTGTAGGGAATGTAAACAACGACTGATTTGGTGATGTAAGATTAAAGTCAATGCAAGGGCGGGAGGGGGGAGGTAGACATAATGTGTATGTGGAAATGGTGGAAGGGGGAAGGGGGTATGACTGTATATTATGTTTTGTATGTATCAATGATTACATCATATTCGTATATAGGGTTAAACATTTCGGTAAAATTATCATTCAGTTGCAAATAATTTTGCTGATTTCGTAAATGTGAAATCTTTCATGTTTATCCAAGGTTCAACCTTTCTTGCCGATATATAGAACTTCTAATGTTTTGTCTAGCATACTATATTCGTGTGTGGTGTCCAATATATGTTGAGCAAATTTGGAGCTTTGCCCGTTATTTTTTATGTCTCGTATGTATTCTTTGAATCTGACCTTAAAGGTACGGCCGATCTGTCCTATATATTTTAATGGACAGTCAGTACATTGTAGTTGGTAAACCCCACTAAGGTTATACTTATCATTTTTGTCATCATTTATTTTTAACAGTTGTTTTATATTGTTTTTGTCTTATATGACAAGAATTCTGAAGTTGGTATTTAATATGAGACAAAAACAATATAAAACATTATCTATACCTCCCCCCCTCCCTCCTTTGCATTTACCTTAATCTTACATCACCAAATTAGTCGTTGTTTACATTCCCTACAGAATGGACAATACTTTGTAAGATGAGGCATCGACTAAATAGTAAGTAATAATACACTGTATCTTCAATACCAAAACCAATTGTTTGTTATAACAAAATTTATTACTATTACTTTCATATCATTTTCAGATTAACATTAATATTACTACATCTACATCACGAGCCTCCAATAACAGTTTTTTATATACACACAAAATATAGAATACCGTATTTACGCATGTA
>NW_019742446.1:580476-580634 GCF_002891405.2 Cryptotermes secundus | reverse complement strand
CAGTTGCAAATAATTTTGCTGATTTCGTAAATGTGAAATCTTTCATGTTTATCCAAGGTTCAACCTTTCTTGCCGATATATAGAACTTCTAATGTTTTGTCTAGCATACTATATTCGTGTGTGGTGTCCAATATATGTTGAGCAAATTTGGAGCTTTG
>NW_019742446.1:569539-580445 GCF_002891405.2 Cryptotermes secundus | reverse complement strand
ATTGTTTGTTATAACAAAATTTAATACTATTACTTTCATATCATTTTCAGATTAACATTAATATTACTACATCTACATCACGAGCCTCCAATAACAGTTTTTTATATACACACAAAATATAGAATACCGTATTTACGCATGTAGAGGCCGAGTGCGTGTGTAGGCCGCAGCACAATTTTCAGACAGAAATTATAGAAAAAATAATTTTCTTGGAGAATTATTTCAGGAGTATTACACCCTGTATTACTAATTATGAATATAATTTTTTGTAAATGAAGTGTGATTTCGAATATTTAGAATATAAGCCGCACCCCAGTTTTCCTCTTGAATTTTTGGCAAAAAATGTGCGGCCTATACATGCGTAAATACGGTACTCCAAATTGTCCGTGGGAACGTAACAAAATTTAAAAAACCAACGACTGACTCGATGATGTAAAACATCAATCGAAGAATTTTATTCTTGTTTTATACTATAACTTTTGTTTCATATAATCTAATTTACTGTATTTTTACGTCAAGTATTTTATATAATTATTATTATTATTATTATTATTATTATTGTATCCAATTTTACTAGTACTGAAGTTCAATGGTGTATATATGTTAGCCATGTATTTGCCTGATGATGGCTATTAATAGCCGAAACATGTAGAAGAGACAAAACAAGGTACTGACCTCGATATAGTTGTGTTGTGGCGGCTTTGATAAAGAATTTGTCGTGAAATTTCTTGGTGTCCTGTCCCAAATAATTTTTGTAGTGTTTGCTGTGGGAACCTCAAATCCCACAACTGCAGAGTTTATTTAAGGTTGGATGGTATGTCATGATTTTTACTGATGCTCCAGGAAATTGCAGTGCTTCTTACAAGAAAAGGAACTACCCTAACATTCACATAGCAGGTTTGAGAAAAAATTAATCATTTAGGGATGTTTTGTGTTATGATCGATATTCGAGCTAACGCTTAACTAACCTGTATGGTAATAGGCTGTGTATTAGAGAGCTGGGATATTTATTTTTATAATATTCCTGCACATACAAGCGTAATAACCAGTCGAAAACTCAACGCTTTAGTGTCAAATGAAATCGCATATTTTGCAGAACTCGCTTAGCCCCCCCCCTCACCCTCCATTGTGTTTGCATCAAGTCTGTATGGCACCAGCATCAAGTATATGCATGCTGGGTAGTCATTATAATCTTATGAAGAAATAATATGATTTCTGTACGTTACCGTGTTTTTAATGCATTCTAATCTGCTGCTATTTCCCTGCCTTAACACTCTCATGTAAAGAAAAAGATAAATGGCTTTCAAATCAAATTTTCCTGAGTCACTAGCTTTAGTGTGCGATATTATCAGTAAAAAATCATCCATTACCGGTTGGGAATTACAAGCAGACATGGAAATGTACAATTCAAAGAACTTCACAAAATATTCAGGCTGGAAAGTGTTAAAGGAGGCCAATGCATCCGAGAGTTCATAAGAGGAAGCAAATATAAAATGCAGCAAGCCACACTGTTATTTTATAAAGCGTTCTTGTGAGAAATTGTGTAATTCCTCATCGAGAAGTTATCTGGAGTCCAAACTCTATCGCACATTCAGCATCAGAATAGAATGGAAGGCTGTTCGAAGAAAGCCATAACTCACTTTATGGAAAGGCATGTAAATTCTCTTCTAGGAAATCATTCAACTGTGATGAGGAAGTATTGAACTGTATTTAAAGATAAACCCAAAACGACTTGTCTGTAAAAGTTTCAAGAAAAATATATTTTCCCTTATGATTACGATGTCATGTCTTATGAAATATAATAAATTAGAATTTTATGGAAAAGAATATTTCACGTCTTAAATCGACATAAAATTTAATGATATACTTTCAAAATCGTGGTTTTCTCGGAAGTGACGCCATGTAATTTTGTATATAAATATTTGTCTACTGCGATCTTAACATCCATCGCCGTTGGAACCTCACATTTCGAAATGGTATAATTCATTCCCAAGGTAGGTTAGTTTCAGTTATTAGCATAAAAGAAGGAAAAGAACAAAGGCACATATTCATACGTGTGTGTCGTGTGCGCAATTTGTCAAATACGCCTGATAATATTATTCACAGAAACATAGTTATTAGTAAATTATAATTTGTTACCTCAAAGAAATAAAAATTTGACTAACATTCAACAACATCTGTCTTCGTTGTATAGCGTTCCCATTTAGTCTGGAGTCTGACTTTGAATGGAATTTTAAAGTATTGTCTCGTGTATTAGTGACTATAGACGGCATTTGGATTGGTGAATAGATTTATTGAGCACTTACAGGTCGTAACTACAAATAATTATTACACTGTTGCTAATTTCCACAATACAAATCACTCCAAATTCAAATATTCTCAGTCTACTTTCACCAGTCTTTAATTGAAAACAGCACTTCACAATGGCCATTCCTCTGCAGTGTCTCACTAGACGTTACCTAGTAACGAATCTTAGGAATGGAGGTTCTTCAGTTTCCGTTGCCCGCTGGTAAACACTCCACAGTTGGACACTCAACTGAACTGCACTCATTCGCTGAACAAAACATGGTCGATCGAGTCATATAGCCTCGGAGCGGACCTACAGAGAACACCTCCTGCATCATATCTTCCATTGTTGTGATACGTCACCGAGTACTTGTAACGGATGCACGAGTCACGTATCGTGACACCTCCTCTACTGTTGCTTGTGGGCATTACCTAGCAACGGCTGATGTTTACAGAGTCACCTGTTAGCAACGTGTCTATACACCACACTATGTTGAAAATTCAAAATATCGTATTGCTCTTCAAAAAACTGACTATAGACGACTACATAATTTTCAGAGTCTTCATGAATGCCTATACTGAACAATGCATTTCAGTATTAACTAATTCCTTTTGATTCTTATTTTTGCCCGTTTCAGCATTCCTAGCGTTAAAACTTCATCCCATAAATAGAAAAAACGCTTTAAATATCCCATTAACATACCTCGATATCACAGGTTTGAGGCATATATCGAATAAAATTTGTAACTATGAAACATTCACGGCTTCCCGAGAGGAAGTGATTTGGACAGGCCTGTTACAGTAATATTCCAGCCAGTCACGTTAACTGCTGAAACTGTTTGTTGTTTAAATACATGTCGTGGGTAATAAAACAGGGTAATGGAATGCTGTAATGAGAGATTTAGTAATGCTGTCTGGCCTCATTTCTCAGCTATTGTGCTTGGCTAGAGTGTTATGGTTTGTTGTACATATCTTCGTCGTATTTGGTGATTTGGAAATTCGAAGCATTGTACAAAACACGTAAGGACGCCAGCACACCAATTGGAGGTGTATACACTACTCAGATTTAGTCTAAGAGACTTATGAATATGAAAAGGAAACAAACACTTCTTCTTCGTGAATTATAGCTAGAACTTGACTGACAAGGCACACATGCTTTTAGTGACGTTGAACCACAGCCACCACAGCGATGTTCAACAATGACGTATGCATCACTTTTGCCACGAAGAGTTCGCGAACTTCATTGTCACACCACGTATGAAGTAAAATTGAACGGTGTATGTCCTGTTTTCCTGCGGCCGGTGGCTTTGGAGTTGATACGGTCAGCTACAATTTATTACATACAAAGAAATGTATATATATATATATATTGCTGTTTAATATGCAGTGCGTTTTGTAACCAGCGCTTTCGAGGGTGAAAATTATACGTTATATTATTCTGGGTCGACTTGAGGGAAGAGCGTCCCACCATTCCGCTTGACTGTTGAGGCCTAAAAATGTCACACATGTAAGACCAGTGAAAGGTTCGTTCTTTGCTCAGATTTATCTCAAATCAAATTGTTTGTGTGTGCATATCGCGGAACCGTCTGACTTTGGTTGTTTATGCCTCTGTTAATACCAGCAGCAATTGGAATGGCTCGTAGTACGTCCTTTAGATATTTGGACACGCTTTTCACTCATTCAATATGTTACATCCACGAAATTAAATACACAGGGAGTTGACTACTATCCCTCTAAATCACAATCTCCATTACATCACTGACTTTTTCTGTCCAAAATCGCTGCAAAATGCCAATCTCCTTGCAAATAAAAACAAAATATTTTCGCCCTTGCAGCAGTTTTTTATTAAGTAGATTCTAAAGGGTTCTGACAATGGTGTATAACACAGAGAATTATTGTATTTGTTTACTTTTCCCATCGTCCTGTATTCTAGAAAACAGAAAATACGATGTTTAGGAAATTGGATTTGTTTCCGTCCTCATATGGGGGGAAGACACCTACTCAGTTGGGTCCCTTAGAAAAAGCTAATTTCTTTTTAAGGGGCCCAACTGAGTAGGTGTTTTTCTCTCCTCACATGGAGACGGAAACAGATCCAGTTTCCTAAACATCGTGTTTTGTATGTTCTAGAATACCGGATGATGGAAAAAGTAAAAAAAAAATCTAGCAATTATGTGAGTTCCTTTATTGCTACACAATGGAATTTAAATTCAAATGAACATATTTTGGACTCTCTTGACCCAAGTCTGCAGGCACATATCTTCTTCCTGCAATATTATTCCCTACTTATCATATAAGAGCATCTGCTATTCGACGATATGCAACTTAGAGTATTCAATATAATTAGAGTCTGTATCGTTTGATTACTGTACCAAGCTTCGCAGTGTAACAGGTAACAATGTTGCTTCCCATTCGGGACGTGTCCGATTCGAATCTCGGTTGTGGTTTATGTTGCCTTAGACCTTTGTCCTGGTTCTCTTAATTCTCAAAGCAAATCCCATTGTGAGTGACTATCAGTCAATAAATACTTACATACCCCACAGACTGTCTCTCCACCTTATTATGGTGGTGGGGTTTGAGTGCTCCTGAGACCCCAAGAGCTATGCCGGCGGTAGCGTAGCTACTGGTAGGGTCACCCATGCCGGATAGGTCAAAAGGTAGGAGCCAGAGGAAGAGGGACACCCTGGTCCCCCAGGTTGCGGGTTGGACGTGAGGCTAACAACCTCTCACCGTAAAAACTAAATTGTTCAGAAACCAGATAATCAGCCTCGGATGGACGGACAAGGAAGATAGGAGGACCCAGGTTGAGATGGTTGGAGGATATTTCATGAACATCTCGTAAAATAAAAATGAAAGAAACAGAGAAGAATGGAGGCAAATTGTTCAGGAAGCCAAAGCTCACACTGAGCTGTAGCGCCGAGGGGAGGGAGGAAGGAAGGAAGGAAATACTTACATAAATCATCATACCTTATCATTCATTATCATTAAATTATTCATCATCAAACAATTAACAAATATTTTCATGAATGCCAAAAGTAAACCAGTCACTCAATCTCTCAATTTCTACAGCGCGTTATTTGTTTTCAGGAAGTACTCAATTTGGGCCTCGAATCTCAGACTTTCTGTTGGTCCGTCTTGGTGTTTCCAGATGAATGGCAAGAGAGTTCCTTCAGGTACACAATACGACCTTCTTTCGAACTTAACAAACGCACAATTTATATCATTCCTTCAGTGGTGTCGGCGCTATATAACTTTGCAGTTGAAACAGATTAATTGAATAGCCCAAGATTCAACCAATCGCACTTCAGCTTCCTTCGGAACACGTGACATATTGGAGCTCCAGATTCGCTTGCTTGAGACACACAATTAGAATGTTGGCCTCGAACTGCTTTCTCAGTCGCATTTAAATCTTTGAATGAAGTGAAACCTTTTCCAAAGTTGGTGCAGACTGGTGGTTATGTGACCTTTGTTGAAGCAAGGAAATTGCTAGGAAGGGAGAGAGTTTGCTGTTACATCACTTTCATGTGCCTTGCCGTTCAAACTCAGAGAAACGAATGTGTTTCGTGGAACGTACATGTCAGGGGTTGCATTCGCTTCCACGTACAGAGAAAGCTGTATTATGACTCAAGATTGCAGCGTTATGCACATTCATGCTTTCTGTTCTGCACACCTGTGACTCGATACCTGGGTCCGAAGCTTCACGTCTATGATACGCAGGTTTTTGTTTCGGCCACTTGCTTCAGTCTAAAGTCACACATATTCGGCGACAATATTTATTATTTTAATGCCTTATAATACACATAGTCGTAATTTATTAATTGAAGAACTTCACTTGTCCGAACGAGCTGTGTGTTCACATCCCACTCCTGTGGCCGGAGGCACAATAAAACAATTTCGATACACTTCACCTGATTCGTGTCGAGTTTCCGCAATCATCCGCTCGATTCATTTGCGCTCTCACGTACAGAACAACGAGCCGTGAGTTGACATTAAAACCCACTGCATTTTACGTAATCTGCTATTTATTTATTTGTTTATTGAATAACACTTTCATTTGTTCAGATGGCATAGAAGACCAACAAATACAGAATTATGAAAATCACGGAACGAATCTTTCGTATCCAAATGTTAAGTTACCAAGCAGGTAATTGTCTTTAGTGACTGAGGAAAACAGCAAGTACCTCATAAAGAAAGCCGGTCTCAAGGTCGAGATTTAAACACGGGACCTACCGACTACGAAGCCGGAGTTCTAATCATTCGGCCCCGATATTCGAGCCTGTTAAACCAAATTCTAAATATGCAAGTGTTTGTAATGTATTGAAATTTGTGTCTGTTTAGAGGGCGCCTTTATGGTTTAGTGGTCAGAGTTCCTGACTACAGATCCAGAGTTCCAGGGTTCGATTCCAGTCGCTAGCAGATTTTCTGAAAAGTAGTTGTTCTGGAACTGGGCCCACTGAGTCTCGTGAGTATAACTGAGGAGCTATTTCAAGGAAATAGCGGCTCCGGTCTAGAAAACCGGGATTAGCGGCCGTTTGAATCCGTTGCGTTGAACATGCGACACACTCTATCCCGAAATTTCGCATTAACTACGCTGACAAGCGGCGATCCCTCGGTCGGTATAGTTCGCTTGCGGACTAAAAGCCACGGACTTTTGTTTAGTTTTTAGATTAGTCTGTTTAGATACTTCGCCTTTGACAAGACTCAATCACAGAAAATTGAACGAATACAAGTCTATGGAAACCTGAGGATGTTTAGAAAAACATTGATATTCAAAATCTGATATTGTACTAATTTGTACTCATCAGAATCTCAAATAATATATTACAATATACACGTTACTGCCCACCCAGATGTTAGTGGACAATGAAGATATTTGGAATTGCACATTGTTAGTAACATCTGATAAACAGATTAAAAAGCGAATTAAATGCATTTACCAGATAATACGTATTAACATGCCCAAGTACTAAAAATTAATCCCCGGATAAAGAGAAGAGTAAATGTATGGAAATATTTTTACATTTTAGATTACAACAAATAGCTTATATTATGTTCTAAATAATGTATCCTAAAACTGTTTTCACGATAGTTGCCAGAAATCTATCATCCACTACGCCGATTGTGCTCTAGGCGTTTTTTACAATTCTTTTTCTTCCTCTCATAGTCATAGGCATGGCAGATGAACTAAAGGCTATGATCTAAGTAACTACACATTAATTTCACAACAATTTTTCTGTTAAGTGTTTCTACCTGGAAGCCTATACTTTTTAAAATATTCCTCTATTAGGTAATGTATTAACAGAGATCCAAATATGTTCCTCTTAATTTTCTTCATTCCGTAAATTGCATTTGCTTTGTAAATAGCAACATGACTTTCCAAGGCTTCGTAGGTGTTTGCAGCAGAACTAAATCTTATTCTTTCTGAGTTTCCAAGCTTTAGGTCACTCATTCGATTTCAAATTTGTAAAAGAATTGTAACTAACCTCAGAATGTGTAGGCCGTCTGTACTGTCATTAGTTTAAGACTGGCATGAACAGGGCTCTATGAAGGCACTGACGAGCCATAATGTTCTATGTACGTATGTCTCTTAAACGGATGAATGTATTAACTCTTACAGGAGGATTCTATATGCAGGGGCTCATTTAGTTGGCTAGTCTATAATCACATGTTTGTGTAATCGAAAGCAACTCGGAATTAGATTAACTTTTGACACATTTCGGGGACACGCGGTAGCGTAGTTGGTTCAGGAACTACGCTACAAGACGGAAAGTCGCGGGTTCGAGTCCCAATAAGGTGCATTTTTTTTAATTGACCTAATCCTTCCAGCCGCACTATGGCCCTAGGGTCGACTCAGCCTCTAACAGAAATGAGTACCAGGAATATTCCCAGGGGTAAAGGGCGCCCGGGCGCTTAAGGCTGACAATTTTACCGCCATCTGTAAGCCGATTATCTAGATAATGTGGGACCCTCAACGTCTCACAACCTTATGGGACACCATGACCTGTTACAGGACAGCTTTACCTTTGATAGTTTTCAGTGAGTTTCAGTTGCGAAATAGATACAACATGTCTAGTTAAGCAAATTAATGACCATTTTTAATATTATATTTAAGCATCCTGTTGCACTCTATACGATAAATGATATAATGACATAAATTCCGTCCCAAGTGCAAACAATATGTTATGTGTCCTTGATCTTGCTCCTTTACACTNGAAGTAGATGTTGATAATAACAAGGAAAGTGTTTTTAAATGTTAAATTCTGGGCTGGGTGCAGTGTTACAGCAACGTGAGTGTTGTACACCTGATGATGGCCTTCTGAGGCCGAAACATGTAGTGTAAAGGAGCAAGATCAAGGACACATAATATATTGTTTGCACTTGGGACGGAGTTTATATCATTAGACCATTTTTAAACTTCATAGTTTGTTCTAAGTTCTCGAAAGCTTATGAATTCATGTGTACGTAGTGTAATATAATTTTAAAGAAATATACTCAAGAGCTGAGCTATGAGACCCCGTGTCATCAGTGAAAGCAAAGTGACTATTCAGTTGTTTGAGTTTGCAGCCTTCTTTCCCTGGAATGAAGTCGAAATAGAAGCAAACAATGACATGTTTCTCTTGTGCATGTCAGTGCAAACGTTTGAAGTGGTCACACAGTTTGAAATTCCCTACCCTATGATCACAATCCATAGCTATTTATTGCTATGTAATGTGTTTCATTCCCACATTCACAAATGTCGAAAAGCTGTTTATGTTGGAATGCCGTATGGTTCAGTTACTAACAACAAACCCGTCATTTAAAGCTTTGTGAAGCTTTATTTAAAAATACCGAATATTAATATGTTCAGAGATGTCATTCGAATTTGCGTGGTAGCTAATTACATGCGCTTGGAAGGAATATATTACAAGTACGTTCATCCGAAACGTTAAATATCTACCAGACTACACGGTATCACATCCAAAAAGACAGTAAACTTCGTAGTCACCGCTGTGAGAACAGTAATTTCTTTCTCTCCTCTTGCGTCCACTTCGGAGCATAGAGCTGATGTTTCAGGTTCATGAGCATTTTACAGACGGTAGGACGCCTTGGACGGGTGATCAGCTCATCACAAGGCCGCTACCTAAATGCAGGACAACATCAAAGAACCTTCTTCTCAAGACAGACAGGCGGCACAAGTTCGGCCCCGTCAAGAGAGGTGTTAAGAGAAAGGACACGAACCTATTTGGTTTATAAATTGTAACTTATATAACAAAAGTTAAAAAAAAAATATATCAAGACAGCCGCTGTAGTTGTGAAAACCTTGGATTTTGTATCTAATTGTGCTTTGTAAACGTTATATGCATATATATTTTAACATTCAGAACACCCGTTGTAATAGTGGTTTCCAAACCGTATCGATGTCCCTCTGATGATGGTCTCTAAGGACCGAAACACGTAAAGGCATGAAGAATTGAAATTAGAATAATTTTACCAGTCACACTGGACGGAATTGTTTTTATCTTCTATAGCAGTATAATGTTTTTCTATCACGTTCATACCGTACTGTAAATGTAGCACCCGTATTTCTGAAACTTTTCAAGTTCTATATGTTAGGTACTTTTGACGAAATTAGTTTTTTAACAATTCTCTGTTGAAATTTCAACAACATTTAAGCTACAGTTGTATAAACATTTATCCGTGTCTCCTTTAGTCTAGCTGTGTAGGGTCCCTTCGATGGTTGCTATTGCTGATTATGTATCCCGAATTTAAGTTGGACTGAATGTAGTCAATGTAACAGCCGAATGGTTCTTATTCAGAAGGTCTCGCATTGGCCTGCCTTGATCGTGAATTTCTCAGTCCCAGTAGACATATTCGAAGGTTTCACCTTGAAATAGGCCTCGTCTGTTTCCTTCTTCATGCTTCTCAGTGAATCATAACTAAATTTTTTATTTGTAGACCTAGGTGGGAAGATAATATTAAAACAGAACTTAGATAAATACTAAGGGATGTTATACACTCGATTGTTCTGGCTACCGATGGGGATTATTCGCATGCTGTTGTGAACACGGTAACGAACCATGTAGTTCCATAAAATATTGTAAATTTCTTGACTAATTTCGCTACTAAAGGCTTTCAAAAAGGACTCAACTCCACGGAGTTAGTTATTCTTTCAACTATAAAAATTATGTTAGTTTGTTGATTATCTATACTAAAGATTCTGTAGTTTCTGCAGTCATTAAACGTTTTCTGAGTGAGTAAAAAAGCCTACACATAATTAGTCACGTTGAAACGCAATTATGAAATCAGGTGGGAGTGGAGTGAAGTGACGGAACACCGGACTTAACAATATGTAGGTCACGTAACACTTGAAGAAGGCAGAAAACCTGCATTAAATAGATACTTTGATATGTCCTACGCCGTTCGAGGCATAATAATGTCACATGATTAACGTATAGAGTCGGTATATGTTGATTCTAGCGACGTGACCAAGCATAATATGTTTAACGATGATAAACATTGACTGGAGAATTACATTAATGCAAAATAATATTGCTGCCTCTACATTATGTACTCGCTCTGATCATTTCACAATTTCGTACTCCCAAAGCTTATCCGTTCCTTCTTCGTAAATATTACAGCGCCC
>NW_019742446.1:507635-569529 GCF_002891405.2 Cryptotermes secundus | reverse complement strand
CCCCCGACAAGTCCTCTGAGCGTCAGTAGCCGCTAGCGATATAGACACAAATAACAGAATTTCTCCTGTGCAATTCCTGTCCATTGATGCGTAATAAGCACAGCTGGTCACTTGGGGGACCAATTAATCAAAGCTGAGATGCTAGTGTTGTGATACTCGTGGCAGCGTATCCACAGGGGAATGTGTCGTGATGTTAAATTAAAGCTTTCAGTTATATTCCCATAACTTAGTTTTTATTCATATATAGCGTCGTCCAAAAGACTACGCAGGTTTCTCACGCTTTGGAATTATTGATCTCTATATAAATTCAGCAGTTGAAAAAACGTGATTAAATAACCTAAAAATTCCAAGAGCCGTGTTCCATTCTCCAATTAACTGCCCATAATGGCCGCGCCATAGCTCAAGCGGTTAGTCTTTGGCTTCCCACCGCGGCGGCCCGGGTTCGATCCCGGGTCCGATTAAGTGGGATTTATGGTGGACAAAATGGCGCTAGGCCGGTCACGGTAGCCGAGCGATCTAAGGCATGTATTGTCATCGCTCGCTTAGAAACCTGGATCGTGGGTTCGAATCCCACTCAGGGCATGGATGTTAATGTGTGTGTGTGTGTGTGCGTGCGTTGTTCTGTGTTTGTGTACAGGTAGAGGCCTTGCGACGAGCTGATCACCCGCCCAAGGAGTCCTACCGAATGTGTAAGATTTAGAAAAACCGAAGTGAACGGAGAAGTTCATGGAGGTAGGCCTAGGCTCACTGGGGCTCTAGTGCCAAGGAAAAGAAAAAAAGTGGCGGTGAGGTAGGTTTTCTCCGAGTACTTCGGTTTCCCCTGCCAATCTTCATTCCACAAAATTCTCCATCATCATAATCACCCGAGGCAGGCTACAAAGGCCAATCAGTGGCCGCCGTGCCGAGTGGGCCCAGTTGCCCCCCCCCACTAAGCGAATTAAAAAAAAACTGTCCGTAATCTTCGTTTCGTAAACGGAGAAGTTCATGGAGTTACGCCTAGGCCCACTGGGGCTGTAGTGCCAAGTAAAAAAAATCTTCGTTTCAGTAATTTCGAATTTAATTTAATGTTTATAGCTCTTTCTTTAGGTTCAGTTTTTCATGACGCTATACTGGCCCTGCCTCTGATGTTACGTACCGCTGAAGGAGATTTATAAACGAGGAATCGGAGGAAGCGGCCGGTGCCCACTATGTTGTTCTCAAGAAGGCCTCTGCGCCTGCGCGGTATGTGTTTCGTGATACGGAGCGTCTGGCTCTTCGGGCGGTAAGTAAGAAGCCTCCGATACTTCCCCTACAGCACATAACGCAGACAGATGCATGCTGACATCCCGGCTCGAAGACAGTGTGATATTGTGCCGGGGTTATTAGCCTACTCGGTCTAGAAACCCGAAATTAGCGGCGGTGGGGATTCGTTACGCTGACCACACGACACCCTCTGTACG
This sequence comes from Cryptotermes secundus, assembly GCF_002891405.2. Taxonomy (NCBI): domain Eukaryota; kingdom Metazoa; phylum Arthropoda; class Insecta; order Blattodea; family Kalotermitidae; genus Cryptotermes; species Cryptotermes secundus. The sequence continues at coordinate 568,090 of NW_019742446.1, read as the reverse complement.
CAAAAGTTGGCACTATATTCGCCGACAAGCGGCGGTCGCTCGGTTGGTATAGTTCGCTTGCGGACTAAAACCACAGAGTTTATTTTATTAGCATACTTTCTGAAAAAATAAAAGTAGGCTTATGAGATCACCTTGCTGCCTCTGCGTCTATGTATCCCCCATATCGTTGCTAGGCAATGAGCCGCCTATTTATGTCTTTGTGCAACCCCCTAATTTTTTCGTTTTCTATTTGGTCCGTGTCAAAGGAAGGTAGGCGATTAATCCTTCCAAGAAATTCTTGTTTCAAAATAATGATCAAGGTAGTCTCATAAGCACATAAGCCCATGGAAAATGGGCCAAAATATTAGGGCTAGCCTAGGCATACACGCTAATATAAAGGTGGTTTCGTATCAGTGACAATAACGTGTTCACCGCTGTTGCCTAGCGATGGCTGTCTCCACTGTCTTTTGGGTGTTACTGTTAGTGTTCTCTCTTTGGTCCGCTGCTCTGCTCACACTCTTTTGAGTGTTTCACTTAGTGTCAGAAAGAGCGCCCCATATCAACAAACCCACAACTACCTGACAATAACAAAAATCTGGTCGTATGTCCCCAGATGGGTGCTCTATTCCAAGACAGACTGGCCGACTGTCCTTTGGTAGTAACATAACTTTGCTTTGACCTTGACTTAGTGTTCTCACCTCGGTCCGATCCGATGTATTAATGGATAAGTGCCAGGCAAACAGGCAATAGGAATGTGTTTTAAGGTTCCCATAGCCGTATCGTGTAAGACTCAGAACCAAGAATCGCCGTGCTGGCGAGGACCAGAGAAAATTTAGCAGACAGATAATATTCAGACTCCTTCTGTAGGAGAGGAGGAGGAGATCCGCTGCTCTGCCCAGTCAAAGCGCCTGCACTGAACGGCCTATCCCTCTTCTCGTCTAAGAGTAGACCCCGTTGCCTAGCAGCGATTAGTGGGGACACGCAGACAGGAAGGAAATCGCATAATTTTGGTCTACTGCGTAGTGCGTAGCAGAATCGCAGTGATACATCAGTTTTTACCTACATTGTTTCATCTGTAAACTGTGAGAAACACATAATTGCAAAATGTATGTTACAGCACGGTATTAATGATTTCCTTAGTGCACTTCAAATCTGGATCTGGGAGGATAAGCTGCCTAGAAGATTAGTGGTCCCGATTTTCAAGGAAATACCCACACAAGTTATCCGACTAGTATATGATATGGAACTCACATTTTCCCACTTCGAAGTAAGAATTTTCAACGTGCTGAGTATTTCTTAATTGAAGAAAGCAGTCTTCTGGGATTTGGCACCGTGTATATGTGGTGTTAACCGACGTTTCGGAGGAACGTATTGCCTCCATCTTCAGGGTAGGAGAAAAAATATAAGAAATCTGAAGATGGAGGCGATACTTTCCTCCGAAACGTCGGTTAACACCCCATATTTCTTATATTTTTTCTCCTACCCTGAAGATGGAGGCGATACGTTCCTCCGAAACGTCGGTTAACACCACATATACACGGTGCCAAATCCCAGAAGACTGCTTTCTTCATAGTCACCGCCGTGAAAGCCTCAAATCTTACATATTTCTTAATTGTTCTATCATATTTTTAAATAAATTAAATTCCTTTAATTTCTCCATAAAGGAATTTGTTGTATTTCTTTCTAATAAACTGGATTCCTTCCTTAGATCGTAATGTTTCCGTCTATAATGCAGCAAGTCAAACTTTTATAAAATGCACTAGAAATATATTTAAGCGAGAGAAAGTACGCTAGAGTCAGTAGAAAGGAAGACAGCACTACAGTATACTTCACAAAAGTATACGACTTAAAATAGACTATTATTTTTTTTATTGCAAGTTAGGTGGGACTAAGTCCCTTGTACTGCGGCCACTTCTGGCCTATTGTACCAGCCCCAGATGATAGGTGAGGGTGATTGTGGATCAATTGGTGGAATGAAGATTAGCAGGGGAAACCCAAGTACTCGGAGAAAACCTGCCCCAGCGCCACTTTGTCCACTACAATTCCCACTTGACCAGACCCGGGATCGAACCCTGGCCGCCGCGGTGAGAAGCCAACGACTAACCGCTTTAGCTATGGCGCGGCCTAAAATAGACGTAAGTACAAGAAACATAACATATAAATATACAAAGATATTATAAAGTTAAAATTATACCATATATTGTACATGACAGTGTAACAGCGGCCAAAAAGGAACGATGGAAATATCATACGAAAGAAATCAACAACAAAAACAACGATTTGCCTAAGGACACAAAAGACAAAGTGTACAGTACAGTGGTCTCCCCACACAATAAGAGTTGCCTGAGGATGGTCCATGTGTGGCTGAAACATGTAGCAGCAAGGAATGAATGTATATAGTTAATGATATTTTAAAATATTTAATAAACGCTTTTACTGTATTAAATATATTTTAGTGTCTTTTATAAAAGGTTGACTTGATGCATTGTAGACGGAACATTTTAATGATCTAAAAATGATACCACAATGCAACACAATGCTGAAATATAAAATTGGATTTCTGTCACAAGCTTTGCACGTGTTTTATATTAACGTTATATAGATGGAGCTAACGAATTCAAAATTGTGATTTTAAGATTCATTTCGGCGTCAGCAAAATAAAACGGACACACTGTATACTACTGCGAACGGCAGACTGTACGATTGACCTGTCAGGATGCGAATATGGACTCCTCAGGTAACAGGCATGTGAAGCATTCTCGAATAATGAAGACAGTTGTTTGTGGGGATTAAGTAATTAGCTTATCGGACATGGCTTCCACGTGTATTACAACCTGTATCTCTTCTGCTTCTGCGTTCAGTGAACAGCCTGCGTGTAGTCCAACTCGCCGGATGTAGCCTGGAACATGCCTCACTGACCACACGTGGGCGCCACTGTCCTGTTAATTGACCGGAGCATCAGGCAATCTGTCACGTTAGCAACGCCTTTTCTCTCCGACACTGTTCAGCAGTGTCAGTCTTACGGTACGTGTATCTGTTAATCTTGTAGTACAAAAGGGACGTCATGTAGGAGCCGAATAATAATACCAGGACTCAGTTTTGAAATTCGAAAACCGGAACCTCAAGAACAGGAAGCAGAAATGTTCTTCACTACACCATGATGCTCAGAGTTGAACTTTTCACTAACCAGACGGTTAAGGGCCGCGCCATAGCTCAAGCGGTTAGTCGCTGGCTTCCCACCGCGGCGGCCCGTGTTCGATCCCGGGTCTGGTCAAGTGGGATTTGTGGTGGACAAAGTGGCGCTGGGGCGGGGTTTCTCCGAGTACTTCGGTTTTCCCTTCCAATCTTCATTCCACCAAATTATCCATCATCATAATCACCCGGGGCAGGCTACAATAGGCCAATCAGTGGCCGCCGTGCCGAGTGGACCCAACTGGACTCCGCCCCCCACTAAGCGAATTAAAAAAGAAATAGACGGTTTTGTTAATTTCTACTACGTTAAGTTATGGAGACGTTGCCATTTTAATACTCTGAATTTGTTCGCTGCAGCAGCGCCGTAAGCAAGAACTAGGAATTCCAAATTTCCTCTAGGCCTCATAAAACTGTGTGCCCTTGGGAGTCTCAACAAGAGGAAGGAATGTTGAAGCGAAGGAAGGGGCAGTGCTGGTATAACTTGCACTTAACTTGTCACCCAGACAGCTGCAAACAATGTTACTTTATCGACTGCGATTCGGTTGCTGATTGGAAGTATGAACCTCTTCAATACTCCTACTTTCATGCAGTGTCTGTCTTGCAGACGCGGGCTGCATAAACAAATAGCCCTGCGGTCCTCGTCACTGGTTTCCAACTTGTAACTCCAACACCAACTTCAGATTTTATTAAACATGAGTTTCCTGGGGGACAAATATCATTCTTCCATGTCTGAAAGTTTCCTTTGGACTTGCTGAAAGTTATCTGTCTTCTAAGGTTCCGTCTTTTTAAAAGCAGTTGTATGTTATGCTGAATTTTGGATTTAGAAGTTGGTTGGACTGTGGAATATTTTGCGGTCCTGCATTTGCTTGCTTACTTACTTCTCGCTTAGTGGGGGGTGGAGTCCAACTGGGTCCACTCGGCACGGCGGCCACTGATTGGACTATTGTAGCCTGCCCCGGGTGATTATGATGATGGAGAATTTGGTGGAATGAAGATTGGCAGGGGAAACCGAAATACTCGGAGCAAACCCGCCCCAGCGCCATTTTGTCCACCACAAATCCCACCTGACCAGACCCAGGATCGACCCCGGGCTGCCGCCGTGGGTACTTACTTACTTAATTACTTACTTACTTACTCACTCATGGAGCTGAGCCCTTCTTGTAGAGCCGCCAATTCTGCAGCTACTCGAGAATTTCCCAGCATTTTATGGAATCCGAAAGTTCATTACCGTGTTCACAAGTGCCCTCTACTGGTCCCTATCCTAAGCCACATCAATCCAATCCATAACATCCCATCCTATCTCTCTAAGATCAATTTTCATATTGTCCACCCCCCCTACGCCTTGATCTTTCCAGCATTTGCTAATGAGATTTTTGACAATTGTTTGGGATCTGAATAGCAGGGCTTACGCTGAGCCACGATGACCTATTTCTAAGTCTTAATACGTCAACTCATAAGAAGCACTGAAGCAGACATCAGCCTCAGTCACGAGAATTAGTCTGTAGGTTGAAATTCGAACGCGGGACCTCCAGAATGAATATCAGTAGTGGTAATCACTAAATTAACACATATATCTTCGGAAACGGAATTTCATTAAGACCAGCTGAATATAAAGTTGTCAGCTGTAACAAGACAGGAAAAAAAATAGAACTGATGCTGAAGCTTGTGTCATAGAAATGAAAATAAATCTTTAATGCTTTTAATTACATGTAGAATTAGATAGGATGGGGTGGTCTACTCGTGTTGCTCATTACAAAACACGCAATGCCTTTCTAGATAGGCTTCATCTTTATGTTCAGTAACAAGTTTCTCTTCTTGTTTATTACGACTCTAATCTACACAGCTTTAATGAAGTCACACATACAACAGACGGTTCACAATGAAATTTTACATGCCAGTTGGAGTTAAAAGATAAAAGATATACAAAAAGAACATCTACAAGCCCTTTTTTTCCACTTTGTTCTCTTTGAAGGGCTAGACACAAGTCAAAAGAAAGCAATTATTGAAGACTTCTTTCTCTATTGAAACCGGAGTTTCTAGATTTCAAGTGGTATAGCGAAGATTTAGCCCTTTAATTAAATGTTGTTGGTTTGTATCGTAGGTTTCTGTTGAAATTAATGAGAAAGTCTGAACCACCACACGAAGGAACATTTTAAAGCTTTAAAACTGTAACGAAGGAAGCAAGGAAATGAGGCTCAGCAATGTCACTTACCTCGATCGAAGCCTGCCTATGACTCCTCTCCGTTTTTCCGGTAACCTGGGAACATCCGATTCGGAATTAATTGAGGAGAGACAAGAATTCGATATCATGGAAATTATTTATATAACAAGCGGACTGTCTTCCTTGCCTTCTCTTATCGTTCCACTCTATGCAAGGAAACTGTTCTCCAGAATTATGCCTTAAACTCTGTGAGATATCATGAATAGAGTTCATCAAAGCTGTGTTATTTGTACGAGTTCATTGTCGCAGGAACATCTGGGTGGGTGATCTATAAGTTAAAGCTGATGAAGGGGTATTTATATTGGCTAACGACATTGACGTGGGAGTGGTAAGAGAGGTTGCTGGATACGGTGCATAACTGCTTTCAGTCTTAAGATATATATATATATTTAAATAGAAAGATTTCAGCCAGTCAAGAAAGCCCGCATTTAGGACGATGTGTGTTGGAAGTTTTTTTTAATTAGAGGGGGTGGTTTTCCCCATGCATTTAGACCAGTTATTGGTCCATTGTGCGTCCCCCTTTAATTTCTACTGTCGCCATACTCTACCGGTACTGGTGCGTGCTATCAGCCCCGTTCAGCCAACGAGGTGGGCCTGATATTTCCCCCATCTACCAGAGGCATTAGAAACTACTTGGGCGGGAGATTGTTGCCTAATTTTGCTCAGAGGTCTCCTAGAGACATGAGGATCTTTTACGTGCCGTAAATCTACGACACGGGACCCACGGCTTAAAGTCCCTCCCGGAGGACTTGTTCCCTGAACTTTTCCGCCCTTAAAAATTCCACGACCTCCGCCGGGTTTGAACCCGCGTACCTTGAGTCATGAGGTGTTGGAAGTTTTACTCTTCTCCAAGGATAATTAGAATGATCAAGTCAAGTAGGATGAGATGGGAAGAGCATGTAGCACGAATGGGAGAGAATAAATGCATGTAGGATATTGGTGGGAAAGCCGGAAGGAAGGAGACCACTGGGAAGGTCAAGAAGTTAGGTGGGTGGACCTTAGAGAGACAGGATGGGATGGCATGGATTGGATTGATCTGGCTCGGGATAGGGACCGGTGGAGGACTCTTGTGAATACGGTAATGAACCTTCGGGTTTATAAAATGCTTGGAAATTCTTGAGTAGCTGCACAATTGGCAGCTTCTCAGTTCCATAAATGAGAGTGTGTTGGAAGTGCGAATTGTGTCCTAACCGAGCAACGTAATGAACCTGTAATCCTCTAGACTTATATTCCAGAGGTGCTCGTTTCAGATCTCGGCCTGACCACCGGTTATCTGGACTGAGCTTTTTCGTAGTTTTCCTCAATCCCTCTAGGAAAGTGTCCGTACAGTATCTCGAGTGTGTCACGACCGCATCTTTCTAACTCCTTTCCAATTCATTATTCACCAGTCATCCTATGTAGTCTGAGGGATGCTAACAGTGTTGTAAAATAAACCACAGAAAATAGTGTTCTACCCATGGAGATACCCTGCAGGCCTGATCAGAGCCATTCCCATGCCAATGAGATTGGTTGCCAGCCTACCCGCACTTTGGCGATGTATAAAACACAAGTACGTACAGCCCAGGGATTTAGTCTTGACCGCTGGGCTGCGCGTGAGGGGAATCATTGCAGGAGTGGTGGGGGCTGTTACGTGTCTGTGAAGATAATGAGGACAGCGAGCGGGAAATCCTTAATATCTATCTAAGCCGCACTGTTGGCCTCGCCATAGCTCAAGCGGTTAGTCGCTGGCTTCCCATCCCGGCGGCCCGGGTTCGATCCCGGGGTCTGGTCAAGTGGGATTTGTGGTGGAAAAAGTGGCGCTGGGGCAGGTTTTCTCAGAGTACTTCACTTTCCCCTGCCCATCTTCATTCCACCAATTGCTCCATAATCACCCTCATCTATCATCTGAGGCTGGTACAATAGACCAGAAGTGGCCGCAGTACAAAGAACTTAGTCCCACCCTACTAGCAATAAAAAAGCCGTACTGTTCGTTAGCGGACTTCACCTGGGATCACGCAGCTGACCCCGGTCACGTTGAATAAGTAGGACAGTAGTAACTACATGCTTCTATATTCCACATCGGTCGACCCATAGGATTCAAAATGTCGTGGTGCAGGGCCCTCACTGCCTTCTATCGCCAGGACACTAAACTCGCAGTTTGAAATCCTGTTCGGGGGATGTAAGCTTTTCTTGTGTTACGCTGGGAGGATGGAGGTTTCTTGGTGGTCTCATCCTCCTTGGGAGCAAGGCTGCTGCGTTTCTCAATATGAGCCAGGAAACCTCTGCGTCATTAGAAGAGGCGAATTGAGTTATCGATCTGCCGTAGGGCTCTCATCCTGTATTTCTGAGGTAACAGTTTCGAATCTCAGCCGAATTATCTGCTATGCTTAGATGTTCGATAGTTTTCTTTGTTTTGTGAAACGAGTCCTTCGATAGCACCTTCTTATAGAACATGAGTGTCTCCTTACAAATCTTCACTTTTAACCAGTCATTATCTTGTAGATTCTAAAGGGTCCTAGCGATGGTGGATGACACACAGAATTACTGGGTTTTTGGACTTGTTCCATCGCCCGGAATTCTAGGTAATAGAGGGCACTCTAGGTGATAGAGGACACGACGTTTTGGAAACTGGATCTGTTTCCGTCTTCAGGTGAGAAAGGAAGACACCTATTCAATTAGGCCCCTTAGAAAGAGCTAATTACTCTATTACCTAGAATTCCAGACGATGGAAAGAGTCCAAAAGCCCAGTAATTCTATGAGTCATTATCTTCCCAGCTCGTTTGACACTAAGTCTGTATCCTATATAGTTACAACATAGTCGTTAGATAACCCAGCAATTGGCCCATTTTTTATGGCGTTAAGGAAAATAATTTGTGCCAATCACCAATCAAACAATCGTTGTATTAAACGCAGAGTTCAGAATCAGCAACTAAACAACTGAACCCCAGCGATACAGTGGCGCCAAATAACATTAAGAAGAAATTACGTAAATAACTAATCGACTACTTTTCTTGATACAACTCCGACAGTATTGAAAACGATTCCTCCAAAAATTCCTCGTTGCAACGGGAACATGTTTACCGAGCCGTTGCTTAGCAACGATAAGGGAACACAGACAGACTCACAGACTCTTCTTTGATATGACATGGACTGCACAGAAAAAGACGCGTCCAGCAATTCACCTATTGTTGCGTATTATTTGCCGCGCTAACGTTTTATGGAGCCGTTGCCTAGCAACGTTGGGGTATACACGTACAGATACACAGACTGATGGGAGAGATTTATGAACTACGCCGTTGAGATGGGCTCAGGTGCCATAACATACATACCAAATTTCATAAAGACTGGTTTGGCCATTCAGAAGTTGATGGGGGATACACAGAAATACAGATAGCATGGTGATCGCCTAAGCCTACTTTCATTTTTCAAAATGAGGAAAGTAGGCAAAAAATGTACGAGTAATGGATCACTCTTTATTTGACAGATCGTATATAGGGAACACAGGGAATATGTCAGCTGTGTATGTACGTTCAAGAAACCGGTCCTGTAACACCGGACACTAATGTCGCACTTTCTCTTGATGTTGCCTCCCACGGGGAACAGATATGCAAAATGATTTATCGTAACTGTAACAGGGAAGAAATAAGCGGACACGTTTGCCGACTGGCTGGTTGACTGACTAAATAACTGTTTGGTGTAGATCAATTGTTCTTTTCAGCTGATAGCAATTCATGCTGTTAGAGGACGCCGAAATTAGAAAATCCCACCACTGGATCCTATCCAGAGCCAGCTGAATTAATTTGGTGCTTTTAGAACCAAGATTTATTTGGATATTTACGATCGCCGCACACTTGGATATTCTAGGACCCTTCTTTGCAGAATGTTTTCTCACTATAAATCTATTGCATAATGTTACGTCCATGCATGCTACAGGTTCTGTCCATCTTATTCATTTCTCTACCCTGACAATACTAGGTTAAGAGTATAAGTTCTGAAACTCCACAGTACTTAGTTCCCCTCCCATTACTATCTTAACGCTGATCACAATGGCCGCACGATCTAAGACATGAAAAGTCTTCGCCCTCTCGAACACTGGATCATGGGTTCGTATCCAACTCAAGGCATGGATGTCTGTGTTAAGTAGCGACCTTGCGACGAGCTGATTCCCCGTCCAAGGCGTCCTACGGACTCTCTCAGATTAAAAAACTGATGTGAAACGAAGATCGCATTAAGTGGAGAAACTGTTTTGGAAGAGACTGTGGACCTGTCGCCTGACAGATTACTGATGATGATGATGATGATGATGATGATGATGATGAAGCGAAGCATATCACGGATGCCCTATGCTCTAAGTGAGAGCAACAGAAGAAGAAGAATTATCTTAGCACATGTGCTTACGTTAAAATATCTCCTCAGCAGTTCGCTTCTCACACCCCATCTCACTGTTTATTGGTCCCTCAAAGTCCAGTTGATAGCAACTGATGCGCGTCACCTGTCTGTTACATTTCAGAGTTGGCAGCAATGTGTCTCCGATGCACTTGGCTGTTGAAGTGTCGGTGCTTGTATCTGAACTTATTACTGTGAGAGGTTACACTGGCAGTTCCGCACTGCGTCAGACTCAGGTGTCATGTTCTAACAAACATACTTATCCTAATTCACAACATCCTTATCCGGGAGATGGCAGTCTGGTAGCAGGAGATGGGTGACGGTGACTCCCCTAAGTCATCTGCTGGTGTTTACCCACCATTAAGTGGGTGGTTTTCTCATCCGGAAAGAGTTTTCTTGCTAGCGATAAAACTTGGTGGTACAACTGGGACTGGGTTAAAGAGCGGAATTGCTTACTTCCGCTACTGCAAAATTTTCGCCAGGAAAATCAATACTTTTGTAATATTACACAGTACTTGAAAAGAGTGAGCTATAAAACTCGTGTTACATATTGAACAACGATAATAAAACAACTTTTGGGGCCATCGAAAGAATTTTATCCCAACAGAATTGAATGCTTCGTTTATGGGCGTGGGGTGGAAAGTGCTACGGACGCATAAACTGCAGGATATGGGTTACGTGTGTCTGATTTTCGCTCGAATACTTTTATACGTTTCTATTTAAATCATAACTTCTGTTACACATATTTCTCTTTTTAAACCAGACATAAACCCATGCCGTGTGGACGTTTTGAATGACATATATTTCGGTCTGAGGGCCGTGGTACACATGCGGTTGGTGAGAAAATTAAGTGAAGCTTGAAATGAAGTTCTCGCAATGGTCGTTACGAAGAGTTCTATCTTGTGGGATATTACGGATTGTACTCCGTTGAACGTCAACCGACGTTTCGAAGGAACATGTCGACTACATCTTTGACCCTGAAGACGAAGGCTACATGTTCCTCCGAAACGTCGGTTGCCTTTCAGCGGACTACACGGCGATATATCCCGGAAGACAGAATTGTTCTTAACTGCAATTGCTTTACACTCCCAGAATAACTCCGCGTTGTTTAGTTTCTGTGATGAAGAGACGTCAGACCCAATCAAGTAACAATATGTTTATCGAAGGTAGTTATTTAGGTATATCTGAAAATAATTTATTAATATGAAATTGTCTTTTTGTGTCATCAGCTGTCATGGGCTAGATCCTTTAATCTGCCCTAATACGTAATTAATAATGGTATATTTAAGGACCTGTTGAGTTTAGAAAAATCTGACAGAATATCTTGCGAAGGGATCCGTCTCAGGGATACATCTGTCCCTTAATATTTTATTTTCGGAAATAACATTCTAATATATTTTAGGAAAAGGAATGGCTTTATAAACGTTTGGGTCACGGGTTATTAAACGTTAGAATTTGCCGTTTGCCCTCGTTCCAGGCGCTGCTTTACTGGATCTTTATGAAATGCGTGATGAAGGAATTAACGGGCTCTGAAAGCATATGAGCCGGTCACGGTAGCCGCGCGGTCTAAGGCATGTACTGTCTTCGCTCGCTTGGAAACCGGGATCGTGGGTTCGAATCCCACTCAGGGCATGGATGTTTAGTCTGTATGTGTGTGTGTATAGGTAGAGGCCTTGCGACGAGCTGATCACCCGCCCAAGGAGTCGTACCGAATGTGTAAGATCTAAAAAAACCGAAGCGAACGGAGAAGTTCAGGGAGGAAGTCCTAGGCCCACGGGGGCTGTAGTGCCAAGGAAAATAAGCATATGGTCCTGTGGAATGTATAGATAGGAAAGAAAAGCAGACTACACGGGGTGACATCCCAGGAGACGGTATTTTCTTATTTTTTTTATTGCTAGTACTGCGGCCACTTCTGGCCTATTGTACCAGCCCCAGGTGATAGGTTAGGGTGATTGTGGAGCAATTGGTGGAATGAAGATTGGCAGGGGAAACCGAAGTACTCGGAGAAAACCTGCTCCAGCGCCACCTTCTGCTCCACAAATCCCACTTGACCAGCCCCGGGATTGAACCCGGGACGCCGCGGTAGGAAGCCAGCGACTAACCGCTTGAGCTATGGCGCGGCCAAAAATACAATGACTTCATCGGGATTCGATCCCTCTGCCTTCCGGCTTGTAGCATAATGCCTCAACCAACTAAGCTATCACCATAATCCAGTACTTTTCCTAGTCACGACTGAGAGCGTCACATCTCACATAGTCACAGCTGGATTGTAACAATAAGATAAAAGTAAAGTTATCCCTATGCTTAACTAATTAAGCACTACACCATGAAGGCGTATGTTGGAGTGGATATATAGAACCACGTTTTCTTGACCTCGGCATTAGTTGGAGCTGAGTGGTCAGCTTCACGCCCCGGCCGCTTTACCCCCGGGAAGAAGCCTCCGGTACCAATTGGATAGGAGGTTGTGTGGACCCCAGAGCCGGTCTTGTTGACGTGGATAAATGAAAATTTTTACCCCCACCGGGACTTGAACTCCGACTCGTCCAGCCCGTAGCCAGTCGTGATACCGACTGAGCTATCCCGGCTCCTGTAACAAGAATATGTTAACGAATTTCATTAAATTATTTCCTCTCTTCTGATAGGCACATGATTTTCTGATAAATGTCTTGCTACAGCAACCACATTTCAAGAGATGAAATAACATGTATTTTATCTTATCTGTTAAGTTTCCCTGAAACTATGAAATTTTAATTAGGCAGTAAAATTTCATCAGCAGTAGAAACAGTAGACAGAGACTGCGCATGACTTTGTTCTGCTTGCGAATAATCTCTTCAAGAGCATTTATTTCACGATTCTGTGACAACTACAGGGACTAGAAGAGTAGGAAATTGTGAGACCTGGAATAATCTTGTACAATTTTCGTTATTCAGCTTGATATCTGAGTAATAATTCTCAAATGTCTGAAATACTGGAGCAGTTATTATTGTTTTTATCAATATTGTCATCATTATTATCATCGTGTTATCAACTTTGACAAGCTTCACACATTAGGTTGAGGCGCGAGTAGATTTAGGACTTAACTTAAAGAAGCAGAGTCCTTTTAGAGGAGCTGATAGTTGTTCAGCTGATGAAATTCCCCGCCTTTTATGAACTATTTCTCTACCTTCTTCACAAGGGCCAGTGAATATGTCATGTCCTGAACTAACTGAACAGTGGCTACACTCTGAGATCCATCTTAATGTCATCATTTCATCTGAGCTAAGGTCTGCAGGCTTTAGAGGACCCATACACGTACGAGTCTAGCTCGCGGGTCCGACTCGGCTTGGGTTCCAATGAGCCAAACTCGTCCGTGTGTGGGTCGCCAAGCTCATACGTGTGTGGTAAAACTAATCTGAGCTCGGGTCCTCGCAGAACCGGACTCGCGAGCCAGACTCGTACGTGTATGGGCCGCCTTAGAATCACACAGAGACTATATAAAGTACTGAGAAATTTGTTTAAGTAGTATATTTCTCGGAAATAACGATTTTGTAGCTCGTATACTGATTAACGTGGCTGATGTTTGTTGCTCGTATCGAGAAAAGTTGCAGGGTACAAAGCACATCGCGCATACAAAAACACGTTCGTATTAAGTTATCTTGGTAGGTCCTGTGATTCAGTGCTCTGAGAAGCGCTATAAACCACACTATAAATTAACCCTGAAATAGGCCGTGTTCTTTTCCATCCTACCATATCTGACATTCCAGCATAACATGACATCTTCCATTCATGCAGCATCGTTAAGATTTGTTTCTCATAACACGCCAGCAGTAACAAACGAAGCGGGTGTCACGTGGTCTTGCACAGATATCTAGAGGATGAAGGTGAGATTGTATGGGACGTGCGAGACCGCGCCATAGCTCAAGCGATTAGTCGCTGGCTTCCCATCACGGTGGCCCGGGTTCGATCCCGGGTCTGGTCAAGTGGGATTTGTGGTGGAGAAAGTGGTGCTGGGACAGGATTTCTCCAAGTGCTTCGGTTTCCCCTGCCAATCTTCATTCCACCAATTGCTCCACAATCACTCTCATCTATCATCTGGGGCTGGTACAATAGGCCAGAAGTGGCCGCAGTACAAGGGACTAAGTCCCACCCCACTAGCATTAAAAAAAATTCGACGTCCGACATCCGTTCGAAAGGAAACGCATCCGCATAAAAACTGGACTAGAAACCCTAGAGTAGAGAGATCAATACCTCTACCTAGTCATAGACAGAGATATATCAAGCAAGTCTTGGAGAAACAGGTTCAAACTGAGAGCCAGGATAGCTCGGTCGGTATTTTCACAAGCTGGACGGCCGAGGTTCGATTCCCTGCAGGGGAGAGAGATATTTCTCTGCTCCACAGTGTCCAGACCGGCTCTAGGTACTGGGACTCTTTCCTTGGGGGTAAAGCAGCCGGGATATGAACCTGGCTACTCACCTCCATCTAGTGCTGAGGTAATGAATAGTGGCGTTATACTTCCACTCCCCCATACGTCTTCAGCTAAGCCAGGGACGACTTTACCTTTTACTTACTTACTTACTCATTGAGCTGAGCCCTTCTTGAGGAGCCACCACTTCTGCAGCTACTCAAGAATTTCCCAACATTTTATGGAACCCGAAGGTTCATTACCGTGTTCACAAGAGCCCTCCACTGGTCCTGATACTGAGCCAGATCAATACAATTCATATCTCTCTAAGATCCATTTTAATATTGTCCACCCACCTACGCCTGCGGTCTCGTTCCTTCCGACTTTACCTTTACCGAGGGGAAACAGTTTCGAGCTGTGGGGAGTGGGGCTTTTGTTATATCGATGATAAACCTTCGGGTTGCGCAAATACAGGGATTCCCCTGTTGAGCTCAACCTCTATGAATATTCCATAGCACGCAGCCGGTCCACCCGTGGCAGTCAGATCAACAGATGCAGGGTCTACGGACTATGGACAGCGAGCCTAACCTAGACGCAGATGCACTGTCAAATCAATGGCGCTTTGGAAGGGTAACTGGACTAACTCTGTTACCGACCCGAAGAATAATTATGTGAGGGACGCGGAAGTGGGGAAACCAATATATTTAGGAACTTTCCTCCCTCCCACCCAGCCACCCCAGCGCACAGTATGGACCAAACAGTCTTTGATTTGTGATAAAGGTCTGCAGAATGGCGTTTATTCGCAGCTCTCCCGTTTCCCTTGACGCCAAATCAACAGGTGCTCATTGCTACAAATAAAATGATGTCTGTCAAATTAGAAGTTGATAAATGGACGTTATATAAGATAGTATTATGGAAGTATCTGCAAACCTTCTTTCATAAAACACGGTGTTTCTGAATTTTTCCTTCAGAACATGTCGCATTGCAAGTATGTACCACTCGTTCACACATTTGACTTTACAAATAGGAAAAACTATATTTTAATACATCTCTCGTTCCCTCTCGACTCCACGTAAGAATCTCCGAGATTAACGCAGGGGTGCAAAACGATAGGCGTAACAAAAATAACTACACTTGCATTCTGAGGTAACTACATCGAATCTTGACTGGTTATATAAATTGATGTGGGAACTGCCCACATTCAAGCAAGTGTGACAACGCAAGCGTCATTGCTTAGCAACCGCTGTTTACTCGTCGTTGCTTTGATGAATTTCCTTACCACCTCCTGGTTAATGGCGGGGGAGAATATTTAAATCGGTATCGACAATTCATAACACACGTGACACACAGGATTTATCTGAACCATAGTAACAATATACTTGTATATAGCGAGAACCAATTTTGTTTTATTATTTTATATGGTACATATCGGCAGACTACACCGAACAGGCTGGTATAGAGGAAAATCTCTAGGCTTGTATTCGGAAGGTGATAGGTTCGAAACTTGATTCGTGATTTTCCCGAACCTTTCCAGGAAAATGCCCGACAGTCCGAAGTTTAGGCTACAAATGGCCCCTTTTAGATTCTTTCCAATTTATTACTCCCCATTTACCCCACTATCCGACGCTATGTAGTATAAATGACAACAGCGTCATTAAATAACATACGAAGAAACACAGACCACGGTGAAAGTTAACATGGGAGTTGAATTGGGTATGTTTCTTTGTTTTTTTTCCTTGGCACTACAGCCCCAGTGGGCCTAGGCCTACCTCCATGAACTTCTCCGTTCACTTCGGTTTTTCCTGATCTTACACATTCGGTAGGACTCCTTGGGCGGGTGATCAGCTCGTCGCAAGGCCTCTATCTGTATACAAACACAGAAAAACACACACACACAAACTAAACATCCATGCCCTGAGTGGGATTCGAACCCACGATCCCGGTTTCCAAGCGAGCGAAGACAGTACATGCCGTTTCTTTGCTTAGGTTTGAATTTTTCTTTAGTTTTTATTTTGTTGTTCCATTTGTTTTCTACTGACAGTGTACAATGGTATTCCCGGCGGTCAGTGGAGCAAAACTAATAAACGCCAAGGTAATTAAGAGTCAAAGGTCGGCAACTAAATCGCTTCTCATTAACCCGCCCGTCAACTTGCTAACACAGAGAGGAAGCTTGGGGGGGGGGGAAACTGAAGCCTGTCCCGCTATTCGAGCAGCGAATAAATTGTTCAGAACATTCGAAACCGTCTGCATCACTCCGCGATCTTGAATTAAAACAGGGCACCGTCGCCGATATGACCGAGGTTCGACTGATCCTTACGATCAAAAAGAACGGAGTTCGTTTCTATTTCACAGCTTCATATGCTTCAAACAAGTTTTCTTAATGTCAAATCGAGGAATATCTGTAAATGGCGAATTTTGAAAGATGTGACAGAAAAATATTGTGGCATATATTACAGAAATATCCATGGCTTTCCTGTGTGCCTAAAGAAACCCGGGGATCAGCAGTAACATATTTGCTTGAGACACTGCTAAAAACCCTGAAGGTCGCGGGATCGATTCCCGATGAGATAATTGGATTTTTCAATTGACCTAATCCTTCCAGTCGCACTATGGCCCTGGGGTCGACTCAACCTCTAACAGAAATGAGTTCCAGGAATATTCCTGGGGGGTAAAGGGCTGCCGGCGCGTAAGGTTGATAACCTCACCGTCATCTCTAAGCCGATTGTCTAGAAAATGTGGGAGCCTCGACGTCTCATAATCCAATAAATATTCACGGCCTCTTACAGGGACAGTTTTAACCTTTTTTTTTGCCTGCGGAAAACCACGAAAAGCCTACACGGATAGCCGATCTTCGGATAGAGAATGGAACCTGAAATCTCCGAAATACGTGGCAGGAATGGTAACCACTCTACACAGACGTTTCGTAATTTCTTCTTGGGATGCTACTGAAGAGTTACATTCCTCCTTCTGTCTGTCTGTGCCATAAATAAATAATTTACTTCATAGTGCCGGCGTGTTCTTTAAAATGCAGAGTTACTCTTCCTGCCCACAGAATCCCAGCTTTAATGTAACCAGATGTTTTAATGTAAGTAGTGGTTTTTTGAAAGTTATGAAACCTCAAATGTATATTCTTCACATCAACATTGTGTCTGTGTGACACTTATTTCGACCTAATGATAGTGGCTGATGAGATATTGAACTAATACTAATGGAGCTGCTACTGGCTCAGATATTCAAGAAAGATGAAATAAATTAATTAACTGGGCTTCTTAGGTCCATATGGTGATGTGTAATAAAGACATATGCTTGTACTACGAGTGGTACTGAAACCTGCTACTTCTGCAGCAGAGAACCAATCGCGTCTGCCTCTAATTGTCACACAGAACTGCGTTCCACGGTTCCAGATCTCATATGGGCGGCCAAGGAAAGTGAGACGGCACATTGGAATGACATGCTGCCACTGATTGTCTCTCAAATGACATGTGAAATGTGACATGAAGGTACTTCTTGACCGGTTGACTGCTTGATCTATGAGTGACGTACACACAGAGCTGTCAAAACAATATGTCCAGCTGTCAGAAATATCAAAATCCCTATTGTTTTCACAAATATGTTTTCGTTTAAGCTCATTATCCTCAACTGTTTTATTTCTGCCTTCAATTATGTACAAAAAACTGCTACTGGACCTGCGCCTAGTTAGTGGGTTTGAACAGGTCGGTAACCGCTGTGGCGGATAGTGGATGTCGAATGGGATAGGGAGCTTAGGGCCTATACAGGACACAGTGAGGACAAAGTACAAGTTTAGTCGTGTCCTGTTTGGAAGCGGTTCTTCCGCCACTCACTGCGTACACTAAGGAAACAACGGAGAAACTCGGGCTAGTCGGGGCTCCTACCAATAACGCAACGGGTTACCTCAGTTGCTTGCATCGCGTTCTTGGTGTAGCCGTTTACTTTAATTAAGGCGTTGTATCAAGCACAGATTATATAGGATTTGAGGTTCTCACATCTGTGTGTATGAACAGTCCTGTCTTCTTGTTTGGCTTATTCTTCGACACTGAAAGTAGTGGAGACATTACAAAGTGGATAATTTTCAGTCCAGTGTGACATACAAGTTTACAACACTTCAGTCTTTTTCACCTTACATGTTTCGATTCAGAAGAATCATCCTCAGAGGCGCACCACTACGATCAGGAAACACTGTCACATAAGATATTTGAAACAATATGCACTTAAGCTATGAATAATGCTCACTATATAAATTTTGTTATTATCACGGTTAGTCTTAATGTTTGTCTCAGGCGTTCACGATGACGCTTCTCGAAGTGTCGATTTACGTATGATGCTGTTTCTTTTAAGCGTATTTGCTGGGTGTTCTGATTGGGATTTTCCACTGCACGCGATATGATGTTCACTTTTCCATACAGTAGCCTCCCAATGTATTTAAAATTGTATTAAAATTTTCTTTTTTATGTAAAAAATTAGTTATATTTATGTTAAAATATCGTGAGCCAACATTGGGTCATGTTGTTTTCCTCCTCATGGTGGGAGATGTCGTTTATTTCTCTTGATTGTATGTTCTTATTATTAGTCGTGTAGTTTCCGTGCTCCGAAACGTCGGTTGATTTTCAATGGATTACATGGCTTTATGTCCCAGAAGGTAGGAAAGAATTCCCAGTACAGAGCAGGCATATATATAGCGCATCGATTGATGACGGTGAAACTTAGGCCCTGTTGTTAACGTGGAATAAACACACCGTGTCAAAAACAAAAGGCCTATTTATATTTAGACATAAGATTGGGAGGACAGAGCTGTTAGCACTAACATGCGTGACAAATGCCCTTCGCAGTTGCATAACTGTCTGTCCGACAGAAGGTCTGACCTAGCATCATGTTTCACTTCTACAGAAGAGTTGTGACAACGGTTGCGAACAGTAAAGGGGTCCATACTCGTACGAGTCTGGCTCGCTAGTCCGACTCGGCTCGAGTTCCAATGAGCCAAACTCGTCCTTGTGTGGGTCGCAAAGTTGGGAGTCAGCTCATGCGTTTGTGGCGAAATTAATCCGAGCCCGGCTCCCGAATCAAGCTCGCCGAGCCGGACTCGCGAGCCAGATTCGTACGTGTATGGGAACCTTATAGTTGTGGGTCATCGAGCGGATGTGCACAGCGGTACTTCGTTACATTCGAGATATTCGAATTCCGGAAACCGATATCCTATCTTGACTAAGAATTTTCCAGGTATTTATTCATTTCTGCAGGCATGTGCTGTGGTAGAACGTTGAAACAGTTCACTTTAAAGCCCACTATTTCCAGTTCGCTCGATGCTAAATAACATGTACTGCTGAAACAGCATTATTAAACAGTATCTGAGAGCCTTGCAAGCTGGTACAACGGCAACGCCCCACTCTGCAATCTGCAGGTGCTTGGTCTGGGTATCTGCTACCCCAGTTGAGGTTCTTTGTGGCTTTTTCTCAGTGTCTCCAGGCACATTCCCGAGTAGTACCTCGGGTAGACCACGACCGCTTACTTTCAATTCCTGTAAAGTTAATTATTTATGAGTTGACCTATTATCTTTTTTATTGCTAGTCCATTTTACTGCGGCCACTTCTGGCCTATTGTACCAGCCCCAGATGATGAGTGAGGGTGACTGTGGAGCAATTGGTGGAATGAAGATTGGCAGGGGAAACCGAAGTACTCGGAGAAAACCTGCCCCAGTGCTCCTTTGTCCACCACAAATCCTACTTGACCAGTAGGCAGTGGGAAGCCAGCGACTAACCGCTTCAACTATGGCGCGACCCTATATGAGTTGGCTTAACTTTCGAGGATATGAGATAGTAACAGCGCCGCGAATTGAATTACAGGTTCATTTGACAAAAGAAGATAGTAGCTTAAGTGAGGCCACGGTCCCTTAGTCCATCTTCGTACCTCTTCCTTTAAGCTGGTTATTTAACTAGGCTTTCAACGCCATGACCGTGCAGTGCCGAGCTTGACAACCATTCGTAATAAGTGAAGATCCATGCTTCGATGCCTCACAATCTTAAAATCCCACACATTGTCATTAACTAACCTGTCAGCAACAATTAGAATTTGACGGGGAATTGACCTGTTGTTCACCCTGTAGGAACCGTTCCGATGGCCGAAGTATCGGAAGAGCTATTGCTAACAGAAATGTCGCTACTTTAATAAACACGTAGCGACTCTAAAGTTTTTATACCCCTGAAAGTTATAAAAGAGCAGGGCGTGGGTTCAACTCCTCGACTTATGGAGTCCACAAAGTAAGATTTCAGGTCAGGTACATTAACGCCGCCATCTTAGAGCGTGCATAGTGTTCGTAAGTCCCCTCTTATAGTGACACACCACATTCGTTCGTCCAGTTTCGCTTCATTTTATGCTTCGGTTTTGAGGATAGAGTTTAAAGATAGCAGTGCGCCAACGTTTGAATAATGCGTACACAACACAATATTTAATTGACGGTGAGTTATATGAAACTTACTCGAATTGAATCGCGTTCTTCTGCAGTCACAGAACATTTCACATGCTCCGACAGAAAGTTGAAAGGGGTTGTGGA
The DNA here is from genome assembly GCF_002891405.2 of Cryptotermes secundus. Classification (NCBI taxonomy): domain Eukaryota; kingdom Metazoa; phylum Arthropoda; class Insecta; order Blattodea; family Kalotermitidae; genus Cryptotermes; species Cryptotermes secundus. The sequence goes on along the minus strand of NW_019742446.1, from coordinate 547,386 downwards.
AGACTCGTCCGCACCTGGTAAGGAATAATTTAGTATTTATAGCTTCGTGGATTCATCTACAATGCTGTATGAAGTATGTCGGTCACGGCAGCCGAGCAGTCTAAGGCATGCACTGTCTTCGCTCGCTCGGAAGCCGGGATCGTGGGTTCGGATCTGTTTCCTGTGAGGTACGAACTGAATTCTTATATATTATTCTTATACACTGCCTGTCACGGTAGCCGAGCGGTCTAAGGCATGCACTGTCTTCGCTCGCTCGGAAGCCGGGATCGTGGGTTCGGATCTGTTTCCTGTGAGGTACGAACTGAATTCTTATATATCATTCTTATACACTGCTGGTCACGGTAGCGGAATAGTCTAAGGCATGTACTGTCTTCTCTCGCTCGGAAGCCGGGATGGTGGGTTCGAATCCCACTCAAGGCATGGATGTTTGGTGTATGTATGCGTTTATTCTGTGTTTGTGTTGTCCTGCGTTTACGTAGGTAGCTCGTAGGTAGAGCTCATCACCCGTCCAAGGAGTACTATGTTCTGCAAAAATTATCAATGAAACTGAGAAATCAGCCTTATGCTCCAAAGTGGGAGCGAAAAGGAAGGCGGGGGGGGGCTGTACGAAGTACAGGTTCGATGGATTTATGTGACATGGAATGAAACGAATTTTTAAAATAACACTTTATGTTCCTAATAGATTGCAAATAGAACTGCGGAGTTAAAATCAGAATTATTCTTTCTATAAGATAACGGTTTAAACCATTGAAGGGTTTGAATCATCAGTAGCGTTTAGATAACTGTGATACGGTCAAAGAGTGAATGAAATTCCAAACTGATAGCTTGAACAATAAAGTAAGCTTTGACCATACTCATGTTGAGCAAACGAATAAAGTTATATGGCGTTATAAAGAGGAAAGACAATGACACTCTAAAACAACACATTTACTACATCGGAGATATTGCCACTGTTTGTTTTACTCCGACAAAATAAAATGAGGACAGACAGAAAAATACGTGTACCTAATATTTGAAGAGGAAGAAATGGAGGTGTTTGGACTACGGAGGTTATGGTTTGAAAATTTAGTGGCTCTAGATGAACTAGAAAATTTATATATGGATTGTAGGAAGTATTTTAATGCTATAATGAAACCTCAGATTTTAGAGACAGTTTAAATGCAAGAATATCTTAATCATCACCAGATGATGTCTCCAAGATGACATCCACAGAGCTGTCTCTTCAACATGAGAGTCAGAATGTGGGTCAGGCCCAAGTGACCTGTATATAACAGCAGTAGGAAGAGTAATGATGGCGGTCTTTGGAGCAGGAAGGTGATGGCTTTGTCGTAAAACGACATGGTCTAGGTAACTGAGGATTTCACAGGATATTCTGTCTCTATAGCACACTCGACTAGTTAAACAGAAGAAGAAGGAAGTATTAGAATCGATACATACTCAATTTCCATTAATAAGTGATCGAAACAAAATAATTATTCAGTTCAGATGATGTAACGCACAATACGTCTGTTTCTCTTTTCGGAAGCATGGTAAGACACGAAAGACTCTCCGATATATTTAGGGTTCAAATCAAATCTTTGCGAACTTTCGAATTATCTCAAGGGATCCAAATTAAATCCAAACCCGAAAGCAAATCTTCTTTTGAGAATAACGGAAGTAATCCATTTAAGCCGAATTAAGTCCCCGTCATATTTTATCACATTAAGTCGCTTTTTCGGACAAATGAGATGTAACGAATGTTAGCGATTGAGGCTCTTGCGCTTCCTTCGTCTGCTGGTTAACAGTCCACACCTGAACCCTCGTCTCAACTCAGCTACTCAACTGAACTTCCAATTACGTATTTTTCGCCTCGCGTTATATAGACTCTGGTCGGACCTCACGGGGGAAAAAACTTGTCACGTGCCAGAATGCATGTTCATTTGCCCGTTACCGAGCACTTGGCATGGCGCGGACCACATAGAAAACACCTCCTCTGTTGTAATGATGCGTGTTTATCTGCCCGTTGCCTAGCACTGGGCATGGCGTGGACCACATAGAGAACATTTGTTCTAATACCTTATTTTTTGTTGCTTGCACGTATTTCGGATGTTGCCTAGAAATGGGTCTACATGTAACAATAGAGTTCGCTATCACAAACATGTCTCTGGTGACCGAATCGTGGAAATATAAGTACTAAACATGGCGTTGAGGAGATTTACTATCAGAAATTAGCTAATGGTTTAAATACAATTCTGAAGTTTTGGATCAGGATTTCCCAGAGTTCACAACAGAAGTATATCCATTAGAATGTACTACAGAATCAGTATGATTGATGGGGTTTATGGTAGGGTGTACATGTAGCTGGAATGAGAGAAAGAAACAAGAAGTTCTTGGAAGAACTAATCGCCTACTTGTCTTTGATACAACACGGACCGTGTAGAAAACGACGCAGACAACAATTCTGAAGAATACAGACACACAGACAGCAAGGCAATGCCACAAGCCTCCTCTTATTTTTTCAAAATGTGGAAAATAGGCTAAAAATCATTCCGTTTTTTGCATGAATATTTGTTGATAGAAGAAAATACGATAAGAGAGCAATAGAGACGGAAGTGCTGTGTTAAAATTGAAACTAGGAAACAGATGATGATGTAAAAGTAACAGAGTTGACACATGGGACTTCGATTTTTATCTGTGTTTGTTGAAGTTCTAATTCTGTGATTCTAATACAGTTCAGTAAGTCGAAATTACGGTTTAACTCATTTCGATCTTTGAATCCGCGACGGTTCCTGTTTGTTTCTAAAACCAACATGGCTGCAGTACAAGAATACGAGATACACGGTTGAGTGTCAACCCGCCGTAATCTGTGATGTGGTGCGAGAGATTTGGGATCGACCCTCGGGTATAGAAATGGGTTGCCGAGGCCTTTGATGTTCGCGCACGGCTGACCATGCGCACTGCCTGGCAAGCAACTGATTGTGTGTGCCTAATCGTGTTATCAGCGCCACCGAACGAGATGCGACACTTGACGTAACTGTACAGAGAAGCGCCCACTTCACGGCCATTCCACCAAAGTTTATGACTGAATGCGTTTCGCGTACTTTCCATTAAAGTGAATATTGTGACCTACTTGTATGCGGGAGGTACCAGGTTAGATCCTCAGACGGAGCACAGACTCTCCTGATCTAAGTTTCGAGAAGTTTCTGAATCCAGTCCCCCCCCCCTCAGGCGAATATAGGTACTATATGTAGTAGCCCGTATAACAGGCGAGTTTTTTTTTCAAACACAGCTTTTTATAAAAGAGTGGTTGCCTTATTTTCGGCCCCTTAAGAATAAATATGGAGGAGTTACGTATGAGGAGCTGTAAACACTAATTATAATGATATTTGTGAAAATAGGTAGAATTATATTTAAAGCATTACATTATTAATTTATTAATTTTAAAAATACAGTTTTAGTTCTTAAGAGGAACAAATGTAGGATTTTGGTGAGAAAGCCAGCAGGAAAAACACTACTAGGAAGACTGAGACGTTGGTGAGAAGATAATACTAAAATGGGCCTTAAAAAGAGAGGATGGCGTGGGGGGCCCTTCTGAACACGGTAATGAACATTCGAGTTCCATGAAATCTTGAGAAATTCTTGAGTAGCTGCACAACTGGCAGCTTCTTAAGAAGGACTCAGCTCCATTAAGTTAGTTAGTTATAATTTTACTCCTTATTCCTTATAACCCTCAGGACTAAGGGAAACATTCAATTTTTCCCGAGAATTGTTTTCTGATTTTTCATAGCAAAAATAGTGGCCGTGGGAGAGGGGGGGGGGTCGCCTTATATTCGGACTTATGTGGAAAATGGAAGGTGAGTTCTTAATTTACTTCAGGACAGCCACTGGGTACATTCCTGGTGCCCATCTACCTCATAGGTGTTCCCCAAAATGGTATCCGATATTTCTTGAATGGCACAAGCAAGTGGGCCGCAGTTACAAGTACTTCTATTTATACCTATCCATAATGATCCTAACACTAATAAGAAGAAACGCTTCAAAACCTTAACAATGAAAGCAACTTAATTAAGTATGCTTAAGGTTAATCATTAAGAGCTGTGATATAGAATAATTCATGTCATTGCTAGGCAACGTAACCTGTTCTGGTTATTCCAGTAGTTGGATTGGAGCAGCTGGCCTGTTGATCTTATCCTAATAAGTTTCACTTACGTAACATATTCATTTATGTGGCCTACCAATCAGGTCCATTCATTCGTTCGTCCATGCATCCTTACCTGTTCCTGGAGTCCCAATTATGAACTCAGCTCGAATTCTACCCGCCATCCTAGACTCAAGTTTGTCGCATTTGAACGATTAATAGTTCGACCGCAGACGGACAGAATATAGCAGACTGATAAGAGCAGATTATTATGTAATAATATCGTAATGATGTAATTATGTAATGATAACTAAAGAGGAAATAAAGCAGAAATCACTTTGTGCCTTATTAGCGAAGAAAGTTCTGCCCAGGTATGTGCTAGAAAATAGTACACTTCGCTGTATTTGGAACTTACTGCTGTAGTGTATTAACGTGTTTTGATTGTATTTGAAAGCACAAAGCAAAAGCAAAAAAAAAAAAAAACTCCGTGGCCTTAGTCCGCAAACGAACTATACCAACCGAGCAACCGCCGCCTATCGGCGAAGTTAGTGTCAACTTTAGCTGATAGAGGGTGTCGCGTGGTCAGCGCAATGAATCCCCATAGCTGTTAATTTCGGTTTTCTAGACCGGAGCCGCTATTTCCTTGCAATAGCTCCTCAATTATCCTCATGAGTCTGAGTGGACCCCGTTCCAGACCCACTACTTCTCAGAAAATCTGGCGGCGCCGGGAATCGAACCTGGAACCTCTGGATCCGTAGCCAGGAACTCTGGCCACTAGACCATCTGAAAGCACAGTCGACTTAAATGCACTTATTTACCAAATACTGTCTTTAATATTCTGACCACCTTATTGGTTTCTGTGTCTATTTATTGCCGTTACAAACATTGGCCTATTTGTGCATAGATAGTCTCATTACAGATATCGTACCGCACAGGGTCAGAAATTGCTCCTGTAACGTTGAATATTCGCCATGTAGAAAGATGTTTCAAATGAAGTTTATTTATTTGAATGGGATTTATATTTTGCGTCATGTGCTAATTTTTGTATGATATGACATTTTTGAGAAGTTCACAGAATCGAATATGGGCTGCGCTATGCCACCGTTTCGATTCCCGATTATGTCATTGGATTTTTTTTTCAGCCTCATGTGGCTCTGGGGTTGACTCAGCCTCTAAGAGAAAGCAGTGCTATGATTATTCCCTGGGGGTAAAGGGCAGTCGGCGCGTAAGGCTGAAAACCTCACCGCCTTCTGTGAGCCGATTGTCCAGAAGATGTTGGAGCCTAGACGTCTCACAACCCTGTGGGCCTTCACGGTCTGTGACAGGGACAGCTTTACCTTACCTTTTTACGCATTAATACTAAATTTATTTACTATAGGATTCTGACGATGGTATATAACACACAGAGATATTGGGTTTTCGGACTTTATCCATCGTCCTGGTTTTTTTAAAGATAACTAAGAAAACACGACGTTTCGGAAACTGGATCTGTTTCCGTCCTCAGGTAAGGGAAGAACACCTATTCTGTTGAGGCTAGCTCTTTCTAAGGGACCCAACAGAATAGGTGTTCTTCCCTCACTTGAGGACGGAAACAGATCCAGTTTCCGAAACGTCGTGTTTTTCTTAGTTATCTTAAAAAAAACCAGGACGATGGATAAAGTCCGAAAACCCAATATCTCTGTGAATACTAAATTTGTTTTACAGCTTTGAGTTCGCACCTCGAAAACTGAAACCTAATGAATAACTCCAAGAAATGTTAGGAAGAAACAAGCGAGTTGACCACCACGACCTTCATATTGTGGTTTAGTTTTAGGCGCTTTTTGTAAATATCTCTCAAAAATACGAGTTCCATATTGTGGTCTGGAATTGTTCACGTGTTTTATTTAACAAACAAAACGGAATTATGAAGTCAAATTGTCTGGGGATTTTGCCAGCCAAAACCTGACGTATTGCGCCTTGGAGACTGAGTCTTCAGAGCTAGAAGAGACTCTGTGTCCGTCAACATGTTCTAACTATACATATTTTGCTGTTACAGCGAGCCATTGTTCTAGAACCCCCTCCCCGTCATGGGACGCAAGTTGTGGCACGCGTGCCAGGAACACATCAACCGGAGTCCTGTAATTGTAATTTTAATTGGGGAAGTCCGACCGTGCTTTTGTAGTGATCACACAATGCTCTACCATTAACATATGACAGAACGTCACTGTCAGATGTTTTATAGATAATCAATATGTGAAGTCTGTTGCTAATCGCTGCATCATGTTGAATAACTGTCAGTGTTTGAGACTGTATCAATTGGGAGTATAAACGGAAGGACTGTAAGGCACGCAGTTTGCCTTTTAGTCAAATGGAGAGTCGGGTAAGTTAGGGTAATCCTCAAACCGCAGTCAACGCTCATGAGTGAAAAATTCTTCCGAATTTGAAAATATTTTTCATCTTCGTTTTACTACTGCGGATGATCACAAGTGCACCTTGGTATGTGACTAATCAGACCCTACATGACGATCTCAGTGTACCATTCATCAGAGAAGTCATCCAAGAGAAAAGCATAAATCATTATGATAAACTAGGACACCATAACAATACATTACTGCAGCCCCTACTGGAAAAACAACAACGAAGAAGGCTAAAGAAATTATGGCCAGCAGATCTACTTGATGCCGGTCACGGTAGCCGAGCGGTCTAAGGCATGCACTGTCTTCGCTCGCTTGGAAGCCGGGATCGTGGGTTCGAATCCCACTCAGGGCATGGATGTTTGTGTGCGTTTTTCTGTGTTTGTGTACAGGTAGAGGCCTTGCGACGAGCTGATCACCCGCCCAAGGAGTCCTACCGAATGTGTAAGATCTAGAAAAACCGAAGTGAACGGAGTTCATGGAGGTAGGCCTAGGCCCACTGGGGCTGTAGTGCCAAGGGGGGGGGGGAAATCTACTTGATGGTTGAAGAGGCGCTCTCATTGGAGGAGCCATCATCACGATACAATAAGCACACGAGGACGGTGTTTAAATTAGCAAATTAGTTAAAGAATATATTTAATTCTGATTGCTAATAAATATATAAAAAATCTTAGTTTTATGCGCATGTTGTAAAAATATTTATTAACCGATAAAAAGATTAGATGCAACCACAGTTCGCTTATAAATTTCACTGAAGATACAGCTTTGAATGAAAATAGAAATCCCGCCTAAGTAAATTATATTTGTAGACGGAGAGCTTGACTGCCTCTGTGGTCTAGTGGTCAGAGTTCCTGTCTACAGATCCAGAGGTCAGGGCTCGATACCAGTCGCTACCAGATTTTCTGAGAAGTAGTGGGTTTGGAACGGGGTCCACTCAGCCTCGTGAGATAATTAAGGTGCTATTTGAAGGCAATAGCGGCTCCGGTCTAGAAAACAGAGATTAACGCCCGTGGGGATCCGTTGCGCTGATCACGTGACACTCTATCCGCAAAATTTGCTCTAACTTCGCCGACAAGCGGCGATCGCTCTCTCGGTATAGTTCTCTTACGGACTACAGGCCACGGAGTTTGTTTTTTGTTTCTGTTGATGGGGAACTTACGAAAAGAATAAATTTTTTTTGTGGTTTGAAGGCTTGAAGAAAAGAAACGCCAGAGTTGCAATGAAATTCGAATAAAAATAATCTGAAAACGTTTACAGATTATGATGTCTTTGGAGATCAACCTGAAGTCAGTTTGATGATGAGCCATATTATTTTTCTTCTTCTTCTTCTACCATGAATTAGGCTGAGCCTGTTCTGGCCTCACATAGCCATCCATCTTTCCCTTGGTCTGCCACTGGATCTATGTATATCTTCCTTGAAATCTCATCAGTTGCTTTGGCATTCTTTCTGTGTGTGATTTCAAGTTCTAAAATTCAAACTCAGCATCCACGGCTCGAGGGATGAGCAGCCGGAAGTAACGACAGAAATACGGGGGGGTGGGGACATAACGCCCAGCCGCTGCAGTAGCCATGCAGGCCTGCCAGGAACTTCGAAAACTGGCTAACGAGACAAGCATCCGGTAATACAGGTTTTGAGGTTGTGCGAGGGGCTGGTAAACTTCTCACAGAAAGACGCGTCACCAATTACTCTCATCTGCATATTATGCGCCTTTCGGTTAACGCCATATGCCGAAAATTTGGAAATGAGGTTGAATCCTCCTACCATATACACGTACATTGTCAGTGCCCAGATCTGGTTGAGCATAGAATGAAAATCTTTGGCTCTGCTGTGATGAAAAAAAATCGTAAAATACCCTTGTAACAGTTCGTGGAGGCCAGTAGGTCTGTCAGATATTGAGGCTCCCACATTTTCTAGACAATCGGCTCACAGACGGCGGTGATGTTGTCAGCCTTACACGCAGGCCGCCCTTTACTCCCAAGAATATTCCTGGTACCTATTTCTATTAGAGGCTGAGTCGACCCCAGAACCATAGTGCGGATGGAAGGATTAGGTAAATTGAAAAAATCCACATCTCAGCAGGATCCGATCCCGCGACCTTCCGGCTTGTAGCATAGTGACTCAATTAACTACCCTAAAGCGTGGTGTAGCCAACAGATATTAATACATTAATACTCATTCAAAGAGGTTGTGGCCCTAGCATTTAGGAAAGGGGTTTTTTAAGTCCTCTAGTTAAAACAGGAGCTCACAATGGATGTGACGGAGGTCTTGGTCCCCCATTGGGTACAATAGCCAGTTCTCTACACTCATGAGTCAGTCTTACGAAAAAACAGCCTGATTACGAAGATGAATTTAAGAAAAGATAAAATCAAGAAATACCCTTCCTTTCGTTATTTAGATTACAACTTATCATCCCCTAAACTTTCCATAACATAAATTTGACACATAAATTAATAATTTTGTTAATTATATTGTAGCGTTGTGAAATGCGTCACCTTTCTTTGTAGGAAAGGTATTCACGTGTTAGAGTGACTATAGACCGGGTTGGATTACAGATTGGATTTATTGACAATTTACAAGTCGTAACTACCAGTAACTATAACACTATTGCTAATTTCCACATTTTACAAATCACTACAGCACACACTAGGACTTTTTAGTCTGCTGTGTCTTCACCAGTCGTTCCCTAGTAACAGCTTTAACAGTGGAGATCCTTCAGTTTCCGCGTTCACTTCGTTACTCTCCGGCGAATATCCCAGAACTCTCATAATTGAACTAAAATATATACTTGCCTCATTGATAATCCCTCGGCACGGACCAACAGAAAACACACACCTTCCATTGTTGCTCCAATTGTTTCCGTGGGAACATGTTTATTTGCGAAAGCGTTACTTAGTAACGGTTGCATATACTTGCGTATGAAGAATCTCTTTTCTAGCAGCGATGTTCTTTTTTTTTTGTTTCGAAATCGTTACCCAGTAACAGGTCTGCACGCTAAAATATTATAAATGTTTGAAAACAAAGTGTTCAATAAAATATCTGGAGCAAAGCGACAACTGAGTTCCCAGCATTGTTAGAGCCGTAAGGTCAGAGATTATGACGTGACCGTCATGTGTCTGAGTTGGAGTGACAGGTAAAGAGTAGGGAAAATCTTTGGAATTAGCTACTTGGAAATGAGAGGACAATATTAATATATGTCACAAGGGAAACAGTTGTAGGGAAGAAAGGTGAATGTGACTAGTTCAGGACGTTTGCAGTGATGGAATTCAGTATTAAGATTTATTGGGAAGACACTGGAAGACACCTACACAGTTGGGAGGGCCCAACTGTGTAGGTGTCTTCGTTTCTCACCTGAAGACGGAAACAGATCCAGTTTCCGAAACGTCGTGTCCTCCATTACCTAAAATTCCGGACGATGGAAATAGTCCAAAACCCCAGTAATTCTGTGTGTCATCCACCATCGTCAGGACCCTTTAGAATTTACTTATTCAGTATTAGGATTTTGATTCTAAGGGCTCTTACTGCATAGGATTAGATTAGTATACGAAAAGGCCCAGAACTGTGAGCATCACTAGTATGATTAGCGGTGATTAAAAACTCACAAAAAATGCCGATGTCCACTGCACCATATTTCTCTGGACATAGGATCTGTGCCCTCTAACGTATACGGAAAACTGGGATGAATAATTTAATTTCATTTTATTAATTTGTATTTTGTGTCCGATGAACTTATTTTGTAAGCAAATACTCGTATTTCGTGATGCATGGAGTGTAAAAATATTCGTAGCTTGTGGCCTGTGGAGAGGAGAGGAGTTTATACTGAGTAAATCCCCACGTGATGCAGACCGTCATTGTATTAAGACCGATCATTTATCGGTGTATAAATAAATATTGCCGACCTGTCAGGCACTATAAATCCCGTCGGAAGAGAATATTGTATGTTCGATTGTTTGCTGAACTGAGTACCGTGGAATCATGTGATATATTTCATGCGTAGAATCGAAGCATATAAGGGAGGTATAAAATGGACATAATTGGGGCACAAGAAATTTGCACTTCCAAAACAAATATTGGCCGCTCACAGTAGCCGAGCGGTCTAAGGCATGTACTGTCTTCGCTCGCTTGGAAACCGGGATAGTGGGTTCGAATCCCATTCAGGGCATGGATGTTTAGTTTGTGTGTGTGCGTTTTTCTGTGTTTGTGTACAGGTAGAGGCCTTGCGACGAGCTGATCACCCGCCCAAGGAGTCCTACCGAATGTGTAAGATCTAGAAAAACCGAAGTGAACGGAGAAGTTCATGGAGGTAGGCCTAGGCCCAATGGGGATGTAGTGTCAAGGAAAAAAGAAAACAAATATTGCGAATATACTGGGCGATGTGTAATGGAACTTATGTGAATCAAATCATTTGCGGCAGTTGTAACGCAACTACGCACAGGTTTTGCAGGATTTTGCGATTTTGCCGTAATTCTGTAAAAGTTAAACTACAATATATTTGTACTAAAGCTTTACACTGTTTCGTTTGCTTTCTGTCGCATCTTATCAAATTTGGGACGGGGGGACTTCAGTCGCTCCTCAGGCTCTCAGAGCGGTACTTGGTCCATTAGCGTCAAATTTAGTTAATGACTGCAAATATTCTTTTATAATAGGATTCTCATGGAGATGGTTATATATGACTGAAACTTGTAGGACTTCATGATAATTTATTTAAAAAGAAATAGGCATATTACGTAGGATTTGAGGTCTTCACAGCAATGGTTATGGAATATAATGCCACGCAGTCCGGCGACGTTTTTCTAAAAAATCGGTCTACTCTCATCTGACTCTTAGAAGACAGAACTCTTCATAAATGCGCTAGAAGGTTTTCTTTTATCATTTAACCGAATCTTTGTGCTGATTTGCACTGACTTGTGACTGATTTTGGCTTACGTCTGCTTAGGCACTAAACTATGTAGGTAAGTCAAAAATTATCCGCACTCTTGTTTTTCCAATCCATATATAGAAAAGTAGAGGTTGAACAAGTACTTAACTTTTCTACAAAGTCTCCTTCCTTTTCGATGCACTTGGTCCAGCGGTCCAAAAGCTTGCGTATTCCCTCCACGAAGAAGGTTTTCGGTTGGTCGCGCAACCATTTATGCACCGCTTCCCCCACTTCTTTGTCCGTAGAAAATCAAAAACCTCGTAAAACATCTTTCAGCGGTCCAAAGAGATGACAGTCAGAAAGGGCGAGATCTGGTCTGTAGGCAGGGTGTTCCAGCACCTCGAAACACAAAGGGTTAATGGTTTCAACGGTCTGGCCGTCCTTGTGTGAGTGTTCATTGTCATGCAACAACAACACTTTCTTCGACATTAGGCCTCGGCATTTGGTGCGAATTGCTGGCTTCAGATTGTTGGCCAGCAAATCACTGTATCTTGCACTGTTGATCGTACACCCTTTTTCCAGGCAGTCTTGCAGTACAGGCCTTTTTGAGTCTCAAGAAACGGTTAGCATCACCTTTCCCACGAAAGGTTGAGTCTTGAATTTCATCTTCGTTTGCGATCCCGGCTGTTTCCACGCCATACTCTGGCTTTTGGATTCTGCCTCATAGTGATGAACCCACATATGAATTTCAGCCCCTGACATACCTTCCAGTCAGAGAAATAGGATCACTATTCTTTGTTAATCATTGGTGCACACTGCTAGCAGAGCGGCCATGTTTACACTGTTACAGCATCAAGGAAAATGATGCGATCAAGGTAAAACTTCGATCACGTGACCACAGTAGTACCAACTCTAACAATGCATGCGTAGGAGGCAGTGTGACAAAACTAAAGATGTGTTATGGAGAAAGTGCGGATAATTTCTGACTTACCCTGTACAAATGTGACTTAAAGAGCAGTTAAAAAGTTGTCCCTATCCTCCCGACATTTCTGAGCGAATTTTGTTGGAATGCGATTCTGGGAGTAAGGTAAAAGGTAAAGTTGTCCCTGCGCTTAACTAATTAAGCACTACGCCATGGAGTTGCGTGTGGAAGTGTTTGTGTAAATCTACGTACTATTTAACTCGGCACCATTAAGAGGTGAGTGGTCCGCGTCACCCTCCGTGGAATGAGACTCCGGTAAAAATTGTGCAATAGGCTGGGCGTGCGTCAGAACTGGTCCGGATGAGGTGGAGAGTAAAGAAATCTTGCCACCACTGGGACTATTTAACTCCAACCCTTCGGCCGTCCAACCAATATACACGACAAAAGTCATTATTTTACCATGCACGGGTCAATTACAATCCGAAGTTTACATGAAATACATATTGAATTTTATCACATACACGTATATGGAAAAAAAGTTAAGTTCATCTTGCAAAAAAGAATGATAACTTGTGGGCCCATCGCAATCTGCAGTATGCGCATGCCTCTTAACGAATTTACGTATCGCGTTTCCTTTGATGTCAGTTCGTTGCTCAAGTAAGTTTGGAGCACGACGATACATATATATCCTCCTTTACTCCGTTTAATGCATTCTGTTTCTGATGTAAATCTTGCATAAGATATCTCTATCAAATTCCTTTTGAATCTTTGTACGTACTTCCCTTCTTTTTCATTCGTAATAATTTTTTTTTCGAAGAGTTCTGTCTTCTGGGATACGTCATATGCCATTAAAAGTCAACCGACGTTTCGGAGGAACATGGCACTTTTATATTCAGAATTAAAGAGTAAGCCAAGCAAGAGGCCAGTATAATCTGTCAGCAAAAGGACCAGAGCTCGGTTAATACTCACTGGACTACACGGAGTTATATCCCAGAAGATTGAACTCTTCATAATTACCTCTGTGAAAACCTCAAATCCTATGTTTTGTTTTCCGCCTCAGCGCTAGTAAGGTCTGCAACACTAAGCTTTCTAGGAATCTCTCAGCTCATGTTACGAAGCTTTATCTGCGTGGCTTATATGACATCACATGTGAGGGCTTCGAATGCTAAATTGGGAAGGATGTGGTTGTAATAGATCGTGGCCTATTATAAGCACTACTACTGCGTTTGGTCCAGTCATAATAGAGAGTTGTGGACAGAGATTCGAATGTAGAACCTCCAGCATACGGGTCAGATAGCAACCCAATCCCTCCACACTTGCTATGTCCAATATATAGAGTGTCCGTATATGACTGATACACTTTTAATTTGTTATACCAAGGTAAGTACTGGCCGCGCAATAGCTCAAGCGGTTAGTCGCTGGCTTCCCACCGCGGCGGCCCGGGTTCGATCCCGGGTCTGGTCAAGTGGGATTTGTGGTGGACCGCTGGGGCAGGTTTTCTCCGAGTGTTTCGGTTTCCCCTGCCAATCTTCATTCCACCAATTGCTCCACAATCACTCGCACCTATCATCTGGGGCTGGTACAATAGGCCAGAAGTGGCCGCAGTACAAGGGACTTAGTCCCATCCCACTAGCAACAAAAAAAGGTAAGTATTGCAGCTATACAGTTGTAACTAATGGACATTTGAATGACAAACTCTGAAAGTTTTATATACCCTGTAGATGCCCAATGTGAGGTCCATTTGTGACCCAACAAATGTCCAACTAACCTCATACCCTTTCTAAGAGCCTCTACAGCTGCCGCAATTTTTAACTTCAGTTCATCAGTATCCAGTGGTAGAGGTGGCACAAACACTTGTTCCTTTACATGACCCCACAGAAAGACGTCACGTGACCCACTGAGCACTGGCCCACGAATTTGTTTCCACGTAATCAGTCACACAGAAGCTCTTCTCTATGGGAGACGCCATTTCTGATAATTGCGGAGCCTGGAGATAAAGATAGGTAATATGGAAATATACCGCCAATTTTGAAATCTCCTAGAATTTGACTTTCCGCTGATACCGGGTGTATGTGTGGGTATGCTTTGGAGATATCCCGTTTAATCCCCGAAATGGTAGGCATCATTTACGGATACCCTATAGATATATTTACTTCCTTATATTTGTTTCAATATTGAGATTTTTTCCACAATTTTGAAGAAGACGTTTTGGAAGAAAGCGAAGTACCTCACATTGTTGATGCCATTGTCTGAGATCGGGTATCGCATGTCTGCTCTGTGTTTATATACTGTGCACCGACGTAGCTGTCGGGAAAGCGAATAATAAAAATATGGTTGGACAGACACAAAGGTTTCGTAGCTTAGCAATTTACGAATATGTTTTAAAAACTGAAAGAAAAAAATGTTTCCCGTTCATCAAGCAGCTAACAGATTGCATGACTGAGTTGTATCTTCTGGATGTTACGCCGTCTCGTCCGTTAGTTTGGTTGTTCGCTGCTTGCTTCATGAAAATTTCCTGCTTGGCTCATTTTTACCCTGAAGACGGAAGCTACATTTTTCTTCGAAACGTCTGTTGACATCTAACGGACTAGACGGCAATATATCCCAGAACATAAGCACCGCTGTGAGAATCCGAAATCCTGAATTTCTGATATACATAATTTTGTACTGATACACGTGACACGAATGCATATTGATTTCCAACTCAGTTACGAAGGGACAGGCGATCCAGACAATCGGGAAAATAAGCGGAATTGTATATAACAGTACATGACACCTGTGCAAAGGGACGGACATGGGGCTCCGTACAGGATTTCAAAATGTTAATGAAGTACAGGGACTTCCAAAAAGTTATTACAAAACATGTTCTGGTTGTCTACCGTTTTAAATTGTAAAGTATTTCATCTGTAATACAACAAAGCCAAACCTTTCTTAAAAGACGTTACATTTTTTAATTCACTAAAAAGTGTTTCTTAAATGTTCAAAAATGTCATTAACTATGTATGTTCGTTGTTCTTGCTACATGTTTCGGTAGCATATGTGCCATCATCAGGCGACACTTTATCGTTTGGGGAGGCCACTGCACTGAACATTTTGTCTTTGTACCCTCAGGCACATCGCCGCCGCCGTCGTCGTGGTTGTTGTTGTTGTTCTTGTTAATTTGCTTCCTGGGATATTTTCATAGCAGCCGTTTCATTTAATGTCCGGTCTAGAAAACCCAAATTAATGGCGGTGGGGATACATTGCGCTGACCACGTGACCCCCTTTATCCGCTAAAGTTGACACTAACTTCACCGACAAGCTGCGGTCGCTCAGTCGGTATAGTTCGCTTGCGGACTGAAACCACGGAGGTTTTTTTTTTCACTGTAATTTACCTATAATATATATAAAGTACGTATATTTAAGCCACCTTTGTATATTTAGATGTTAAGTTCTTTTTTGTATTTACGCGTTTCTTCTTAGCGTGTCTACTTTTTCTGCTCATTCAGCAGCTGTGAGGAAGGGGTTGATACATCTAACATTGACATTCAAGAGACATGGAATTCAATTCATGACCGGGGCACAGTTTATTCTGCTCCACTGCGGGTTTCTTTATTGTTTTCCTACTGTCTACATAAAGCCACCCATCAGAAACATCTCATGAACCTGTATAGCCTGTTTAGCTGACAAGGTCTGGTTGTGTAATCAAAACGAGATGTGTAAACAAGTGAGAGCGCATCTTTAGTTATTTATGAAATGCAGTCGCATCAAAATCAACTGCAGATATTGCGTGTTCTCGTGAAGAGGGTGAGGTGTTGCATTTAGATGAACTGGGAGGAATCGGTCGTTGTCTGTTTAAAGGGATCATCCCCGCATTGAAACTTAAGAATATTACAATCCACTGCCTAAATTCGAACCCTGCATTTGCAATAACGCTTGAGCGCTACGTACGCTATGTTCGCTATACGAATAGAAAATATCTCTCTTTATTGCCAATGTGACTGGCCACACAGACTTCCGTACGCTACGTACGCTATGTTCCCTATGTTAGCTGCGTCGCAGAGTATACACAGCGTACGTAGCGTACGTAGCGAACATAGCGTAGCGCTCTGTGTGGCCGAACCTTAAGGGCATGATGACTAGGAAATGAACCTATGGGGATGCACGAAAAATATCCGGAAAGTCCAGAAAATAATTGTAAAGCAATTTTGGAGGAGTTCACCTGTAGCACTTTTACAACACAACTTTATTTACTTTTCAACATAGTCACCAAGAATCGCAATGCACTTAGTGAGCCTGGAAAAGGCCTTTTTTTATTCCAGCGTCCTAGAAATTTCCCGCCTGACCTCTTAGCCTTGGAGAACAGTTCTTGACACTTCTGTACATTGTTGATGAAGCTCATCGATGGTTAAGCGTCTGTCAGCACGAATGCTTTCATCAGTTTTTTTGGACGATTTCATCAGTGACAACGGACGCCTTCATCATGAACATCACTTCTTCCCGCTTCAAATTCAGAGCAACATTTTGCCACATTTTGCCACATTTTGCCTGCTCATAACATCTTCACCGTAAACAGAAATAAGTTGGCGATGAATTTCAGCAGCAGTTTCTCCTTTCACGTGAAGAATTTGAATTATTGCACGAACATTACATTTGGTTGGATTTTGAATTGACACGGCCAGTTTAAACACACACTGCGAGCGCACCGTTGCCGTGACTGTGGCCGGTGAGCTCAACCCTGTCATACGGTTCCTATTTCACACGGCAGCACTGCCATTTCTGAAAAAAATCTTACATATTTACTGGACTTGTATTTTTACTTTCCGGATATCGCTCGTGTGATGAAGCTATTGTTGTAGGTTTTGTTTTCTTGTTACTATTGTCAGGTATACGGGGTTTGCGTGACTAATAATATTGGGTTCTAGATTTGATGACTGGATTTATTGGTAATTCTTTACACTTACAATCAAGTATGACAGCTCACAATCAATGACTGTATAAGACTCGTTCCGTTCCTTGCTGGATCACGAGCGTCTTCTCTTCCACTGCAATGACTGACGAACAACAATTCCTGCTCACAACTTGAACTGCCTTGAATGACATCTGTCTGACGAAAGCTTCTTGATGAGTCTCCACGGCTCTTTATACTCTTATAGTCTAGCTCGTCTCCATGAAAATCCACGTAAAATGATTCCTTGTCACAAAACCGTATTATAACAATCCGTTGTCTAACAATGGATGTCCATTATTATTGTCACGCTCTTAAACGGGAAGGCATTTACCAAGCTGTTGCCTAGCACTGAGTGGGGTGATACTGAGTCCATTTGGTATGTCGGACACTATTTAGCCTATTGTACCAGCCTCGGATGACAGATTATGATGAGTGTGGAGCATGTCGGTGAAATGAGAATTGGCAAGAGAAACCGTAGTACTCGGAGAAGACCTGTCCCAGTGCCACTTCGTACACTATAAATTGATTTGTTTCCCTGCAGGAGCAAGAGATGTTTCTCTTACCCATAAAGTCCAGATCTGTTCTAGGGCTTCCTACTTCGTATCCAGAACGTCTTCGGTTCGATTTATAACCTGTTCCACAGTGTACACAGATCGAAGTTGTTTGTGAGTTTTCATTCCCTCCACAAAAATTCGGACGCCGTGAAGCAGATCAAGCAAGTTTCTCCAAAATTCTTGCAATCCGGAATCTTCATTTCCTATTGGAAGTCTACAGAAACGAAGCAGCTGGTCAAAAATCGTCATATAAACAAAATTAAATTATTGTCCTTCATTTCTTTCACACACAAGTCGAAGTTAAGATTCACATTGCGCCTATGGATTCTAGAAATCGTGCGATGGAAGAAGCGAAAGATAACTATTTTCATATGAACACGGTAGGACCCGAGCATTGCTCTGTTTATAGAATTAGTGAGCAACGAATATAATCAGTGCACATCAGTATAAAGATCTGTAAATATGTACGCATTTAACAGAATAATTTTATAAACAAGCGACCATTTAATCATATCGCTGCGGATGAAAGCTAAGCAAACATTTGATGAACATTGCACTCACAACACAGCAGGTGGATACTGATTCTGTTCTGCGCATCGGGGCATTGACACATATGCTTTGTTGTAGTTGCAGTCCTCTTTTAATCCTCTAAAGCATGCATTTTGGAGATTGTTGCTTTTTTGCGAAATGCCTTCCAAATGGAAATAGTACGAATCGTTAGATATGCAGTAAACATTCAGAGCACCTTGACGTAGCATTCTTAGCGAAATGTTCTCTAAGGGCCCATCAGAAGTTGAAACCCAAATCGTATATGGAAGTTGAGTTTGTTCTTGCAGCTCGTTTTCCAAATTGGACCATCTAACGCACATTTGAAAAGCATAATATTGAATGTGTACTCAAAATGGCCTCGTAAAATATACTCGTGGTGACATCATCGACAGGAACTTGGTGTCGTTATGTTGTTAACAGCTAAATAAAACTCCTACATAACTCGTAAAGCAGGATGTATAGATTTTATGCTGTAAAATGTTACTTAATTTACTTTACGTTACACGTCTCATCAGCCTCTTTGGTACATATGTGTTGGAAGAGGGCCTACATGACCCCCTGAATGAGTTTGTGGCAGACAGACGGAACAAGTAGGGTAAACAGTATATTTACTATATCTACTCTTCTTGTTCCGTCTGTCTGCCATTTTGCGGCATGTACCTTGTACATGGTATCTGGCAATCTGTATGTAGTTCAGTCCTCCTTAGCAGGTTAGCGGAAAAGTGGGATAATTTATGAATTTCTGTAGAATCATAGAATTTAAATTATGATTTGGTGTTATACCATCTACATATACTACGACGAATGTGCTCTGTTTAACTGTGTTATTAACGATATCCATTAAAATGGATCTTAGAGAGATAGGATGGGATGGTATGGATTGGATTGATCTGGCTCAGGATATGAACCAGTGGAGGGCTCTTGTGAACACGGTAATGAGCTTTCGGGTTCCAAAAAATGCTGGGAAATTCTTGAATGGCTGCACAATTGGCGGCTTCTCAAGAAGGCCTCAACTCCATAAGTAAGTAAGTAAGTAAGTAAATATTAAGGATGCCCAGTTCGACTGGTGACAGTTCAGATATATATAGTAGTCCGAGAGTTTTAAAAAGAAAGCGCTTTCAGTTTGGACGTGTGAGTTCTTTTATTTCTAGTGGGGTGGGACTAAGTCCCTTGTACTGCGGCCACTTCTGGCTTATTGTACCAGCCCCAGATGATAGGTGAAGGTGACTGGGGAGCAATTTGTGGAATGAAGATTGGCAAGGGAAACTGAATAACTCGGAGAAAACCTGCCCCAGCACCACTTTGTCCACCACAAATCCCACTTGACCAGAAGTGGGGTCGAAACCGGGCCGCCGCGGTTGGAAGCCAGCGACTAACCGCTTGAGCTATGGCGCGGCTTTGGACGTGTTTACATTCTGCTGTACAAAGCTCTATTTGAAAAAAAGAATTACTTGGATCGAAGGTACGTAACTAATAGAGAAATGGAGAATGTTATGTAACGAGCAGATTCACAATTTGTGCCGTTTACATAATACTGTCACGTGTCTGGGGTGTGCGTGACGAAAAATAACGGGTTCTGGATTAGATGACTGGGTTTATTGGCACTTCTTTACAATTACAATCAATTATTTCAGCTCACAGTCAATCATGAACTGCCGAGGCCTCACTTCATTCTGCTTCTCGTTCTACGAGTGACTGCAAATGACATTAGTTTCCCCTATAACCCTTCGGCACGGACCACGCACAGAAAACACATTGAGAACACCGTATATACGGAAACGCCTTTGCGTCGCCCAGCAATGGATTTAACCTATTGTTGACCAGGCATGTTCACCGATACATTGCCTAGCAACGAACACCCTATTGTTGTCACGAGCTTAAGCGGGAAGGTGATTACCAGGCCGTTGCCTAGCAATGGGTATGCGTCACAATATCATTACAGCGATTTAATAAAGAAGGATACTGTGGTTGTAAGATATTGTACATATAGAAGAACATAGAAATGTATATAAAATTTTGGATGTAGACTAATTTAGCATTAAGCTCAGTGGAGGGCGTTTGCTAAGAGGGTAATGAAACGCCGGCTCTGTAAATCAGCAAAATGTTCCGAAATGCTGCATAACTCTGCCGTTATGCAACTATAGTAAGTCAGCAGCAATTAGATGTTGTGTACTTTTCCCTTTATTTATCCTCATATATTCCATTTATTTGTATCTTTACTCATTTACTTATTTATGCCTACATATTAATTGCATTAGTACATATGCTCAGTATTTAATTTGCTCGTGTTACGTTATAAACCTACAGTTGCATAGCAGCTGCGCTGCTTGTAGGGGAGCAGTCACCTCGGCTCCAGTATGGAGGGGAAAGGGAATTTGAATACGTAACCCTGAGCTTACCCCTCTTCTCCTTTGTACCTTGTCTCACTCTTTCTCCTTCAGTTCCATCACTGCACCAAATTACCATAATTTTACAGCACTTTGTCACCACGTCCTGAACAAGCTGTCTGCTGTCTAATTACTAATTACTGTGTGCCCTGCTCCAGTTAATAATAGAAGTAAAACTTATTATAATAATAACAATTAAAATCTGTTCTTGCACAATTACTTTCCACTACCATTTTAGTAACTAGAAGCATGTGGGTGTAGTAATATTCTTCTTATTCCAACTCGTCTCTCGAGTGACACTGAATCTTTCGCTTTAAACTCTTCTGTTAACATATCGCGTTCCTGTATCTTGTGTTTGGTTGACTAATTATTAATGTTATTTTTGTATAGTACATAAACAGCCAAGCTAAATCAGAATTTTGTGATTCGCATGACTAGTTAACTATAACATTTGGTTCTAAAGGTAACACATCTAAATCTATCCCTGTAACAGTCCGCGAAGGCCCATAGGGCTATGAGACGTCGAGGCTCCCACATTTCTCTAGATATTCTGCTCACAGATGGCGGTGAGGTTGTCAGCCTTACGCGCCGGCCGCCCTTTACCCCAGGAAGATTCCTGGTACTCATTTCTGTCAGAGGCTGAGTCGACTCCAGAGCCATAGTGCTGCTGGAAGGATTAGGTCAATTGAAAAAATCCATCTCATCGGGACGCGAACCCGAGACCTTCCGGTTTGTAGCGTAGTTCCTCAAACAACTACGCTAACACGTGTCCCCACAAATTAATTATAATTTAAACTTTAGATTATTTTGTTAGTCTGAGCGAGTCGGAGGAAAACGAAATGGAAAGTAGTAGTATTCTCACTGGAGTTACGTTTGCCATAAATCCCACATGTAAGGTTATGTGTTACCGCTGATGGTATGTACAGCCTATGAGGTAATATAGATAATACATGGGCTTATACCCAGGAAGCAATCTTTTAGAGTTCAGGCCTGTTACTAGCAGCCACAGCTGACGGCTCACGTCATTTCGCAGAAATGTCTGGATCACACGTTAAAGAAACCACGACTCTTGCTCATATCCTCCCATATCTCACGCTTATCAGTTGATGCAGTGTCGTTAATTAAGATCATAACAAGCAACGCTTAACAACGTGTTATGTTCAAGACGCTTATTGATAATTACTGTTTACTTAACAGAGATGTTACATCTTCTTCCACTTTCTTAACCAAAACTTCAGAACCAGGTACAGTACTAATCTATGTCTTCAAAATGCCCCTTGCTTCCCCCCCTTAAAGCTATGAAGAGATTAGAGATGGGAAGCAGTGAATTTGAATTTTAGTGTATTTTGTTATAAGAGCTGCATAGCCTCCCTATATTGGAAATGACACCTCTTCCGTCTAATTCATAACAGCCGTCACATTCAGAGCATGGATCATGAAACATTTTGCGTCAGCAGCTGATCTGTATGTGGAAATATCACGAACATGCAAAA
The DNA here is from genome assembly GCF_002891405.2 of Cryptotermes secundus. Lineage (NCBI taxonomy): Eukaryota > Metazoa > Arthropoda > Insecta > Blattodea > Kalotermitidae > Cryptotermes > Cryptotermes secundus. The sequence continues at coordinate 525,185 of NW_019742446.1, read as the reverse complement.
CTTCGGCTTATACAAACGAGCAAAATAAGTGCTGCATTGATTGGAGTAGTGATATTTGTAGTCCATAGGTGCCCGGTTCGAATATTGACGGGAATATCGATTACTCTTACAGTGAAAAAAAAAATCATGATTTTCTTAATTCTCTCCTGGCAAATCCAGACATAGCATATCTATTAGGTCACTGCCGTTTCCTTCTAAATCCTTTCGTATTCATTGCTTGTCATTTTTATCATTCGACGGTACCTATAGAGTCTGAGTTGCTCACGGCACCACAAGAGAAACCACGAAAGTAATTGAAGAAAGCAGTCTTCTGGGATTTGGCGCCGTGTATATGTGGTGTTAACCGACGTTTCGGAGGAACGTATCGCCCCCATCTTCAGGGTTGAAGAAAAAGTATAGGTAAATCTGCAAGCGACAACACCGTGAGACACGGTAAAGCAGACGTGTTGTCGCTTGCAGATTTACCTATACTTTTTCTTCAACCCTGAAGATGGGGGCGATACGTTCCTCCGAAACGTCGGTTAACACCACATATACACGGCGCCAAATCCCAGAAGACTGCTTTCTTCATAGTCACCGCCGTGAAAGCCTCAAATCTTACATACGAAAGTAATTGTCTTAATATCGCAATTATCCCAATAATGTTAGCGGGATAACATCTCCAATACCAGTTTGTATCATGTTAATGTTATCCTGCTTTCTACTTTCATATCTCCTTAAGTGGTTCGTTCACATATTTCACAATCTAAATTCTGTGTGCATTTCCTTTCTTACGGATGATGATCCTTCTTACTTTGGTTATTAGCAACACTCGATAGCAGCATCATTTTGAGACGTTAAAATACAAATAGGAAAAGTGTGGCAAGTCTGAAATCCATGATGTAATAATGTTTGGATAAAACAATGTAATTTATTTAGAGGAATTACAACGTGAATAATAACACATTACAATATTTAGTCATCACGTGGCCATCATCATCCTAAATGGAGCAAAAACGACTGGAAGCTTCATGATGCATACTCATAGTATGACAGTAGTTTCCTGTTGCCAGGAAGTTTATTAATTTGGTTCATATTTGAAGAGTGTCCTGTTGAAGTACGTGTGTTTCATGTTCTACCGAACTGGATGTGCAGTTCACAAAGCAGAAATGACGTATGTATCCTCCTGACTTTGGACATGACAAAGAAGCAGATTTTCCCCCTGTGAAATAAATTCAAGTACTTAATTCCTATGAAGGATGCCGTTTTCTGGGATGTGGCGTCATGTAACTATTGTGCTAACCGACATTTCGGACGAACATATCGCCTCCATCTTCAGAGTATAAGAAATCCGCGAGAGATGAACCAGCCTGAGTAGGCACAGCCACCTACGCACGCTAGTTTATAGCTCGCGGATTTCTTATACCCTGAAGATGGAGGCGATATGTTCCTCCGAAACGTCGGTTAACACAATATCTACACGGCGTCACATCCCATAGGACGGCATTCTTCATAGTCACCGCCGTGAAAACCTAAAATCTTATTTAAGTCGTAGGTATTAAGAAAGCTATGAAGTTCTTTGTGATGTTACAGAAAGTGAACAAGCAAAATTCTTCCATAATATATTTCTTCTATATGCTTCATATACAAGCATTTCAATATAATAAAATAACGAAATTGAGCTGTGCATTGTTTGTCTCCTCTCCTGTGCCTTTACCAACCATCTTCACCTGCTTTTCCGTTTCTTGTCTCAGTTATTGGACTTTTCGTACACTGAACGTCAGAGAGCTAACATAGCGTTAACCCATTAGTTATATACGTGTACCATCGACTAGATGCCAGTTTCAGACCACGGCGTTAATTTAATTTTAGTTTTTAGATACACCACAAGAAGTAGCAAAAACAAGAGAGAATGCCTTACATTACGAAAAGAAATGCCACAGCAAATTTGAGTGAGTACTTGGAGTAGAAACCTTCTTGAGTGACAGGCAGTCGTTCGGCTGTCCAAAATTACTGCAGCAGCAACTCGAATCGCTTTCCAGAGAAGACGAAGGACCTCAGTGTATTGAACCGCATGAGTATCTTCCTGAGGAACTGAAAGTAGCGGAAAATTTCGTGTACACTTCTTCAAGCCAAGCGCCTAGCCAAATTGATGGGAATTGGAAGGGACTTGCAAGACATTAGTAGTGTTGTACGTCTCGTGCCTCATTGGGTGTGTCTCAGTCACGTGATACTTCGGTATGCCGCACACAGGCGAAGTTTCCTTTGTATACCAGCCAACATTAGGCAGACCTCCGCACTCTGTTAGGCCAGCGAGGCGTGGGACGAATTCTCGGGCGTCCCTCCCGAACTTTGGAGTCGATATGAAAACGTCGCCCCAGGACGGCCAGCCGACGACCCTGACCCATGCATGACTGACGACACATCGGGGTCGAGGAAGCAAGAAATGACAACTTTAGCAACGGGTCAGCTTCTTCCAAGAAATTGCATTCAACTAGATTCCAAGCAAAACACTGATCTAGAACGGTCACTAACGTTCGTCCTCAAGTCCCGGGGCTTCAGATACCAGATCAAGTTCACCAGTTGAGTTCCCCTGAAGAGACGCGGTACTGAAAACATCTTTTTAATTTTGGAAAATAATAATAAAAATAATAACGTTAATTCAACGCGTGTGTTAATAATTGGCAATTATAACAGCGCTGGACCGCCTCCGTGGTCTAGCGGTCAGAGTTCCTGGCTACAGATCCAGAGGTCCGGGTTCGATTCCCGGCGCTACCAGATTTTTCTGAGAAGTAGTGGGTCTGAAACGGGGTCCACTCAGCCTCGTGAGAATAATTGAAGAGCTATTTCAAGGAAAAAGCGGATCCGGTCTAGAAAACCGAGATTAACGGCCATGAGGAACCGTTGCGCTGACGACGCGACACCCTCTACCCGCTAAAGTTGGCACTAACTTCGCCGACAAGCGGCGGTCGCTCGGTCGGTATAGTTCGCTTGCGGACTAAAATCACGGAATTATAGCAAATCTAGCTCATGTCCACTAGGCGGTTCTCGCCACTCGGAACAACGGGCTTCAACCTGTAAAATTGTACTCTATTCCATGCATGCGCCTGTATTCTACCGCAGACATTCCGGTCACCACGAAAAGCACCTACGTCATGATCAAGATGATCAAGATCGACTCAGAGACATGATTCTTGCATATATAGATTTCACCATAGCATCGACGCCTTTGTGGAATATATTACGACGGTAGACGATACATGTTAACGCATCTACAACTGGGCCATCCTCTAGCGCCTGAAACATGTGACAGCTCTCCCAGGACATTGCACACACACACACACACACACACACACACACAGTAGGAGATTCAAGCTTAGTCTAATCGCAATCTTAGACGACTGGCTCATCTTCAGAGCCAAGTTCCTGTGGACGATCTATGTCAACTTGACAGCACAGGATTCGCTGTGTTGCCTAATCTCATCTGCAACCCGCACCACACCTTACATACTTAGGCCTCGATATTGCTCACAAATGCAGGTAGATTCATCCTACTAAGAGCCACTTGAGAGATATCTTGGGCCTTGTTCCTGCAGCCGGGATCTCTGTCGTATCCTTGGTCCATGCGAGAACACAGTTCGTGACGTAATATCCAGAACTGCGACATTTGCAGGTTCAGTTTCTTGGATCAGGAGGAATTCAACGAACGCCTAGAAGACTTTGGCCGTCTAGGAGATCCTGTCTGGTGTACAACGACGCCATTATCAGTGCTGAAGTGTGGGCCTCCTGGACAGGTTCTGTTTCTGCACTGTGACATTGAGAAGCCCATGGCTTCTGCTGAGACGGCAGCCTCCCTCATTGCATTGGTGCGGCATGAGAAACGAACGACTCGGACTCCATTGTTCTATGTTCTGTTCTAACAAAGGGAAAACATTTAGAAAAGAGTATATACACGTATTATGGAGCTCCCCGATATGTAATGTTTTCCATCCCCTCTCTTAAATACAAACATTCTCATCAGAGATTTTATCTCTAAAATCCTCAGTGTATTTTTTTTTTCATTTAAAATTAAATATTTAAGTTTCACATCCATACAAAACGACAGATAAACTGTATATATTTTAACCTGTTTTTGTCTAGAATATGAGATGGAAATTAAATTATTCTGAATTGAATAGTAAATAGAATTCATAAAAATTTGATATGCTTTTAATTTCCATACAAATACAACCAGATATGCAATTTCCACTCGCAAATAAATTGTGAAATATATCTCAATTTATTTAACATGAAAATGGAATTGTAATCAATGTATTAGGGACTTCGACCGCGACACGATCTTGACGTAAAACTGTATGATGCTCGTTATAATGCTGTTTGTGATACTGATGTCCGTGATTGATACAGGTGTTTCGAACGTTGCTTCATATTTGGAAGCCTGAGTTTCAGATATCACCTTAGTGACCGGATATTCTAAATAACTTCTTCTAATTTCCCCTCATTACCCTGTAAAACTACGATTGAAGTGATTTAAAATGGGCCAAGAAATTCTGATTTAACTTCCTTCCAAATACGTAATTCCTAAACGAGATCTGAAAGTTTGTGACGATGGTAAATTAGTACAAATATTATTAAAGCTGGCATAGGCGTCCGGAGATAGGGACAAGCTCTATCGATTGGGCCCAACTGACTAGGTTTTATCTGAAGACGGAGGCAGAATCCCATCACCGAAACGTTGTGTTTTGAAAAATAAACAGGGCGGTTTTTAGATAGAGGCAAGCTGATGGATAATGTCCCAAAACATAATATTTGTACGTAATTCCTAGTCATTCGGGGCACGCGATAGCGTAGTTGGTTGAGGCACTATGCTACAAGCCGGAAGGTTGCGGGTTCAAGTCCCGATGAGGTCATTGGATTTTTTCAATTGACCTAATCCTTCCAGCCGTACTGTGGCCCTGAGGTCGACTCAGCCTCTAACAGAAATTAATATTCTTGGAATATTCTTGGGGGTAAAGGGCGGTCGGCGCGTAAGGCTGACAACCTTGCCGCCATATATGAGCCGATTGTCTAGAAAATGTGAGAACCTCAACATCTCACGACCCCATGGGCCTCCACGGCCTGTTACAGGGATAGCTTTACTTTTACTTACTTTAATTCCTAATGATTCTCTCATTTGCCGCACGAAGATATTTTTTTTTTCATCGGCACGACAACCCCAGTGGGCAAGGCCTACCTCTATGAACTTCTCCGTTCACTGCGGTTTTTCTAGATCTTACACATTCGGTAGGACTCCTTGGGCGGGTGATCAGCTCGTCGCAAGACCTCTACCTATACACACACACATACACACACACACACACACAGACTAAACATCCATGCCTTGTGTGGGATTCCAACCCACGATCCCAGTTTCCAAGCGAGCGAAGACAGTGCACGCCTTAGACCGCTCGGCTACCGTGACCGGCTCGCTTGAAGACATATGGCCCACAAATTCCAGGGAGAACAATTATGGGAATTAAGAGAAATGCGAACTGAATAAGGGAAAGGTCAGACACAAGTTTCACCCGGAAGTCCTAAGATCACAGGAAATATTAACGATAACAGAAGTGAGAAATATTACTTTACATTTCCTGCTGAATGACGTCACCACTCGGCATTCAACGAAAACACGGTTCAATTGAGACTAGAAGGAACTTAGTCATAGAGGAAATATTAAATGCAGATTGTCTGTCCCTCTGTATACACTACTTTTAGTTCTCCTGTTTGGGATTGACATGGCGAGTGGAAATTCAATTCTGGAGAACGGAGGCCAGATTATAAAATTAGCAGTCCTCATTTCAGCAAAATATTTCACTCATTTGCTTTGATTTCGGTCTGTCACCCCAGTCATTCACGAATATCATTTCTCATTATACACTGCTACATGGCTTTCCAATCCTAGATGGCAATTCAGCGAACGTGTAACCGGAAATGGTGTCACAGGGTGTATATAAACACCACGATGTTAACTATATTATATCGTCATTAATCTCTGGTATATAATCACTGAGTTTGACAAGGACGGATTGAAGCTGTGTAGTAATGCATTAGGGGATAATATACGTAACAACTATCTGTGCAATTTCGCTTGCACATAGGCGAAATAAATGAGTTATTTATGGCTATATATTTTAGTATCTCTACTGTTGAGGTATTCTGTCACCACAGAATTTTATCATCAATAAATAAACATTAGTATTAATGAAACCGAAAATACAGTATTACAGTAGTTGAGTTCCTTCCTGCCTTGTCTTCAGGAGATACCCGATTCGAATCTTGGCTGTATTACCAACTATCCTGAGAGATTTTCAATTTTTTTTTTAATTTGAAGACAACATCTAAAGCTTTACATTGACACAAAGTACTACCAGGTTCTTCCCTTTCATTACATATTCTTTATTCAAGAACATCTTCCCATCGAGCTGTAATAAATAACATCTGCAGTCGATACAGTGTAATTGATAAACTAAGAATCAATTAGGGATGAAGCATGAACACGCCATTTTGTTGCTTTCAACTAAATCATAAAATTAATTTACGTTTAAAAGAAATGATAACCTTACAGTTCATCTCGCAGTCATTAAATACGGGCTTAGGTTCCAGCTGTGCAACTCGAATCGAGCTAGCTTTCTCAACAAGCTCATTAAAATTATTGTCCATCACAACACAAACAGAATGTTTCATTATAATTGAGAGAAACGGAATTACACCCTACAAATTATAGTTTAGATTAATTAATTTTGGAACTATAATTTTCAGATAAGTACTTCTGTTATATTGATGGAAAAGACTTCCGCAAGAGATGCTTATTTTTCTGAACACTCTTATCTCAGGTAACATGTTTATTCTTCAAGAAAGCAGTCTTCTTGGATTTGGCACCGTGTATATGTGGTGTTAACCGACGTCTCGGAGGAACGTATCGCCTCCATCTTCAGGGTAGAAGGAAAGGANATTCTTTTCACTCGAAGTTAATATTTGAACTTTGATGAATCAATGGCTGTTTCTGCGATAAAAAATTTTACAGACTATTCTTAAACAAGGCCGCGCTATAGCTCAAGCGGTTAGTCGCTGGCTTCCTATCGCGGCGGCCCGGGTTCGATCCCGGGTCTGCTCAAGTGTAATTTGTTGTATTGGCACAAAATGGCGCTGGGGTAGGTTTTCTCCGAGTATTTCGGTTTCCCCTGCCAATCTTCATTCCACCAATTGCTCCACAATCACCCTCACCTATCATTAGCAATAAAAAAAATGCGTAAACAAGATCTAAAAGTCTGTGACGATGATACATTAGCAGAAATATTATGTTTTTGGACATTATCCATCGTTTTGTCTTCATTTTTCAAAACAACGTTTCGGAAATTGGAGTCTCTCTCCGTTTTCAAGTAAAACTTACTCATTTGGGCCCAATCGATAGATCTAGTCCCTATCGCCGGAGATACTGTGTTTTTAGATAAAGACAGGACAATAGATAATGTCCAAAAATATAAGACTATCTTTAAATTGACTGTTGCAATATATTTGGTGTATCACCTAAGTTAGTAGTAAAAGAACCCCTTGAGTATTATTAAAGTTCGTTTCTCACTGTGTTATTACGTTGTATCCCATTTGGTAAAGCGAGTCTTTCTCTCTTAAAGAAAGTAAACTTCTAACAATGTGAACATAAACTCAGATGCTACGATGTAAGATCCGTTCTGCACTTGCTTAGTTACTCCTCTGGTTACGGTTCTCTAAGGAAATGTTGTGTTGGATCTGCAATTACGTAATACGCATTATATTTTAGGGGAGAAATTTTCAACGATTAATTAAGAGAAAACACAGTCGACTGCAGTTCAATTCAGCTGTCTTCATGCCAAAATTTCTTGTATATAAGGGGGCACACGGTAGCGTTATTGGTTGAAGAATTATGCTACAAGCCGGAAGGTCGCGTGTTCGAGTCCCGATGAGGTGTATTCTTCAATTTGCCTAATCCTTCCAGCCGCACTATGGCCCTGGGATCGACTCAGCCTCTAATAGAAATGAGTACCAGGAATCTTCCTGGGGGTAAAGGCCGGCCGGAACGTAAGGCTGATAACCTTACCGCAGTCTGTGAGCTGATTATCTAGAAAAAATGTGGGAACCTCAACGTCTGACAACCCTATCGGCTTTACCATTCTTGTATATAATTTTGTAAAATAAAGGCGTATTCCCTGGCGAACAAGATATTTCTGGGTTGGAGAAACTGTTTCCTTTTATGTAATGTTTCCACTGTTCATCGACGAATTTATACACCGTAATGCCTTCTGGTTGCAAAATTTCGCTGGCAGCTCATAACTGCAGATATAAACTGGTAAGAGGAATTTTATGTAGCTTGAACTGAAGTTCGATTTCGTGAAGTGCTGATCCATCACCGTAGTTGGACTAACCGTTCGCCCCACCACTCAGTACTGGTAACAGAATTACTGGGCTAGTAGAAAACTATAATTGATGCTGATGCGTCATGTGATCTGATATTTATTCTGCACAGGTTTCTGCCTCGGCTAGTGTGTTCCATGCGAAATCAGACTCAATTCTTATTAAAGCAAGCAACATTCTTTCTACGTATATTGTTAATGGTGTCATTTAAAAGAATGTCAACTTCTGGGATATGGCGCCGTGTAGATCTTGTGTGAACCGACGTTTCGTAGGAACGTATCGCTTCCATCTTCAGGCTAGAAAAAATCCGCGAGCGAGGAACCAGGGTGAGCAGGTAGCTGCAGACTGTAGATATTTTGTGAACCAACGTTCCTCCGAAACGTCGGTTCATACAACATCTACATTGCACCACATCCCAGAAGACAGCATTCTTCATAGTTACCGCCGTGAAAACCTCAAATCTTACAGGATTAAAAAACGTGGCAATGATATACATGTATTAATACATTTATTGACTTTCTGGGTATTGCCCATACTCCTGTTTTCAGTTCATTTGTGGGACTGGCCGTTACATCATGCGAGGGCGTAGATGCAGGGCCTCGTGAATGTGGCGTTTTGAAATGTTTGCCTTAACTCCTGGTGTCTGGTTTATGTACCCTGTCATGTGCCGGTTCTGATGTCTGGAGACAGGGACTATATATGTCGATTGCGACCACCTGAGGACGGAGACAGGGTCTATTCTCCGAAACGTTATTTTACATAAAAACAGGACAATGGACAATGTCCAGAAGGTCAATAATTGTAACATACGCAAATAAAGGCAGAATGTTCGTATCTACAGCCATATTAAAAAACAGCCGTGTTCCGTTTTGTATGAGTATGAAACGTGGCCTGGTATTGTGACCGAATTGAAAGTTAATGAGGAGAACGTAATCAGGTTAATAGAGGACATTGGAAAATAAATCTTGAAGACAAAATACATACACACAGTTCTAGCATGGGATCCTCTCGAAGAAGAACAAAGATAAAGACAGAAATGAGGATGGCATGATAATTTTAAAACTTCTGTTAGAGAAACAGCTATAGAAAATGGAAGATGAGTGGAACTACTTCAGGAAAACATCCAGTAGTGGGAGATGAGTAGAACTACTTCAGGGAAACATCCGATAGGGGACATGAGTAGAACTACTTCAGGGAAACATCCGGTAGGGGACATGAGTAGAACTACTTCAGGAAAACATCCAGTAGTGGGAGACGAATAGAACTACTCCAGGGAAATATCCGGTAGGGGACATGAGTAGAACTACTTCAGGAAAACATCCGGTAGTGGGAGATAAGTAGAATTACTTCAGGGAAACATCCGGTAGCGGGAGATGAGTAGAACTATTTCAGGGAAACATCCGGTAGCGGGAGATGAGTAGAACTACTTCAGGGAAACATCCGGTAGTGGAAGATGAGTAGAACTACTTCCGGGAAACATCCGGTAGCGGGAGATGAGTAGAACTACTTCAGGGAAACATTCAGTAGTGGGCTAACCTATTTGTTACCTGTGAGTTAAAAATATGGGTTATGCTTTCAGACAGATATTTGGCTATTTTTAATTATATTTTATTGCATTAAATTACTTATATATTTATACATATTGATGTATTTACACGCGTGTGAAGGACAGAGGCCGGGAAAAATCAAATCTCTGAGCAGAAATCTTTGGACGATTACTTTTTTCTAATATAATTTATGTAGTAAGTTTCGGTAAGTTTGTTGTGGAACAAGTTCGGGTATGAGAGGCGGTGGTTATTACGTGTCAAAGTATTCATACAACATTTGAACGAGCGACCCAGTAAAACCAAGGAAACAGCCGGGTTCTGGAACTTTGCGAAATTGAGGCAGGTGCTTCATCAGCAGCAACTCAGTGACGTGAGGAGAGTACTGCCATCCCAGTTATTGCATCGGATAGCTTAAGTCACATGAATCTCTCGCTGAAGCCGTAGCAGATGAATCCTCTGGAGCTGTAACATGTGCGCTTAGCAGGCGGGGCCTACCATACACAGTTACCGCAATGACGCATGCGCCACTTCCTAAGAGCGATTCGTATCTTACCATTATCATTAACACAGAGCAGGTATTTCACAATATTGTCACGTATTCGGGATTTGCATTACTAATAATAATGGATTCTGGATTCGATGATAGGATTTATTGGCACTTCTTTACAATTAGAGTTAAGTATGACAGCTCACAATCAATGTCTGTCTAGGACTCGCTCCATTCCTTGCTGGACTACGAGTGTCTACTCTTCCACTGCGAGGAAACACGAACGACGAATCCCTGCTCACACATTGAACTCCCTTGCGAATGAACTACTGCTGCTTTTCTTAACTTCCAGGCGGCCCGAACTTAGGTCACCAGCTCAAACGGTTCCCCTATTATTCTGTGTTATCCATTGCAGCGAAAAATAATGCACCGTTGCTTAGCAAATGTACTTCCGCTTCTGTTGCTATTCCAGCTTTAGGGCGGTGTTTACCGAACCGTTGTCTAGCAAATGGTCATATTTCCTCACAATACCTTTTGTGACAAATTTTCTTCTTAGCATTCTGGGGGTCTAAGCCATCGTGTACTTGAACGTGGGTGAATACTCGTGATATTTTGACAGACGCTCTACTTGATTTTCCTGAATCCTTTTAGGTAAATGCTGTGACAGCATATTAATTGATTTGTTGAGTTACTTATGATTTACTCAACGACGCTGTCATTAGCTCAGAAGATACAGCAACGAGTATTGGGAGTAATTAGTAAGAAATTAATTCAAAAGGACGCTGTAGAAACCGTCCTTGGTCTAACTAGAAATACTATTCCGGAATTTGCCTGGAAGGTTTGAGGAAAACCACGGCAACTATCAGTCACGATAATCTGTCTCTGGACAGAGATTTCAACACTGGAAGTCACTTCGAAGGAGGAGAAGAAGTGAGATGACTTCCGACGGCCTTGTTCAGGAAACGTAGGTGTGGGTGAATGAGTTCGTGCGTGGGTTCGATTCCCGATGAGGTGGATTTTTTTCAATTTGCCTAATCTTTTCGGACCGCACTATGGCCTTGGGATCGACTCAACCTCTTACAGAAATTAGTACCAGGAATCTTCCTGGGAGGTAAAGGGCCGCGGTGTGTAAGGCTGACAACCCCACCGCCATCTGTGAGCTGATTGTCTAGAAAATGTGGAAGCTTCGACGTCTCACAGCCTTATGGGCCTTCACGGCCTAATACAGGGATATCTTTACATTTAGCATCCTTTTAGGAAAATTTATGCTCATTTTATTCATTACTTCATTTCGAAACGTCGTCATTTCTACATGATTTAACTGTTGAAACTCGATTAAGGTAAAGTTTTCTTTACAATCTGACTGTGAACGCTCTGTTTAGTTCTTTACATACGGACGCTATATTATGTGTGTAGCTAACATGATGTCGCACCAGAGGATTATTACATATGATCTGGGAAGGACGTGGAAGGAAGCAGTCGTGGCCGACTTTATTTTACCATTTACCTATGTAGGCCCAGAAAAAAACACTGAAATTTCAAGTGAGATTTTCGCAAATATGGGCAAATATTGGAACCTAAATATTTTGTGTTAACCACTACACCGCAACTTTTGTATAAAGAGCACATGGACGGACGGACGGACGGGAATAGAACGAGTAGCATTATTTAGTTCAGTATTTTGACTTGAGACTTCCTCGAGTGAGGGAACCAGACGTATTGTTATTTTCCAGTAGTCAATAAGGAGCTGGCGTCTGGATTCAGTTATTATTATCTGAAGCAAGTCCCGTTTTATTCAAGCTGTGCTGTGCCTAATGGTCTGAGAACACAAAGAGCTGTTTCAAACAGATGTACGTCACGGCAGCTGCGACTCTTAACAAAAACGAGACAAATCTACCTGTCTCTAAACGGAGGCTTCATACTAAAGTGAATGCTAGTGCACTCATCTTTATAAGCCTAATAGCAAAACATTAGACTGAGGAAATACATCCACAGTTCTTGTGCAGTCCTGACAGTTTGAACTGTTGTAATTACTTTGGAAGAAAAACAGTACAATATGCTGTCATCAGACAAAATGGCTTACGGAAGGAAAGGTCAGGCACGGTGTAAAGCTATTTGATCTTTACTGGGCGGTACTCAGACTGACTGTTCTCTTCCTGCTTGTCAAAATTCCAGCAGTGATTTAAGTAGGCTAACAAATTCGTTCCAGCTCACCGCTCATACATCCATACACCTCAATATCGTCATATAAACCAAGGAGAAACGAATATAAGTAAACCGTGAAAAGTATATGATTGGCATGGAGATAAAGCTCAATGCATTATACTTCTTAGTGCTAAATTTAGGAAGTAGTCAACGTTATGCTCAAGCCGATTTTCCTCAAAACGGCCCCTCTCCAGTGTTTGTTGGACAAAAGTTTGGGTGGGCTCCAAAACTGAGGCGAACAAACTGATACCCCAGTCTGGAGTCGAACTCTGTTCCCCCAACTGACACGAAGTCACTTCAGTGCTGAGTTCTATCAGTTAACTTCATTGGTTGCATCCTGTTATGTCAGCGCAAGAAATATACTCAGTTTTAATATTCGATCTTTATTGCTGCTAAGTACATGTTTCGGTCGTACAAGACCATCACCCATCAATTAAGCAAGAAAGAAAACAATACAAATTACTTGACGTCATGACACCAGAATAATTACTAATAAAATTAGGATATATTGGTTGTCTTTTCAGTTATTTTACGACGTTGTACCAACTTCTTGGACTATGAATAAGACACTGTTCAGTGACAGTCAGAAGCATCGGGAGAGAAGTGAGGAGATGCGTTCTTGTCGCTGTACCAGCGATTGCAAAAGGACAGCGAGGAAAATCATTGAAAACATCAAAGCAGTAAAAGAAGTTCCAGGCTGGGAATCGAAGTGGCGTAGGTTTGTATGACTCGCCCACGCATGCTACGGGAGAACGCTGCGACGCGGTGCGCTAGCGCAGGCACTGAGGTGCCGGCATCAATCATTGTCCCCTTATCGGACTCTCGCAGTTCCTTGTGACCGCTCTGACCAGTGATCCCAACAACACTGTCCGCAGGCTGTCGTCATGTCCCGGCCTATTCAGCCCAAACAAAGCTTTGATGTGCCCGTCCGACTAACATCATGTCCTCTCATTACTCGGCACAGCGTCACAGGCAAGGCGATACTGTTGTCACGCCTCGACGAGGTGTAAGAACTGCACAGATTGTGATTTGTATTCGAGAGGTATCTGGTTCGAGTCTCTGCCGGGGACCCGCTATCCTGTCGGTGACTGTAGTGTCTCTTCTCAGTTCCTCCAAATCGAATCCCGGAATATGGGCCACTATCCTTTCCAGTTCACCTTTAATAATCCTCATTGTATTTTGATACCTTCAGAAATGTACCAAGAAAACAAAAACAGTGTTTTTATTTTATTGAATAAATCTTGTTATGCTTGCTATGAACTCAAATATGTAGTAGTAGTAGTAGTAGGAGGAGGAGGAGGAGGAGGAGGAAGAGTAATTTTAGTGGCAGAAGTAGTAGTTTTAGCAGTATTAATAGCAGTAGTAGCAATAGGAATGACAGATTCAGTAGCAGTAACAACAGATTATTATCATTATTATTAATAGTAGTAGTAAAACAAGGAAAATTGGCAAATTCCTTACGGTTTCCTCATTTAATTCGATGACTGGAGAAATGCCAACAGGAAGCTCGACACTGTCCCTTGAAACAAGCAACAGCTCTCTGTGGTTAATAGAGCTTGTGTTTTGTTTAAACTAAGCATGTTTGGAAATCCAGCATTCTTCGTTTTTCTTTTCAGAAACTTGGCCGCATAGAACACAGAAGCTGGGCCAGCAGGTTGCTGGTTACACATGGCTAGTTTATGTGAACAGGATGCAATGCTAGCTTAGTCCTTACACCGTGGAAGGAAATAAGGTAGTTGATTGTCACCAAACTGGAGAAGCATTTGCCTGCCTTCAGTTGAGTTCCAACCCAAGCGCCGTTAGAACACACCAGCAATCACTGACACGAAGTGACAAAAAGGGCATCCTTCCAGTGCCCGTAGATGGTAAGAATCGCTGCATGCTGTGTCTTCTGACAGACTTTTTTTTTTTCTGTGGCGCTACAGCCCCAATTTGAGCCTAGGCCTACCTCCATGAAACTCTCCGTTTCACTTCGGTTTACTAGATCTTAAACATTCGGTAGGACTCCTTGGGCGAGTGATCAGCTCGTCGCAAGGCCTCTACCTGTAGACAAACACAGTAAAACGCACACAAACATCCATGCCCTGAGTGGGATTCGAACCCACGATCCCGGCTTTCCGAGCGAGCGAAGACAGTGCATGCCTTAGATCGCTCGGCTACCGTGACCGGCGCTTCTGACAGACTTACCAACCACCAACCTAAATACGAGGTATCAAAAATAACACAGTGCAAGATTTTCCCCCCTTCTCGCTCCCAATTTGGAGCACAGGGCTGATTGCTCAGTTTCATTCATCATTTTACAGACGGTAGGATTCCTTGGACGGGTGATCAGCCCGTCGCAAGGTCTCTATCTAAACACAGGACAACTCAAACAGGGAATAAACTCATACACACAAACATCCATGCCTTGTGTAGGATTCGAGCCCACGATCACGGCTTCCAAGCGAGCGAAGAGAGTTCATGCCTTAGACCGCTCGCCTACCTTGACCGGCAAGATTAATAATTAATATACAATAAATCGACATACCTGAATGGCTGGTTGACCATTTGCAGGTATTTTTCTTGTGCTTAATGTTTTCCTTACTTACTTGACCCAAGACAGATGAAGCTAATAGGAAGTGAACTTCAAAACAAGGGAAGTAATAGATTGTTTTTCAGGTAGACGAAATTAGGGAGAATGTTACAGGCGACACATTCAGCACATAAAGTGGAAACAAGTACGTAATACGTATGTACAACCTGTCGTTCGGAGTGTAACGTGAGATCTAGACCTATACGGAATGCTGATATGGCGATGCCAGTGACGGTAGCCGAGCGGTCTAAGGCATGCACTGTCTTTCGCTCGCTCGGAAGCCGGGATCGTGTGTTGAAATCTCACTCAGGGCATGAATGTTTAGTGTTTGAGTGATTATGTGTGCTTTTCTGTGTTTCTGTACAGTTAGAGGCCTTGTGACAAGCTGATCACTCGACAAAGGAGTCCTACCGAATGTCCAAGGTCTAGTAAACCGAAGTGAAACGGAGAGTTTCACGGAGCTAGACCAAGGCCCAAATTGGGGCTGTAGCGCCAACGGAAAAAAGAATACGGTAATGATTGTGAGAAACGCCGAATAATTCGATAAGGTCTGGCCTACATCCAGAAGGCTCAGAATAGAATCAAGTTGCCGGTTTTGCAAAATACGGCGATGAAGCATCTGTTTCCACGAATGAAGGAAAATTTTTCACCAGATAAATAATTATTGCCTTCTCTAGAAACCGGTTTACAGTGGAACCTAAAAAATAATCCAGTCAGCTTCAGAATTTGTGTTATTAGATCTAATCTGGACTCATAATTGTTCTTGCAAAAACGCATATTTATAACTCGCCAATTTTAAAATCATCGTTCATGTCTTTGATACAAACAAAATGGTGGGATTCGAGCTCGAGACTCCTGAGTCCACTCTCTTGGGTCACATGAGGTCATGAGTTCAGGGATGAACTTATCGCTTTCAAAAATAGCTAATTCGGGAGTGGAATGCACACAGAACGGCGTAAGAGCGAAGAGAGAGATCAGCTTCATGCTCTGGTAGACTTAACGCTGTAAGCACTGGCTAGGAGAGACAGAGAAGAGATCTATAGACCGCAGCATGGCAATCTGGCGTGTTCATTCATTTACTGACCCTGTGGGACCTCAGATTTTGCCTCTTTGCAACAACTATCTGGTCACGTACAGTCGTTTGCGTAGTTCATCTATTCAGATAAATACAGTTACACCCAACTAAGAACGGGGGAGCCAGGGAATGATAAGCAAAGCCGAGCTGGTTCAGATAATCAGAAAACACCCCAAGTTAGAGTGAAAAGTTCCTTATAATGAGGAGAAATCAGGTGCACACCTACACAGTTCCTCTTATTGTCATTTAACGACTCTCACTTAGCTACTGAATTTGCTAAAACCCGCTATGGGAGTGCTTGCGCTCGGTGAAGTTACAGGATCCTGTTTGAGGAGCTGGGTTTGTGTGATCTTGTAATAGTAAAAAGCCGTACAATTGACCTAATCCTTCCAGCCGCACTATGGCCTTAGGGTTGACTCAGCCTCTAACAGAAATGAGTACCAGGAATATTCTTGGAATATTCTTGGGGTAAAGGGCGGCCGGCGCGTAGGGCTGATAATGTTGTTGCCATCTGTGAGCCGATTTTCTAGAAAATGTGGGAACCTCAACGTCTCACAACCCTTTGGGCCTCCACGGCCTGTTACAGGGATACCTTTACTTTACTTTACTTTACTTTACTTTACTTTAGTTTGTTTCTAATTACAATTAGGTAATTCTGACAGAAAAAAATATTACAGCGTGTCAGAAAAGTTCAGTAACCCAGAAGTATATATGGACAAATACCGTCTTAAGTGCAACAATTTTATTGTAGTTTTTTCTTCTTTTTCCTCCTCCACACTACATGTTTCGGCCCTAAATGGCCATCATCAGGTGTGTATCACTCACGTAACTGTTACACTGCTTGTTAAAAATGTAAAAATCTCAGTCTTTCTAATTGTATAAAATCTTTGTTAATCTACACGCGTCGATTTGATTTTTAAATTAGCACTTTTTAAACCTTAATTCAAGTTAAAATGTCTATAAGATCTTTGTTCTCTTTCTTTTTCAAATTAAAATTTTTCAGGGTACATGCCCTATATCTACGGTGCTGCAGCGGCCACTTCTTGTTTTTATCGCTGTTCATGTGTTGTCTGTAATATACAAATATTTGTGTTACTATCTTATGTTATGTCTTGTTATGTTATTCTTATATGTTTATACTGTTATTTGTACTTACTCAGTGTAGGCGCTCTCTGTGTGTGTCGCTGCTTATCTTTAATACGTGTGCTGTCTGGTGTATTGTGTGCTGTGTTTCATGTTGGTGGGTGTTGGAGGGGGA
>NW_019742446.1:502942-506459 GCF_002891405.2 Cryptotermes secundus | reverse complement strand
AGTGGCCGCTGCAGCACCGTAGATATAGGGCATGTACCCTGAAAAATTTTAATTTGAAAAAGAAAGAGAACAAAGATCTTATAGACATTTTAACTTGAATTAAGGTTTAAAAAGTGCTAATTTAAAAATCAAATCGACGCGTGTAGATTAACAAAGATTTTATACAATTAGAAAGACTGAGATTTTTACATTTTTAACAAGCAGTGTAACAGTTACGTGAGTGATACACACCTGATGATGGCCATTTAGGGCCGAAACATGTAGTGTGGAGGAGGAAAAAGAAGAAAAAACTACAATAAAATTGTTGCACTTAAGACGGTATTTGTCCATATATATTGTGTGAGTGTAACAGGATGCTGAAGTATAATATTGTAACCCAGAAGTAATTTTGAGGTGTAACAGACCACACACAGGACCTCATACGTAGAAGAGGGAGAGAAAAGAGTATAGAAGTTGGGGGAGGAGGAGGAAAGGAGGCAGTTGGTGAACGGACATTATAAATGTCCTGATATCCGCGAATCTTTAATATTTCAAGGAATTAATTCTATTCTATAACATCTGTTATAGTTATATAGATATTTTATTGGTACCTGTCCATCGTCTATGGTATATTTAAAACATTGTCACGTGTTGATATATGACCATTAGACGGGGTACGATTTGGATTTATTGACACATTATGCACACCACTCGCAACTGGAAGCGATACAGCGCCATCTTTAATCTGTACACTTTACAGATCACAAGGAATATTCTTCTCAGTCATCATTAGTCGTATCCTGGAAACGGATTTATAACTATCTTACTTCAAATCACATTCAAAAATCTTCAGATTACACGCTAAATCATCTCTTCATAAGCTGACATTCAACTATGAACTGAGCTCTCAGTCAGAGTCAGAGTCAAAGTCAGAGTCAGAGTCAGAGTTACTTTACGAGTGGCGGTTTGCCGCGTATGGTAGGCCGCACACCGGCATGCGTCAAAACATGTAACAGTCAAGACACGATATCTGCGACATGATGCAAAGAAAGGAACACAGTTGAAACGAATGATATTATGAAAACCGCCGCACACCGGTCTGAATCATGATGCTGACGTCATGACTCAGACCGGTGTCGCCGCCATCTTCAGGATTGCTTTCTGTCTCCTTACTTGGCTTAGACTTCAACCCTGAAGATGGAGGCAAAATGTTATTCCGAAACGTATGTTGCCTTTCTACGTTCTACACAGCATTTTATCGCAGAAGATAGGAACCTTCATGTTAAAGAGTTCATAGTGATAGTCTGCACGGTCTAGAAAACCGAAATTAACGGCCGTGTGGATCCGTTGCGCTGACCACGAGACACCCTCTATTCGCAAAAGTTGGCATTAACTTCGCCGACAAGCGGCGGTCGCTCGGTCGGTATAGTTCGCTTGCTGACTACAGGCCACAGAGTTAGTGATAGTTTCTATTAATGTTATTCTGGAATTCTTCAAAGTTTCTACAGAATATTTTTTGAACCCCTGTGATCTGTTGGAGAGGGAATCACCACAGTGACGTAATGTTTGTCAACAAATAGGAAAAGTTACTGAGTTAGAAGTCTCTCAGATTCTGGAGGAACAAAGTGATAGCATTACTCTTACAAAGAGTTAAGCACTTTTATGAGCTCAAGAAACTCCTAACAGATAAAGAGTAATACAGAAAGTTAAGATATCAAGCAATTCATTTCAGTAACTGACATCGGTAATTGGCGATAATTTGGAAGTCGCTATTAATCTCAGGCATGTTAACTGCAGGCGCGTGTTAGAACAAAGCTAACCACTGAGGCAGCCTATTGTTCTCCGTCATGACTAAATTATTCATTGAATCACACCCACGATAATCCTCCCACAACAGTTCTAGCTTAATTGAACGAAAGCTGTGTAAATTTGTATTTCGGAAAACCAAATACTATAAATTATCTCAACATTTAATTTCATAAATCTCATTTTCTTATATATGTGTGACTAAGAAAAGCCGTTGAAAGTTTGGTCAATAGAATTCTAAGGCTGAAGTGCACCCTCTGCTCTTTTTCCCCTATTGGCGCTACAGCCCCAATTTTGGCCTTGGCCTACCTCTCCGTTTCACTTCGGTTTACTGGATCTTAGATATTCGGTAGGACTCCTTGGGCCGGTGATCAGCTCGTCGCAAGACCTCTACCTGTACACAAACACAGAAAAACGCATATACACACAAACACTGACCATACATGCCCTGAATGGGAATCGAACCCACGATCCAGACTTCCAGACTGTGCATGCCTTAGACCGCTCGGTTACCATGACCGGCAGCCTCTGCTTTACCTTATTAATATTTCCTCAGTGATTAGGACTAGGCTTTTCCTCTTGTGCATTTTCATATTCATTTATGAAAGACATTCTATGAGGCGTTTAGGATGATTTCTCGACGGCAAATCGGCCTATAACGAGGTCTATGCCTAGAACACAGCATAGTCCTATCGCATATATCAGTACTCCGAAAGGGATTCAAACAAGCAACCGCACAGTCTGAGGGTTATGATCCCAGGTGTCTTCACGATGATTCCTATGCTGTAGATCGATCTATATAGTAACTGGCTACATGATGGGCGGTCAGGATTCTATTCCCGGCAGAAGGAAGGTATTTTTCTCTTCTCTACAACGTCCTAGGCGGGCTTTGGGGCCTATCCGCCCTCCTATCCAACATCCTCGTATACTGGGGGTTTTCCCCCCGGAGTAAAGTGGCTGGAGAGTGAAGCTAACCACTCACCTCCATCTAGCACCGAGGTAAGAATGTCGGGGTTATACGACTTCAGCTCCCCGATATAGCTTCATGGGGACAAATTTGCCTTACAATTTTTACTGAAGAAACCAAATTCAAAGGTCCGTTTAAGTGCATATACTCGAGATACGAATTTCCAAATCTGAACGCTGGCATAAAATTCAAGATTTAATAACTCTGTTGATTTTCCTACGTCATATCACATAGAACGCCGGTCACGGCAGCCGAGCGGTCTAAAGCCGGGTCCAGACTTGTTGCGTATTCCTGTATCGTATCTCCGTTGCGTATCGTCCGATGCAACGCGACAAAATTTTGCGTCCAGTCTTGTTGCGTATCAACCGATGCAACGCGATAAAATTTCTCCTTGGCAACGAAGAAATGAATCTCAGTCTCGAGCCAGATTTCAGTCAGCAATGACTACACCCAACCTGACGGTAGCAGCGGCCGCGTACATCTATCTTCACTATGCTATAAAGGGAAGAAGAACAAAATCACGACGTGTGTGGATATCACCGATCTATGCCAGTAGGAAAGTATACAATGGGTCCAATCTTTTGGCGGACTTAAATTTTCAGTCAGTCAGTGGGATGTACAAAAATTTCACAAGGATGCATCCGTCAGATTTTGAGTTATTGATAAATTTGATCGGGCCGAAATTTTTTAAAAAAGATACCGTGTTCAGAAAAGCAATTCCTGTTCAGGAAAGGTTGGCTGTAACACTGCGATTTTTGGCAACTG
>NW_019742446.1:459001-499436 GCF_002891405.2 Cryptotermes secundus | reverse complement strand
AATGTTTAAAACTCCGTCTAATATGTTAAAATTATAATGTTAAAATATACCGACCTGTTAAATACAGATCAATGACTATAATTTACTTCTACTCTTTTACTCTATTTTAACAAACAGTATTTACCACCTGATAGTTCAAGATAGACTGCTATATTCGACCCACTTGTGTTGCCTTGCATCAAACCAACGAATGTTGTCTTCCCAACGTTCTAGGAATTCCTTACAGCATTTACGACCTGATAAGACTGCTATATTCGACCCACTCGTGTAGCCGTGCATCAAACCAACGAATGTTTTCCTCCCAACGTTCTAGGAATTCCTTTGACTCGGGGCAGAAATACCGACAGTGGCTGGAACGTGTCCAAACGCGAATGTTCGACGCTCGACATTCGTAGCTCGTAGATTGGAAGCTCGGCCACACGATGCGACAAACTATCAAGCGTCGAACGTTGGAGGGTGTTCGTAGCATCGTGTAGCGCCGGCATGAATGTGTTGATTGTTCTCTTATTAACAAACGTATGAGCCGGGGTAGCGAGTATACCGAGTGGCTACGGGCTGGAGGACTAAGGGGTCGGAGTTCGAGCCCCAGTAGGGTAAAGAATTTTCTTTTCTCCACGTCGGTCAGTCCAGATCTGGGGTCCATCCAACCTCCTATCCAAAGGATACCGAGGACTCTTTCCCAGGTAGTAAAGCGGCCAGGGGCATGAAGCTAACCTTTCAACTGCAACTAGTACTGAGGTCAAGAAAATATGGATCTATACATCCACTCGCCAATACGCCTTCAAGGCGTAGTACTTAATTAGTTAAACACAGGGATAACTTTACACATTAACAAACGTGACAATTGTAATTAAACAGTCCAGCCGCGTTGCCTCATCCATCTTAGAGCTCCATACTTCTGTGATATGGTTGCTGATTGGAGCACTGGAGATTCTGATTCATTTCTTATATTGTAGAACGCGGTGTTTGGCCAGACTTTAAGGGATTATTGCTTCTTTCATTCGTTAAAAGCAACGAATCTCGTTAAAAAATGTTAGGCTGATTTTTGTTGTAAGTCGGGGGGGGGGGCGCCTTGCAGGATCCTTGGCGCCTTTCTATGAAGTATCCTGGAGATGCGAAGGAAACCACGAGGAACACGGCAATATTACGCTTAATTTCGAGATTCAAACCGGTTATCTTCCTAATAATTTACTTAATAGGAAATTAAAGTCACCCCGAACAATGTGCTGAGATAACGGTGCATAAGTAGACGTGGTAGCAGTTGGCTTTATTGTTCTGTTTCCTTTGGTAAAGAAAGGAAGGTTTTTGTTTCAGTTCACCTGCTTGTCCTTGAAAATTATCCACCCTTACGGCAATTTCTGAGCGTTGTAATTTTTGTCACATCTGCTTTGTATTCTGGAAATCCCTGCTTACTTTTAGTACTTATACTTCACATTCTTGAGATCCCTCCTTAATTTTGACACAATTATGATTCATATTCTGGAGATCCTCGCGTACTTTTGGCACTTATGTCTAATATTCTTGAGATCCTTCCATAATTTTGCCACTTATGTTCGTATTTTGGAGAACCCTGCATACTTTTGGCACTTATGAATACCTAGACATAGGTGGGAATATAATATTAAGACAGATTTTAGAGAAACAGGACGGGGTGGCATGGGCTGGATGCATCTGGCTCAGGACAGTGTCCATTTAAGTGCTCTTGTTAAGACGAAAATGCACCTTCAAATTCCACAAAATACTGGGAAATTCATAAGTATTTGAGTGACTGGCGACTTCCCAAGAACTCGGCTCCGTGCAGTTGGCAATACAGATATAAATATGTATACAAGGTAACCAACTTCATGGAGCTGAGCCTTTCTTGAGAAGTCCATAATTGTGCAGATACTCATAGACTTCAGAGTTATGCCCAAACTCATCCACGAGCGAATACTTTTATTGCAGATTCTGCAGATTAATGTGTTAAAAATATATAGTAAAATTCTATGTACATAACTGTTTTGTTATCTGCTTGATGTATACATAGGCTGAAATGAAACTACAATATTCGATTTCACTACGAACGCACAGAAAACAGATCGCTCTCTGTGTCTCAGCCACGATGCAGTTGTCTGTTCACGCGCATAGAAAGGGCAATAATCTCTTGCAGCTATAACGGAAGGTCTTAGCACTGAAAAAAATTGTATGCAACCCGAAATTTATTGCCGTGTTGACAAGAGACCTCCACCGGCCCCTATCCTGAACCAAATCAATCTAACCCATACCATCCCATTTTATCTCTCTAAGATCCATTTTAATATTATCCACTCACCTACGTCTTGGTCTTCCTATTGGTTTCTTTCTTTCTGTATTTCCAACCAATATCATATAAGCATTAATCTTCTCCCCATTCTTTCTACTTCTCCTGCCCATATTATCCTCCTTGACTTGATCATTCTAATTATGTTTGGAGAAGAGTACAAGTTATAAAGCTCCCCATTATAAAGCTTCCTCCAACCTCCTGCCACTTAGTTTCTTTTCGGTCTAAATATTCCCCTCAGCACCCTATTTTTAAACCTCTGTCTGCGTTCTTCAATTAATATCAGAGGCCAAATTTCACACCCATACATAACCACAGGCAAAACTGAAGTGTTGCCTACTCTAATTTTTGCGTTCTTAGGCAGCAGACAATATGACAAAAGGTTCTGTACTGAATGGTAACGAGGAACACTCGAATTCGATCTCCTCTTAATTTCCCCCTGAATAAAATTTTGATTTTTTACTGCTGTTCTATAATATTTTGACTGTGCCACATTTTGAAGGGATCTGTTAGCTATCTTTGCATCATTATTTTGTCTTCCATTCTGGTGATGAGAGGCTAACATATACTTAGATTTCTCTATGTTTACTTATAGACCAACCTCCGTACTTACGTCAATTAAAGGTTCTGTATTTTTTCTATATGGTATCTACGTTATCTTCCAGCAGATTCACATCATCAGCATAGACCAACAGCTGATGTGTCCCATTTAATTTCAGTTCCACCTGGTTTCCCTGGACCTTCCTAATGGCATATTCTAAAGCAAAGATGAAAAGCAAGAGGGGGGGGGGAAACATCTCCTTTCTTCAGATCATTTTGGATAGGAAAATTATCAGACAAATGTTTACTTATATATACTTTAATATACGTTTCATAAAAACACATTGTAATCAGACTAACTACATGAAGACTATATGTAGTTTCGTGGGTACCCCAAATTCTATGATATTATTGTATAATATTTCATTCCGAACTGAATCATTGGCTTTCTTGAAGTCTACGAATAGCTGATGTACTGTCTCATTGTACTCCCATTTTCTCTCCAATATCTGATGAATGCAAACAATCTGATCAGTAGTTGATCTGTTACATCGAAACCCACACTGCTTATCACCAGTAATTTCATTTATGTACGGACTTAACCTTGAGAGAATAATATTGGATAAAATTTTGTATGAAGTTGATAACAGTGATATCTCCCGATAATTACTACAGTCAGTCTTTCTCCATTCTTGTGAATTGGTACAATAATTGACTCCTTTCACTGATAAGGCAATTCTTCCCTATTCCAAATAGAAATAATGAATTTTTGGATATCAGACCGTAATGTTTCACTTTTTGTTTGAATCAGTTTTTGCCGGAATTTGGTCACTATCTTCCGTATCCTAGGTAACACCTATTTTTTTTTATTATTATTATTAATCAGCAATCAGAATTTCATTCTATAAGCTAATGGTCTGTTTGGTTCGGTGTCTTGATGAGGAGTCGTCCAGCGACGGATCCTCGGTACCTTACATCAGGTCAATTGGCCAGTTTCTTTCGGTAACACCTATGTACGTATCTAGAGCGAAAATTTCTAATTTTGAATACTGCAATTCGAACAACGCTAAAGAAATAACTGACAAAACAGCAGACAGATATACATAAATAGATGACAGCTGTGCTCAGCAAGAATATTTGTTTTGTATGCCTGTGTTATGCTGTACTTGATGTCATTTTCTTTAAGCAACTTCGTTAGAAGTTTTCTCAATTCAGTGATGACTAATTTTTCTTTCACGAAGTTTGTAACGATGTTTCCAGATGCTCGCATTGGAAGGAAGGCTGTACTTTCTCTCGGTTGGTAGACAGATGGCAGCTTTTGTTTCTCCTGTGTTTCGTTGTTGAAGCGACTTAAGTTGTTCTCTCTTCATGCCTTCACGTACACGCGCTCCAAATGGCACTATGCCTTTGCTTCATTTTTATCTTAGCTACGTTCACTTATGAGAACAAACTTTCTTTTTAATTTCTCTGTTTCCCAATTATTTTCTTCTATTTGCAGCATGCTTTCGATTCAGACGTTTAAACTGAAGGATCCTTCAGTATTCACCTGCTCTTGAGCGAAAATAATTGAATTTGTTAGTTGGAAAAGAGAATAGGTCCATTTGCTGTAACACAGACAAGTTCGCTTTCCAAATAACTGATTTAGTTCCAGCGCAGAGCAAGAAAGAAATGCGCTGATCTTCACTCATATATTTACTACAAAAATTTGTTTAAATTATTATTATTATTATTATTATTATTATTATTATTATTTCCAGCTTTATATGAATTTGAAATCGATTTATATTTCTAGTAAAATAAGTGTTCACTCCCAGTTGATTAATCCATAATCTAATGCAGAGGTCGCCGGAATATGACAGATCGTAGATACAGGTATGTATCAACGTTTCTGTGAAAATTTCTAGTTCCATCTTCAGGATATTTACACTGTTACGTCTCTCTGAAGACACCAGAAGAATACGATACTGAATTCCACTTGCCTCTAATTTTAGTCTGGATTTTGGATGCAGAAAGGACCTGTTTTGTTAGAATATTTCCTTATTTGTTAGAGGATATATAAAGGTGCCAAGTAAAAATTTGCTCATATGTGTAATTATTAAGAGGAGAATTTTTGAGTAGATATCTTTTCTTGTGGCTGACTTTACGAAGCTCCAAATAACTAGAATTAGCGTCTATAGAGTAGAATGATAAGATGATGGGCAAACTGGAAATGCTTTGAATGGAACAGGTTGTGGTCTAACCGTGGTACTGGTCAGGAATTTATCTAGAAGAACTGAGGAAAACCATCAAGTTCATCAGTCATGTTACCGAGATTCCAACCGAACACCATTCGAATACGAACCAAAAGTTTTACCGCTACGTCAACCTTTTCGATGAGAGGCTATGTCAACTTTGTTCCCTCATGTTATATATCTCTTGGCATATATGCGCCATTTTGGTGAGATGTGAACCACTTTCCGCTGACACTTCAGAGGGAAATTATTCTAACGATTAAAGTATAAAATAGATTAGTGACATAAGAATCTATCCAACTTCCTGTAGATGTGCACGTGATGTTAGTCCCTCTTATGAGTTTTGGCACTGGATAGAAATATCCATCCTGAATATTGAAATGAGCGCAAAATAATCCGTCCTATAACAATCAGCCCGAAACGGGCTGATAGCAAATTAATCCAGAGCAATGGATGCTTTTATGTAAACTTATCTTTTATTCGGCATCGGAGCTAAGACATTTCCCAAATGTTCCATTATCAGAGATGGAAGTACCGGATCATCTCTTTCGTCCGCTTCCCCTACCAAATTCAGTGAAACGCAGGAAGTTAAATTAGTACCAGCTGACAGAATTCTAGTTTCATACAGACAGCTACCGAGCGAACAGTCGATCTGTAGCAGGCCAGGTTTCATGTTTATTTCTCTTGTCCAACATATCTGTCCAGCTCACTGCCGTAATCATCATCTCTCTCTAACGGAGACAGAGTCCAGTCTCAGAAATAAACAGGACGATGTATAATGTCCAAGAAGACTCAATAATCGTGCGCTTTGAACAGTTTCTTCCAAGTCTGTTAAGAGTTAAATGCATATATATAATTCCTATAGTAAAATCTGTCCATTTTGTGCAAGATTTTAATTGATTACGTCCATTTTTACATCTGTTTTTGTAACTTCAGTTGGTGTACATTGATTTATGTCGTTAATATAATTTTGGATGATTGTTACCTGAATCATCTGCGGAGACAAAATGTCCTACTTCTTTTATGACACAACACCAACAGTGGACGCTAAATCTCATATGTAAAGACGTTATAGTATTCAGTTTAGGTTTAAGGATGAATTCCCTCCTGAATATTGTCGGTATTAAACACGTATTGTCACTACAGAGGCGCTTGACTGGAATCTGTGTAGGGCGATCATGGTGAGGCCAAGACAATATCTCTCTGTGGCTCTACAGCTCTTTGTTGGGCCTTGGCCGCTTTTCAGTTCCTTAATCTAAGGGCCCCCCATACACACACAGTTTGGCCTCCAGTTCGGCCTGCACAGTTGAAGACTGAAAGGCAAAACTGACGTGTGTGGTGCTGCCGGCCGGCCAATCGTTTGGACTGTTGGCCTGTGGGAAACCCGTCAGTCCGTCAGTTCTGCCTGCAGGACCATAGCACGTGACGTGTATGACTCAACATTATAGGCTGGAAGACCGTGATTGTGGCATGAAGCTGCCACTTTATCTCCGCGTGTATGGGGAGGAAAGGGAGGGGGTAAACTGCCACAGTTTTTCCTGTAAGGTCGATCGGAAGGCCAAACTGTGTGTGTATGGGGGGCCTTATGCACAGTCGGTAAGACTCCTTGGACGAGGGATCAGCCCGTCGCAATGCCTCTACCTATAGAGAGAAAAACACAAATACAGAATAAATCCACACAGACATCCATGCCTTGAGTGGAATTCGAACCGATGACCCAAGTGTTCGAGGGGGCGAAGATATTTCATACCTTATGTAGGCCGCACACCGGCATGCGTCAAGACATGTAACAATCAAGACACGATGTCTGCGACATGACGCAAAGAAAAGAGCACAATTGAAACGAATGAGATTATGAAAACCGCCGCACACCGGTCTGAGTCATGATGCTGACGTCAGCTTCATACTGACGAATCATGAATGAAGCAAGATTGCGTGTTTGTCTCATGTCTTGATGCTTGTCTTGACTCAGTTAGTGTGCGGCCGTCCTTACCGCGGCCACTGTGACCGGCGGCCGAAGACACACACAGGGTTATACCGTCAGTAAAGCCGTATCGTTGCACAGCGCATGAGCAGTCAGGGCGAATGTGGAAAGCGCTTACGTGTATATTTACCGTCTACATACAGATCCGTGTTTAGAGCGTTCGTGAAGAACGCGCTGCCTGTAGCGATGGTTCGTGTTTGCAAACAAATTATAAGCTAGGTCGTGGATTCGGTATCGTCTCGAAACACGGTTAGTTGTTCACGTGTCATCTGTTTTTCGTGTTTTGAAACTAAGGTAAATACAGAATGGCCCGAAAGTCAGATAACTATTTAGTAAGCCAAAATACGTTAGTTTTCTTTTATATTAGTGAATTTACAAAAAAAAATTGTTCGAAATGAGATGCTCCATATTCAATGGAACATTCACTATGCTGCGATACCGTTCTAACTATTGACTGGAATGTTCATAACTGAACATTCTCGTTAATAAGAAAGAAATCTTATGTTACTCAAGCGGTTAGTCGCTGGCTTACCACCCCGGCCGCCCGGGTTCCATCCTGGGTCTGGTCAAGTGGGATTTGTGGTGGACAAAGTGACACTGGGGCAGGTTTTCTCCGAGTACTTCGGTTTCCCTTGCCAATCTTCATTCCACCAAGTGCTCCACAATCACCCTCACCTACTATCTGGTGCTGGTACAATAGGCCAGAAGTGGCCGCAGCACAAGGGACTCAGTCCCATCCCACTAGCAATAAAAAAATAATGTTTAGGTTAACTGAGTTTTGGGTCACTCTGTATACTAGAAACCCTAAGAGTCCGTCTGAAATCGATTTAGCAGACTTCAATTTTAGGAGACTAGGCCTCACTTCGGACTCGAGGCTAAGAACAATAGACCTAATGAGAAGATAAATGTGACTCAGTCATTTCGGTTACATACCAGTGACTATATTCATGCTGAGACTTAGGTCTGCTTCGGGCCTTGCCATAACTCAGGCGTTTGTTCGCCGGCTTTCCACCGTGGCGGCCCGGGTTCGAGCACAGTTCAAGTCTTATGAGATTTTGGTGGACAAAGTGACACTGGGGCATGTTTTCTCAGAGTACTTCGGTTTCCCCTGCCAATTCTTGTTCCACCGACTGCTCCACACTCATCATATAGCATCCGGGGCTGGTACAATAGGCCAGTTAGTGGCCGACGTACCAAGTGGACTCAGTCTCACTCCACTCCAAGAAACTAAAACTAAAAAAGTAACTAGGTCTGCTTCGAAACGTATTCTGAAAGTAACTTGAACATACATGTATGATTAATGAACGTTTAAAAATATCTTGGGAAGGTTTCGTCTCCTGAGTGGCAGTGGAACCATTAGCCACAGGCTTAAACCCGCCAAGGTTCCAGTAACTGTAACGCCGCGACAAGCGTTTACCGTGAAAACTTTTCAAAACTCAGATTGACTTTAATCTGAGTATTTCGGTTTCCCCTATCAATTCTCATTCCACCAAATGCTCCATATTCGCCTATCATCTGAGGTTGGCACAGTGGGTCAATTACTGACTACTGTACCAACTGGACTCAATCTCACCCAGCCCTATGAATTAAGAAACGATTATAAAATCAAAGCATGATAAGAACGATTGGAAATGACATAAGCTTAACTACGTACTGTTTCTTTAGACTTGAGTTTTCTATGATAAAGACTCTGCAATTTAAGTGCCTCTCTCTGGCCCGCGAATATAAAACAGATGAGCTACGAATTGACGCATCTCGCGAGGTGTTAAAAGACTCACTGTACCTGCAGTCCGAAGGACATTAGGTCCTTTCCCGTGCGTGAAACCCCCGGAGAGTGCTGGCCGATAATCCCCATCTGATGCTGAGTTAAAGAATTCATAGAGTTTAAAATCCACACTCGCTGTGCGACTCCATGTTGTGCTGTCCGTCGGCATTGCCTTGGCGCGAGTGTTGAGAGAGTGGAGTGGGGTCTGTAAAACCCATCGTAATACCCTTTGTGCATAACATTTGTTTCCCACGTATTATTTCCTTCACCAGCGCCTGCTCACTGGTCACAACACGCTGACTACTTGTGCTACAGTACCGGATTATTAAGTTGCATTTCCATTGTTGTCTGTGTTAATTTCTTCAGTGGCAGGAGCAAGAGTGCCTCATGATGCAAGAATATCAGAGATATGAAATATTAGATCAAGAATAGAGAAGGGACTGTTATTAATAGCGCCATGTAAGGACGTGTGAAGGGATGTGAAAAAGAATAAGCGAACTTTTTGTGTCTGTTAATAGGGATTATATCTGTGAGTACAGCGGAGATCCGAAAAATAATCAAGGAACGGGAAAATCAACTAGAAGGATTGTTAGAATCGCCGCTAAACATAGATGTCACTTGAAGAAGAAAGCCGAAGTCGACAGTTTTGGCAGGACTGTTGTCCTATGCAAATTTCTACGGATACAATTGTACCCTATATGGAGAAACTGCTTGCTACATTAACACACGACACAGATTTTCGATACAAAAAACACCCTTCTTGGGATTTGCATGCCATGGATTTCTCTTGGAAACGTTTTGTGAGTAAGAGGAAGGTACCTGTTGAAAGACGATGTATCATGACTGGAGATTTATTTACTTAAGATGCGTGAAGTGAAAGACAATTCGAAGAATCATTTCAAATAATTGATAATGCATAGATAGAAAGCAAGTTGACCTCCAGGAAATGCTGGCAAAATCCTGGAATTCAACGGGCGAAGGACACTGTTAGCGGGAGAAATAAACTCATTATCCATCACATGGCTCAAAGGACTTATTCTCCCAGGGGTGCAATTGGTGTACAAAGCAAAGTGTTCGAGTGGGGATTACCATGGAGAAAGGAACTGTGAAGAATTCTCCCTCTGGGTCACACAGCAGATCATTCCCAAATTGCCGCCGAAGAGAGTAATGGCTATGAGCATTGCTGATATCACAGCAAGGTGCGTAACAGACGTGGGAAATATGCGAAGATGAAAGATATGGTGATTTGGCATGCGAATGGCTGTCTGACTAACATTCCATTCAGAAAATGTGGCTTCACTGAAAATCTAAACCTGCGAGAACAATTCTACAGCGCCGACCAAATGTTAGTGCCTATGATCATAGATCGATATAGTTGTCCACAACATGTGTGGACTTAATCATATTGAACTGAGGTCAGCGAAACTTAAAAATCGAAATAAATTAAAGTGTTTCATGAGATATCAACATGAACAGACTGCAAGGGAAGCATTTCAGAAGTATCTGAAATAGACTGGAAAGGGTATTGCTGGCGTGTGGAGACGCTAGATCATGGGCACCGGGAGAGAGGTGAACTCGTGGACGTTGCGATGAAGCACTTAATAATTGATTTAGATGACAGTGACAAAAATTCTGATAGATATTCGGGAATTTTCTAATGAATAAATTAACGCTATCAGTATCAACCCAACCGTACCGTGGGCAAAGAATTTGCTTCGCTCTTAAGAACATTTGATATTCTGTTTATCTTTTCGTACGAAAATGAAACAGGGAACACGGTAGCGTAAATAGTTAAGGCACTATGTAATTTTAATTTTTTTAATTCGCTGGTGGGGGTGGAGTCTAACTGAGTCCACTCGCCACGGCGGCCACTGATTGGCCTACTGTACCTGCCCTGGTGATTATGACGATGGAGAATTTGGTGGAATGAAGATTGGCAAGGGAAACCGAAGTACTCGGAGAAAACCCACCCCACCGCCACTTTGTCCACCACAAATCCCACTTGACAAGACCTCAGTTCGAACCCGGGCCGCCACTGTGGGAAGCCAGCGACCAACTGCTTCAGCTCTTGCGCGACCAAGGCACTATGCTACAAGCCGGAAGGTCGCAGGTTCTATTCCCGATGTCAGTGGATTTTTCAATTTATCTAATCCTTCCACCGCACTATGGCCCTGAGGTCGACTCAGTCTCTAACAGAAATGAGTACCAGGAATTTTTCTGGGGTGTAAAGGGCAGCCGGCGCATAAGGCTGAGAACCCTATCGCCATCAGTGAGTCGATTGTCTAGAAAATGTGGTAGCTTTGACGTCTCACAACCCTATGGGACTCCACGGCCTGATACAGGGATACCTTTGCCTTTTTTTCACGAAACTGACACTCCGTTCAGCAAGAAATATTCATGTTTTGCCGGTGTGATA
Organism: Cryptotermes secundus; assembly: GCF_002891405.2. Lineage (NCBI taxonomy): Eukaryota > Metazoa > Arthropoda > Insecta > Blattodea > Kalotermitidae > Cryptotermes > Cryptotermes secundus. The sequence goes on along the minus strand of NW_019742446.1, from coordinate 488,201 downwards.
CAGAATCAGCGTACTCCCATTGTACTTCCATTTAGAGACTAGCTTGTTATTTCATGGCAGGTCACCGCTCCAAGCTATAGGTTTGTCTTCTACAGGGCTTGATTATGGGTGTAACCAAGGCCGCGCCATAGCTCAAGTGGTTAGTCGCTGGCTTCCCACCGCGGTGGCCCGGGTTCGATCCCGGGTCTGGTCAAGTGGGATTTGTGGTGGACAAAGTGGCGCTGGGCAGGGTTTTTCCGAGTTCTTCAGTTTCTCCTGCCAATCTTAATTTCACCAGTTGCTCCACAATCACCCTCACCTGTCATCTGGGGCTGGTACAATAGGCCAGAAGTGGCCACAGTACAACGAACTTAGTCCCACCCCACTAGCAAAAAAATTGGGTGTAATCATTGACAACATGTTCCTTATACACAACATAATTCCGTCAATAACGCAATTATTTCTATCACTCCTTCCCTTCACAACATGTTTCGGCCCCAAACGGTCATCATCAGGTGTCTCAGTTATGTCAGAACTGTTCTACTGTAAAGAAAGTCCACTTTTTCATATCACATATATCTGCGGTGATTTAAATATTGGATAACTTAGTGAACTTTAATTAAAATACCACACGCTGTAATTTACTTTAAATTGAAATTCATTAATTTTTTTTTCCTAAAATTTTAAAATTCTATTTCATCTCTACTAGGGAGGTCGTCCACTTGCGCAAGCATACATTTCTACATCTATCTCTCTCTCTTTGGGTTTTTATATTGTAGCGGCTTGGGTGTTCTCTTGTTTCCCGATTTTGTTGTTACGTCTGAAATTATTGAGGGAATTATATTATGTATAAAAGATATATTAATGCAACAAAATGCTTAAATACAACATTGACAACGTGTGCTGTGCTCTTTGTTGTAATATTCCGTTCTGCTTTGCTTGTCCAGTTAGATCATGTCTGCTATTTACACCTCTTTCACAGACATATTTACCGTTCTTTTAAAAATATTTATATTCTCTTGTCCCTGGTATTACAACAGCGTCGTTTTCACCTGCCAAGGAAAAACATTCAGCTGAAGGACGTAGCAATAGAGGCTCTGAAGAAGAGTGAACTGGAAGTTAGCATGTCATTATGGAAGGCAACAAAGCGCTATATGCCGTACTCTTTGATAAATAGTATGCAGAAATTCGTCCGTGAACCGATGTAATGAAACCAACATACATGCGTTTGGAAACCATGCGAAGAAGAGCAAAAGAAACAGCTCTCGTGAAATTAAAAATACAAATTTTAATCATTTGCTTTCGTGGAATTTGTTACAGGTAACTGAGAATTAGTTGCTGGTAAAAGGTAAAAGTAAAGCTATCCCTGTAACAGACCGTGAAGGCCCATAGGGTTTTGAGACGTCGAGGCTCCCACATTTTCTAGAGAATCAGTTCACAGATGGCGATGAGGTTGTCAGAATTACGTGAAGGTTTGCCTTTACTCCCAGGAAGATTCCTGGTACTCATTTCTATTAGACGCTGAGTGGACCCAAGGGACATAATGAGGCTGGAAGAACTAGGTAAATTGAAATATCATATAACCTTACTGGAAATCGAACCTGTCACCTTCCGGCTTGTAGCATAGTGCCTGAACGAACTGCGCTACCGTGTGCCCCTCAGTTGCTGTTGATATTGAAGAATCGAAGATCAGAGTGAGAAACCATTTAATGATGATGAAAATATAAAAAAAACATCGTTACAATGTGCTCTGTTCCTTTTTGGAGATATTCCAGAAAGGAAAAAAATCCTTCAGTATATAAAAGACCCGCCTGTAAGTTTGGATTTTTTCAGTTAACCTAATCCTTCCAGTCGCACTATGGCCCTGGGGTTTACTCAGCCCCTAACAGAAATGAGTACCAGGAATTAATTAAATAATTTTCCTGGGGAGTAAAGCGCGGCCGGCGCGTAAGGCTGACAACCTTACCGCCATCTTTGAGCCGATTGTCTAGATAGTGTGGGACCCTCAACGTCTCACAACCCTATGGGCCTTCACGGCCTGGTGCAGGGATAGCTTTACTTTTTTTTACTGTAAGTAGAAATACAATCATAGATACAATTTTATAGGTGATAATTAACAGAACAGATCAGCTACAGAAGAATTAAGAATATATCATTTTTCTGCATGTATTGACAGCACAAATTTTATGTCGTCAGCCCCGAGTGGCTATTGTGGGTCGACGTTCTCTTGGTGATCAAACGCGGGAAAAATTAATTAATTTGGTAACCTTGTCTGGAACTATCACAAGGGCGGTTTTATTAAAGCTTTTGTAAGTAAGCCTGGGTTTATCCCCTCCCCAAAGTGTCAGTAAATACTAATGGTACACCCAATGTTATTTGGTGGGGAAGCAGGTTTTGTAAATTTGTTTATGCAGCATGCTGGGAATCCAGGGCTAGGTTTCTGTTGTATTGTAAATGAGGAGACTTTGAACGCGAAGTGCTGGCTGCAAGAACTTGAGTTAAAAAATGTAAAGATTTAACAGGCCGCGAAGGCCCATAGAAACGTCACACATTTTCTCTAAACAATTGGCTTACAGATGGCATTAATATTGTCAGCCCTACGCGCCGGCAGTCCTCTACCCCGCATGAAGATTCCTGGTACTGCTTTCTGTTAGATGCTGAGTCGACACCAGGGCCATAGTACGGCTGGAAGTGTTAAGTCAACTGAAAAAATGAACCCCATCGGTACTCGATCCCGCGACCTTCTGGCTTGCAGCATAGTGCCTCAACCAACTACGCTAACGAAAATAATCAATAATGCTTTAAAGATATCACAATTCCAGTCTTTACTGAGCGCAAATAATTCGGTGCATAAAGGATTTGTCATGTAAAGTTCTTTGGCTTAGCAGAGGTTGTATACTTCAACGTTTAGTTGAGTATTTGGTTGAAGTTCGCTTGTCCTTGATGAACAACCTATTCCTAAAAATTATTTTTTTTCCTTGGCACTACAGCCCCAGTGGGCGTAGGCCTATCTCCATGAACTTCTCCGTTCACTTCGGTTTTTCTAGATCTTACACCTACGGTAGGACTCCTTGGGCGAGTGATCAGCTCGTCGCAAGGCCTCTACCTGTAGACAAACACAGAAAAACGCACACAAACATCCATGCCCTGAGTGGGATTCGAAGCCACGATCTCGGCTTCCGAGCGAGCGAAGGCAGTGCATGCCTTAGACCGCTCGGCTACCGTGACCGGCCTAAAAATTCTTAGCATGTAGTTTTCTCAAACGTCAAAACCGATCTTCTTGACTACACAGTATCGGATGGTAGGACTAGTGATGAATAATTATGTGGAAATAATTTTGGAGGAAATGGTAGGGCCTAATCGAAGTGATACGTATATACCCGCCAGATCGAAACTAAACACGTCTTGAACACCAGCACAAAACGTTACCTCTAGACCAGAGCTCTTCACGGCTCGGAAGTTGAAGATGTGTGAAACCACGATCAGTTCTTGAATAACTGAAATGTCCTAATGCGATTTTTTTCTTCAATTTTAATGAAGTGAATTATCGTCGACAAGTTCAAAAAATTTGTTTGTTCTACTGGCGCAGATAAAGAGAGAGAGCGATACAATCTTGCTATGTTATGAGCCGGTCACGGGAGCCGAGCGGTCTAAGGCATGCGCTGTCTTCGCTCTCTCGAAAGCCGGGATTGTGGGTTCGGATCCAGTCAGAGCATATATATTGTGTGTGTTTTTTCTGTGTTTGTGTATAGGTAGAGGCCTTGCGACGAGCTGGGCACTCGCCCAAGGATTCCTACTGAATGTCTAAGATCTAGTAAATCGAAGTGAAACAAAGAGTTCCATGGAGGTAGGCCAAGGCCCAAATTGGTGCTGTGTGTTATGTACATAGTAGTTGTGATGCTGGAAAATCGCAAACAACGCGACAGGAAGCTGTGTGTACTCCGATACGGAGAGGCGTACCCCTTTCCAATTTGATCACTACAAACATCTTAGGAATGACGTATCGAAAGGACTTCAACAGGCTGGTGTTTTCGTGTCAGTCGCAACGTCGGTGTTTTTCTGCCTTTTGTAGGAGTAATGGGGATGGCGGACCAGAGTAGATTGTTTCTTGGTTAATTTAGAGCCGCTGTGAGCTCTGCAGTTTGTTCTGCATATTGATACTTATGAAGTCGAAAGTACGTGTATGTTAAAAGTGGTCGTGGCGTTCTTTAAAGCACTGTCCTGTAATTGTACTTAGTGTTAATATTATTACAATCATCACCATCATCATCATCATCATCAATTTTAATGGAGAGTACATCTTGTTAAATGATATTTTTAAATTTGTTTTCGTGTATTTTCGGTTATGTACTCTCCCTCCGCAGTGCTTGGCTGTAATGAGCCTCTCAGTTGTTCACAGTAATAAATGACCTGAACTGAAATCAATAAACGGTTATCTGTATTTTTTCGTCGTCCTAATTGTTACTTGTTGCTAATGAAAACCACATTTTTAACTCCGCGAAGCCCGTCAGTGGAAACAACCTGAACTAGTTTAATCAATCTCCTATTTTCAAGAACTGTTTCCGGAAGACTCTGATTAATGCCATCCTCTCAGCAGTTTTCGGTCTTTCAACTAGACGTTTTTCAAAAAGTTCCCTCGACAAAGTTCTATATGTAATTTTTGCGTCTTCCGTATGAACCAAACATTGGTCCCATTCTAGCCTCCTGGATCCAATGTGGGCCGTACGAAATACGAAGCTCCCAGTTACAGGACTATCTACCTCGCCTAGGAACAAATCTGTTGTGATTTTTCATGCACGGAATTATAGTTTACATATGCTCTGTAGATGCTGCAGCAAGTAAGAACATTTTAAGAACAAAGAAGTTTGTGAGTGGGTATTCAGATTAACGCTATTCCCGAAAAGAGATTGTTCGGGTATGGCATAGTCAATCAAAGGAAATGCGTTTGATGTAATTACGAGCATAACGTGCGGAAGAGAGTGAGAGTGAGGACCGGCCAATGAGGAGCGGGCGCTCGGTGACGTCGCGGTAGCTGTCAGCCAGCCGGCCGGCAAGGGAGCCCCATCAGAAGGCTACAGGCCGAGCTGACGGTTGGTTGAATGTGTTGGCGCGAAGTGAAGGATTGGCGCGTGTAGTGTTCCGCTGCAACATGGCATTCGGTGTTTGTGAAATTGTGTCGCATAAATTGCCGTACGTAGTGAGTCACTCTTAATTTAATACTCTGCAGTTGTAGAAACTGCAAGCCAATCGTTAGTTTTAGGCCAGTTGGTGATGTGAAGTGGGGAGGCAACAGACAATTGGTAACTGGACAATCATCAGTCATCATTCAATTGCCAATGTGGACTACTGGCTTATGGATCTTCTTGTTTCTGTCGGTGGCCGGACTTCACACTTCAGGTAAGCATTAAAATATACTTTTATTACATTTAAGCACGTGGCTGTTTGTTACTGGTGAAAGTTCAGTATACTTCCGTAATAATACAATAAGAGATGTTTGGTTATGATATCAACATTTTATTATTTGTTTCTGTTGGTGTCGTAAAATAATACTATTTTATGAAGCATGACCTCTGCACAATATACTTCCTAAATGAAAGTTCACATCAAGCGTGTTGAAATGACATTCATAGGAGCTTTCACCAGAATGGGAAAATGTCGTTTGAACAGATTTTTTGTTAATAGGTTTACATTTTTCGGTATTATAAGTGCGGAATTGTATGATGTGCATAGTTACTATTTTTATAATCGTCGAGTCGATTCTTTGTGCTTTGCGCAGACCTCTGATTTCGTAGTGTTCGGCCGTCTTGTTCCATTAGTTGGTTTTAATATGAACGCGTTATTCAACGAGGAAGTCATATTGCCATTAGTAATGTTAAATATGTTATGAAATATTCATACTTGCGTGAAATATTGGATTTGGAGTAACTCTTTAAAGCGTAGAGGTGAATGTATTATCACCCTCTGAAACATTAGTCTCAATATTTCCCACACAATTAATTTGTGTGTTTTTATTATGATCTTCAGAACAAATATTAGACCTTAAACAGGAAATAATTATACCGTATTTACGCGTGTATAGGCCGCAGCACAAGTTTCAGACAGAAATTATAGAAAAAATAATTTTCTTGGAATATTATTTCAGGAGTATTACACTCTGTATTACTAATTATATAATTTTTTTTAAATGAAGTGTGATTTCGAATATAAGCCGCACCCCAGTTTTCCTCTTGAATTTTTGGCAAAAAATGTGCGGCCTATACATGCGTAAATACGGTATATCACCAATAAAACTCTGATCCAGTCAACTAGTGCTGCTTCCTATCGAACCAAATGTCTCAGTCAGTTAGTACAGTATTATAGGCCACTAACAATAAAAAAAAGGGTACAGTGTTAACATTTTCTTCCCTGGATAAGTAAAAGAATTTTATTTCTCGCCGAGTACACAATTTTGGAAACAAATCGCCGTACTTAGGTAAGCATTGGAAAGAGCTCAGTCATCTTATAATATGATATAGGATATGCTGGCTGTGCCTGTAGGTTGCAAGTTGATACCCTGCGACAAATTACAGTTTTGTGATAAACATTTTCCCCATGGAGGACCATAATCTGGATCCCTCAGCACTTTTTGAGAGTGCTCAGCACCCTCTTGGAGGCGACGCGCCTGATAATACTTCCTGCACATTTAAATAATGACGTCATAATGAAAATAGTTCTAAGCACGTCTACGTACATCAGTGTGAAAAGCGGTGTTATGGTCCGGAGCAGATGTGATCAAACTGTGGCTCTCGAGCCGTATGCGACTCTTTTGGCTCATGGAATGTTAATCAGCCTAGTTCTTACGAATTGATTACATGATTAAATATGACAACCTGCTTATGTGAAAAGCATATACGTGAAAACCTGTGCCACCCAATCCACGTCTTTCCGGCTCCCGAAATCCCGAATATTTTTGTATGGTGCTCCGATATTCAATGTGTTTCGTCATCTGTGGAAACTATTGCTCTTGATACCCCCTGAAACAATTGAACAAATATCTGAACCTCATGAGTGAGAGAGAGCGAGAGAAAGAGAATTCGAAGAAACAACTTCCTTGTTCGAGACCGGCTCTGGGGTTCATCCAACTTCCTATCCAGTGGGTACCAGGGGCTCTTTCCACGGGGGTAAAGCGGTCTGGGCGTGAAGCCGACCACTCACCTCCAGCTAGTGCCGAGGTCAGGAAAATGTAGATCTATACATCCACTCCTCCATACGCCCTCATGGCATAGTGCTTAATTAGTTAAGCATAGGGACAACTATGCCTTTTTACAATTTCCTTATTTAAGTGCCTCTATACAGTATATCCCACATTTAACGGACCAGTTGGGGGAAGGGGGTGTCGGATATTTTCGAATATCCGTTAAATCTAAATGTTCGTGTTCCTCACAAACACGAGGGACGGCACTCCCGATTGTAATTTTTCAGTGAAATATAACTTTTGTTTTACACAAAGGTTTGTTCTTTTTATTTTTGCACATAGTATATTAATTAAAAATATTGGAACAGAACAAACCAAACATAGCACAATAGAAATTTAGTTCGCGACAGAAGGACCTATGTACTAGATACGCGTTGTGTTAGCAAAGTATGACAAAGTACGCACACACGGCATGTCACGCAGGCTGTTAGGGGAAATACCGACATATCAACCGGAGAATAACGGGGAATTACCGAAAAATTCTGTCCGTTAAATCGGTGATTTACTGTAGTATAAATGAACAATGATTTCCTTTATATCTGTCACATATGCTAGCCTATTGCGGATCGATTGAAAGTAAACGTGACACCAAATATACCTGACATCACAGATAACAGCTTTAATTGGGAATGAGGGCCTCTATAAGGAACGCAGTCTTCTATGTACACACAATTTCCCACTACGTTAGGGGTAGGTGTGTGCCATTTTAAGTATCCTCCTATATTTATTCTTAATAGAAACAGTTGCGTAGGTAGTGGAAAAGTGCGCCAGTAACGTCAGTGCTTTGGCTTACACGAGCGGAGTTCATATCTTCTCGCATCCCAAAATGGATTTAGGCGCAGTCCTTGAATTTGGACGTCTATCACAAAGGAATATCAGCCATTTCCTCCTTTTACTTCATTCTAATACCTACCGACAGTGTCCTCAGCTGATGGTTGGTTGGTTTCTGGACCAGTTTTATTCCGAGACTGTTCAGGAAATTGCCACTGAAAGTAGATGCCGTGTCATGGCGATGGCTTTTAACGCTGCTTGTTACCAAGTGAAAAATGATTTCATTTTTAGCAGTAATTTTTAGCTGGACTGTTAGGAGTTGAAACTTCCTGGCCAACATTTTGCTCTTATTCATCTGACTTCAATTTTATTTGCTTTTGTTTTGTCAGAAACGGTAAACGGTGTTGTTCCGGACGCTGCACACTTAAATTAAGTTCAGTCAACACACTGAAGATGTCACCTGAATAGGCCAACCTGGAATGTTATGGCTTAATTCATTAGTGAAACACTAAGACAGTGTTGCAAAATCTTAGTTAAGTGTAAAGCAACAATGTGCCATGTTCACTTCCAATTTCGCAGTGCGGTATTAAAAGCACTCGATATTTCGTGAAATTCACTACTTGCCCTGGTTAATATAAAAACCGACCTGTAATTTTGTGGTTTGCTTGTAGCAGTAGGAGCTCCTCGATGAATCGTGGAGTAATTTTCACTCATATGCTACTAACCTGATCTAATTATAACGCCACTGTTTACATGAGTGACAGCAGGGGACTAGCCAAGCATGTGCCCACGGTGGTTTTTACTGCAAATCAAATCAAACTTGTAGAAAGAATGCAAATATGGCAAATATCAATACCAGAAATTAACAATGTTTTTAAAAACGTATTCTTCTCTCATGAATACTCTAGGGCTATCAATAAAAATGGTGTGAAATGACTGAAATATACTCGTACATTTTCAAGCAAAGTTTCTCTAGCTCCCATCAGAAAATTGACTGCCTTCCTTTAAAAATCTTGTCGGCGCCCATGAATGTTTACCCTCCGTTTTTACTGCGAATAATACTGATTCTCTTCCTCCAGTCTACTTCATTTACTCTCAGGAACTCTTATAGTCTATACGCATTTCATCTGTAGTTTTATGACTTGAGGGTATCTCACAAAACAGGGATGTGGTGTTGCGAGGGACTATGAAAGGAATTGGCTATTTAAAATACTATACTAGCATTTGGCTAGATGAACTCAGGACCTAGAGAAACCAGTTAGAAGATCCTTCATTGAGTTCGAGATTGAATTGGGCACCTCCCAAATACAGGCCATAAGAACATAAAGAGACTTTCCTCTCCTCCGGTACACAAGTCATAGTATATTTTTACTGTGGAATTTATATTGTGTGAATAAAATTACCGACGTAGCTTGGTAGCTGTCTTTGGCTTCGAACTTTCATAATATTTTCACGTGTATCCGTGACTGAGACGCGAGTTTGGATTGGTGAATCGGTTTATTAAATCTTCCCTAGTCGTAACTACAATTAGTTGTTACACTCGTAGGATTTTTTTTTCCCCTTGGCACTACAGCTCCAGTGGGCCTAGGCCTACCTCCATGAACTTCTCCGTTCACTTCGGTTTTTCTAGATCTTACACATTCGGTAGGACTCCTTGGGCGGGTGATCAGCTCGTCGCTAGGCCTCTACCTGTACACAAACACAGAAAAACGCACACACACAAACTAAACATCCATTCCCTGAGTGGCATTCGAACCCACGATCACGGTTTCCAAACGGGCGAAGACAGTACATGCCTTAGACCACTCGGCTACCGTGACCGGCACACTCGTAGGATTACTGTATTATATTTTTTTTTTTTTGCTAGTGGGGTGGGACTAAGTCCCTTGCACTGCGGCCACTTCTGGCCTATTGTACCAGCCCCAGATCATAGGTGAGCGTGATTGTGCAGCAATTGGTGGAATGGAGATTGGCAGGGGAAACCGAAGTACTCGGAGAAAACCTGCCCTAGCGCCACTTTGTCCACCATAAATCCCACGTGACCAGACCCGGGATCGAGCACGGGACGCCGCGGTGGGAAGCCAGCAACTAACCGCTTGAGCTATGGCGCGGCCCTAGGATTACTGTAACTATAGCACTAATGTCTTCAATGTCTGTTAACACTTCACAACTGAATTCTCACAACTCCATGTTCTTGACTAACGCTTCTCAGCTATGACCGACTGCAAACCAACCGGTTAATGTCGTATAGGGAAACAATCTCTGTTTATTGGGAGAATCATACGAAACACGTAAATACACTGTGTGAGAGAAGAGAGGAGAAGAAGAAGAAAGAAGTGGGTGTTGGTGGTGAGAGACTCTACATTAGGGGGGTAAGAAACCGTATATCCGGTTTTGAAGGTTCCCAGGCAGTGCCCGCATGTCCTTCTTGTATAGGTAGATCATATGAAGGGGTGTATTGTAGTAAAGTTTTAACTAACGCTGGGAGGGCTATAATAGGGCGAAATTTTGACGTTACCAGTGGGAGGGTTACATGTGAAGCATGCAAGTACAACGTGGAAGTTGGACCTTCCTTCTCCCCTATAAACTTTCATCACAGACCTCATAGAAAACGCCTGTTATCGTATACATATTTACGTTATGTTGTTTAGCACTGGACATTGCGCGAAGCGTATTGAAAACGAGTCACGTGATAGCTATCTCGCCAGTCTATTGGCGCGCTGACTGTTGCCTAGCAACGAGCTCTAAACATTCGTCCTTTTGTTGCGTGCCCTTACGCGAGGTGTTTATCGCGCCGTTGCCCAGCTATACACGTTACAATATGAAGAACCCGCTATAGACTCCATTTAGAGAGCTGTTTCCTTTTATTCCGTACATCGGTTACAGCTTTCGAGTAAATTCCAAGAAAAGGGTTGACTGATAAGGATACAGTATTTGCATCTTGCAGCTCTTGAGAGCACTGCAGCTGCCTGTTGTGGCCGAATTTGTCATCCACCCAATAAAACGGTTGTGTGATTCATAGCAGTTGATACGATATTGTGGCATGAACGCGCAGTAGGTCACTGATGATCGTGGTGCTTGGACCGGTTAAAGCCAGCCCCTTATTCATTGATTCATTCATTCATCCATCATAAAATCAACTGATCTCTTATTCCAACACATTAAATTCAAACGTGGGTACAGAGGTCACTTCCTGTGTTTTTTTTATATAGTCTGAGGTTCTCTGCAGACAAAGCCCAACAAATCTTACTTCAGTTCACCGCTTACATAAAATTCCAGTCTCTTGGCGCCTGGCCGTTTCGCAAGGAAATGTAGAATTTGTGTCACTCATCGAGCATGTGAGTGTTCTCGCACAGTACTTTACTAGTCTCAGGCCGGTGGAGTTCCGTGATTGTGATGCCTTCGATGGTGGCATATCCGCTAAGTTTATGTACTCTAAATGCGCCTCTGTTGTCTAGTGCTCAGAGTTCTTGGCTACAGATCACAGGTCCCGGTTTGGATTCCTGGTGCTGTCAGATTTTCTGAGAAGTAGTTGGTCTGGAACGGGGTCCACTCAAAGCCTCGTGAGGATAATTGAGGAACTACTTGAATGGAAAAGTAGCGTCTCCGGTCTAGAAAACCGAGGTTAACGGCCTTAGGAATGCGTTGCGCTGACCACGCGACAGCCTCTATCCGCAAAAATTAACACTATTTTTTTTTATTGCTAGTGGGGTGGGGCTAAGTCCCTTGTACTGCGGCCACTTCTGGCCTATTGTACCAGTCCCAGATGATAGGTGAGGGTGATTGTGGAGCAATTGGTGGAATGAAGATTGGCAGGGGAAACCGAAGTACTCGGAGAAAACCTGCCCCAGCGCCACTCTGTCCACCACAAATCCCACTTGACCAGACCGGGATCGAACCCATTCCGCCGCGGTGGGAAGCCGGCGACTAACCGCTTGAGCTATGGCACGGCCAAGTTGACACTAACTTCGCCTACAAGCGGCGGTCGCTCGGTCGGTGTAGTTCGCTTGCGGACTGAAAGTCACGGAGTGTGTGGCTGAACAGTACGAAAGCCAGAAGTATAAAAGGAAAATATGACGCAGGAGAAGTGGCTATTTTTTAAAATGAAATTATGAATGTGTTATGTAACATCTTCATTCAAGACACAGATGAAGCTTGATAAGGGTACATCATGTTAAATGTTGCATAAAGGCAGACATGAGTATGAATGGGTAGTAAACGAGAATACATCACGTTACTTCGTTAGCAATTAGAAGAATGTAGTTATTCATAGGAAACTGATTGTTCCGTTCTCTTGAGAGGGAAGAGTTCAAGGTTGGAAAGAAAAGGTCTCATTGGACAAGAGCTAACACTCGCGTGTTGCTGAATAATTGAGTTGGTGAAAAATCAAAGTGCAGTAGCCCTTTCGCATGCTGATTTTATATTCCCATGAAAAAGTATCTATACTATCTCTTATTGGAAAACCAAGAATAGCCACTTCTAACAACTGAGAGATGGCAAACATGGTTTTTAACTGATCTTATCACACTCCAAATAAATCCATAGCAAAATGATCATTGCTTCAGTGCCAGGTATGAAGTGCATAACTTAGAAACTGTCAACCTAATTTGTATTTTATTTGTACTTCATTATTTTTAAACGGGACATTTCATATTCACGTCAGCTTTTAGAATTAAAAGTCTACTTTAAAGTAACTGTTACAGACTTAGCAATTTATGGGTAGAAATGAAAATAATTTAGATGCACATCGTTCGGAAGTACAGGGTAAATTTTGGCGCGCCTGAAATTAATGCAATTACTGAAATGGAACTGATCCAATGACGGGGTTTTATTACGACAGTGGTGAATGTTCGAGCAATAAAACAAGAAGGAAAATATATTGGACAGTTTCGTAACCATGTACGTACTGCTCACATGCGACTCTGTATCATGTACATAGTTATACTATTACGAGAAACCAATTCTTATGTAAATTGAAAGCTGATGAATTCCCATTTCAGCAGATCGTTTTTCACCTATTTTTGAAGAAGTTTGGTTTAAATTCCGCTAGTGAGAAAAAGAGCTAGTAGTTTCAGGGCAGTGCTTTCACAGAAGCACTTTGCAGCAACAAACCGCGGAGCTGCATTAGCTAACCGTGTCTGTGAGTAGTTCGTGGTTTTATTCATCACCTCCAGGCGCATACTAGAGTGATAACCTGAAGTACATTACAGCTTCCCAGTTTATGCTAGGTAATAATCTTGTATTTACATAAGCCCCGCGACAGAGTTGAAATTCTTGAAACAAATAATCGATGTTGCGGTAAGTGAAACAGCCTTCCTGATGTACTAACCTCGAGCTGCTGCCTGATAATGGAGACGCCGTTGCCGAAGGCCCTTCATTCGTGTTTATCCAGCGACAATTTAGAAACTGTGCATTACATAGAATAATTCCATCTTCTGAGATAGAACGCCGCGTAATCCGTTGAAAGTCAACATATATATTGGTGGAACTTTTCGCCTCCATCTTCAGGGTCGCAGAATAAGCCAACCTACTTTCAGGCTTTTTTCTTACTTGGCTTATTCTTCGACCCTGAAGATGGAGGCGATGCGTTCATTCGAAACTTTGGTTGACTTTCTGCAGACTACACGGCGTTGTTTCCCTGAAGATAGAACTCTTCATAACCGCCACTGCGACAACCCCAGTTCCTGTATTTACGTTATATAGCTTCCGGTAGCGGGATGTGCGTGCGTGCGTGCGTGTTGTGACTTTAGAATCGGGAATCGAACCCGGGATCTTTGGATCTGTAGCCAGGAACCACAGAGGCGGTCTTTATTTTAGTCACAGCCACATTATTATTATTATTATTATTATTATTATTATTATTATTATTATTATTAGTAGTAGTAGTAGTAGTAGTAGTAGTAGTAATCACAATATAGCTAGAACAAAAACAGACAATATCGATTCCGTTGCCATGATGAATGTCCTGATTTTCGTTTCCCGGTTTCATACTGAAACCGATAAGCGGCAAATGTTAGGTTATTCTTTCTCTTTTTCCGTCTGTTTTATTTTTTGTTGATACTGCTTCTATTTAAAAAAAAAAATCTCTTTGTGTCACATTTCTACTATTATCCCTCAAACTTATTCCCTTGGTGGTTCGAAGAAATCCCATCTCAACACAGTATAATGTCCAATGTCTCTCTGGTTCAGAGTGAACATCCAAGAGAAAAATTGCGAATAACATGTTAAGCGCATAGGCTGTCAACTATCACAGACGTGGACCTATACAGTTTCCATTGTGTCTCTTAGGTTCCAACGCTGTATCACGTTCAGAGATAATTTGTCGTCAAATGGGGAACAACAGAGAGGTTGGAAAGCCCTGCTCTCTTTGTATACTCGAAGGAATTGTGTGTCCTACTTTACGAGTATGGGAAAATCCACAAAATATCAGTTTGAATAGATCGTAGCTTGGGGGAGTTTAGAACCAGGGACATAAAAAAATGCTTGAGAAATGAAGTTGTTATGGTTTATATGAAGGGGAAAAATCGTCGATTTCTTGAGATATCGGGTAAACACAAAACGTACAAATTTGAATAGATAGCAACCTACCCATTATACAAACCAGGTACCTCTCGAGTGTGCAGGAGGAGCTGAAATGCTTGGTGAAACTTTCGACTTGGCTTCAGATTCCACGAAAGGTAGGACATTTATTGACTGTTAGCTTTTGAAGAAAGTTTCTGCTCCAAGGAATTTGTCGGTCAGAACAGCGTGAGAGCAGTGGCATTAGGAAGTATGCACTTGCATTTCTTCTGTTATTACGATCGAGAAAATTCTAGCTACTGGGACCATCGTAACACCCCAGGCTGCGCCATAGCTCAAGCGGTTAGTAGCTGGCTTCCCACCCCGGCGACCCGGGTTCGATTCCGGGTCTGGTCAAGTGGGATTTGTGGTGGACAAATTGGCGCTGGGGCGGGTTTTCTGCGACCACTTCGGTTTCTCCTACCAATCTTCATTCCACCAAATTCTCCATCATTATAATCATCCGGCGCAGACTACAATAGGTCAATCAGTGGCCGCCGTGCCGCGTGGACTCAGCTGGACTCCAACCCCCACTATGCGAATCGTAATACCCCCCCCCCCGAAGAAAACAGACATCATCCTCCCATTTCTTCCAAATTCTCCCTATAGGCCTCTTCCTTTCATTTTTACCGGTCAGAATTTTGTACTCGTCTAAGAACTGTTTACGTAAGCTGAAGAATTAAATGGCAAACCAAGTTCCTCTGCTGGGTAAAAGCTATTCCTCTCCATAACACGTGCACTTGTTCTTCTGTACCCATCTCTTATACGGATATATATTCTTTCTTTTCATGTGGACAGGTGGTAAGGTTCTTCGAATTCAGGAAAAACAGTCTCACAGAGCCCTTGCTGTCACAGGCTTCGCTCCCGCAATCGAAATAGTTGAGAGTCGTGCAGAATCTTCCTCCAGCATCAGCATAGAAGTATTACAGATACATAATTTTACATAATCCCAGTTATAAAATGCCAGAGAATAGAAAAACCCCTTGTTATAACGGAGCCGGACGTAACGGACAAAATCTGGCTGTGTGCAATTGTGAATTTTCAGAGGTGTTGAGGCACTGAGGAGCTTTTGGACTTAGAAAATTATTTAAAATAAAAAAGTCTCAGATAGAAAAACTTCATATAATCATTTCTTGTGTTTCACTGTTTATTTCATGTACTGGCTATGTATCCTATGCTGTACTGCCGTGAATAGCCCTTCGCTGAGTTATAACTGACATCGGAGATAACGGACATCCTGTGTCCACCTGTTAGTCTGTTATAACGTGGGGTTACTGTGTTTTGTCCTTGCTTTTCCCACTTACCGCGTCCATCCGTCTCGATTCGTACCTAAAACAGCCTGTTCAGTCTTCTTCCAGAACAGAAGCAATAGAGTTAAAAGCACTGTAATGATGTAATGTACTGCATAAGCCGTCGTCCATCAACATGAGGTTTGATTCCCATGGCGACCGAGTCACATTCCCATTATAGTTAGGAGTTTCTTTTTGTGGTGCTGTGACACACGACTTCATTACTGCGACCGTAACAGCGCCACCAATTAGCATAGTGACATGTTATACACCTGCCAACACAAGCAAAAGGAGTGGCCCACAGAGGGACGGACAAATCCCGTCATCTGATCATCATCACTCCACGTTCTTAAGCTACGTGAATCCGTTTCACGGTGTCAAGAACAGTTTCCGTAAGGTCAAGTTTATTAGCGTAGTCAGTATAGCGACTGGCTATGGGCTGGACGGCCGAGAGGTCAGAGTTTGAGTCCCGGTAGGGTCAAGAATTTTCACTCCTCAGTGTTGTCGAGACCGGCTCTGGGGTCCACCAAACCTATACAATGGGTACGGGGGGCTTTTTCCCGGGGGTAGAGCGGCCGGAGTGCGAAGCTGACCACTTACCTCCAACTAATGCCAAGGTCAAGAAAATGTGAACCTGTATATACACTCCCCATACGTCTTCATGGCGTAGTGCTTAATTAGTTAAGCACAGGGACAATTTTACCTTTTTACCCTTTTTTTTTCCTTGGCACTACAGCCCCACTGGGCCTAGGCCTACCTCCATGAACTTCTCCGTTCGCTTCAGTTTTTCTAGATCTTACACGTTCGGTAGGACTCCTTGGGTGAGTGATCAGCTCGTCGCAACGCCTCTACCTGTACACAGACACAGAAAAACGTACATACACAAACTACACATCCATGCCCTGAGTGGGATTCGAACCCACGATCCCGGTTTCCAAGCGAGTGAAGACAGTACATGCCTTAGACCGCTCGGCTACCGTGACCGGCACCTTTTTACCTTTACCAGTTTATTATTATTATGGAACTAAGAGTATGTGTCACAATTTAGGAACAAGAATATTAATTGAATATATCTGGATATCGATATTGTTGTTTTGAGTAGACCTCGTGATATTGGTGAGGCATTTTCAAAACACTTTCAGTCGGTTTATTGTAGTTCTTTCTCTGGAACCTTTGGTTCCGTTAATCAAAGTACAGAAATTTTATCCTTATTTCCTGTTTCAAACTCCGATGATCAGAATGCTGTAAAACGGATGCGGCCAACTAATTCCGTTGGGCTTAACGGTGTACCGAGTTTTGTTACAAAGTGTTGCTCTGAAAGTTTTGTTCTTGTTCTCAAGTTTAATTTTAATCTCATCCTATCTCAGAATAATTTCCCAAACTTGTGGAAGCAAGCAGTGATTGTCCCTGTTTTCAAAAAATGAAGAACTTCCTCTGCAGGAAATTATAAGCCCATAGCCATTCTTAAAATTTTTACAAAACTTTTGAATTTATCATACAGGACCATGTTTCCCACTTTTTAAAATCAAAATTAAGCTATTCTCAACAGTTCTTGTTAAATTTAAATCTACCCTTACAAATTTAGTCGCTCTTTTTTACTTTGTTACCCCTTTAGTCTGTTCACAAGATCAAACTGTCTCTACTTATTTTGATTTTAGCATTACCTTTAGGCAGCTGAGTAAGCTCATAAACAAATACTTAAATTCAATTATTATTGTTATAACAGCAGTGTGTTGGTTTTACTCACCCAGTCTCTGAGTCCAGCCAGTCGTAACCTCTTTGATTTAACTGTCCCTGCTGTACTAGGACAAAGATAAGCGTTGTGAAATTCCGGTTTGCATAGTTTTATTCATGCCTCTTGTACTTACCCTCGTATAGAACAAGATGTATTGTTTTGCAGTTCGTTTCAGTTCGTCTTTCAGAGAAGCACAATGTCCACTGTGTTATTACGGATTATATTATGGCGTCTGGCAGTGGCGATACGTTTTGCAGCCGTTATACTAACTTCAGCTTACATCCAGGCTCCAGGATTCTCCATGCCTCCTCCGACGTTTCTTGCGTTTTCAAGTAGGATAGGTGCAAAGGATGTCTCGGCTAGTCAGTAGTCACGGGTTCCTAACTCAAGGAATTCTGGTTTCTTTAAGAATAGGGGCGAGGAAAAATCTTCGGGAATTGGGTAGTAAATTCCTAATCAAACAGCAGATTTCACATCGTTCTGTCTTATGTTGAAAGCACTGTTTTGAATCTCGATTACTGCACTTCTGTAGAATTAACGCTTTACAATTCAAAATTACTGTTCACATACAAATTAAGAACCTCCTGACTTCAGCTCTCTGTTATCATTAAACCTCTCCACCGTTACCACCAATCACCCACACAACTTCACAGTTCCCAAAAATCCTTAACTCCCAACTCCACAACCCCCGAAACTCTATAAACAACTACCCCACACATCACTCAGGAACAAGAAGGAGGTTTAATCCGGATATCTATGCCCCTGTACCCGTCTAGAAAGATATAACCAGTTTTCCTATCGGTCCTGCAGCTCCTAGTTCGAGGTTAGCTGTCGAAATTCGACGTTATGACATCCAGGTACTCCTCAACGTCGCTTTCTCGGATGGGTCACCATCGGTTGGCTTTCGTTAGCAGCCTTAATTTATCGGGAAGTAAAATTTGATCCTCAGGCATCCCTTCCGCATTGTAACTCCTCACATGAACCTTCCTTCTGTGTAACATCCTTTTGAAATCACACCCTGTTGGGTTCAGTTCTTTATCTAACCATTAAAATTGAGCAGCGCCATAGCTCAAGCGGTTAGTCGCTGACTTCCCAACTAGGCGGCCCGGGTTCAACCCCGGGTCTGGTGAAGTGGGATTAGTGGTGGACAAAGTGGCGCTGGGGCAGGTTCTCTCCCGGTACTTCGGTTTCCCCTGCCAATCTTCATTCCACCAATTGCTCCACAATCACCCTCACCTATCATCTGGAGCTGGTACAATAGGCCAGAGTGGCCGCAGTACAAGGGTCTTAGTCCCACCCCACTAGCAATAAAGGAAAACCCACTAAAATTATAAGTGCCTGAAAATTGGTTTCCGGTATGGAATTTCCATCCATTGTGACATTAGGTTCACATTTATGCCCAGGTTAAATTTAAGCTGGCCTTTCACCCGTTTCTTCACATTGCGTCTCTTTGTGGCACGCGGTATGTACCTTTCTACAGAACTGCATGAAAGAACACGGCTGTTTAACTCCTTAAAAACTAAAGTAATAATAGTGGACTTAATAATATAAATTACAATTTGACAGAACATCATAAATATTGGAATGACTATAGCCAAGCCTGCATATTCATATTTTCGTGGGAAGCATAGGCATTCTGTCATAAACAGTAATAAATTATTTCAAGGGGGGATTACACTGTACAATATTTAATGACTCCATATTTAGTAGGAGATTAAGACGCGTCGAATGAGTTGTAGGTTTAAGGTTGTTCGTCAGTGATTTGTTTGGAGAGACTTGAAAGGGAGCCCGCCCTCTTCATTCTTAATAAGTATTATTTTTCTTTATTGCTAGTGGGGTGTGACTAAGTCCCTTGTACTGCGGCCACTTCAGGCCTATTGTACCAGTCCCAGATGATAGGTGAGGATGATTGTGGAGCAATTGGTAGAATGAAGAGTGGCAGGGGAGACTGAAGTACTCGGAGAAAACCTGCCCCAGCGCCACTTTGTTCACCACAAATCCCATTTGACTATTCTTAGTAAGTAAGGCCGGATCACATTCGAATTTAAAAGTGAACAATATCAAGGAATTTCCCTCAAGAGGATCGTTTTCCGGCCTGGGTACGTCAAATAGCAGCTCTCCTAATCACTACTATAAACATTATCGTACTAACTTTTGAATTATTCCCACCGCGGCGGCCCGAGTTCAATCCCGGGTATGGTCAAGTGGGATTTGTGGTGGACAGAGTGGCGCTGGGGCAGGTTTTCTCCCAGTACTTCAGTCTCCCCTGCCACTCTTCATTCCACCAATTGCTCCGCAATCACCCTCATCTATCATCTGGGGCTGGTACAATAGGCCAGAAGTGGCCGCAGTACAAGGGACTTAGTCCCACCCCACTAGCAATAAAAGGAAAACTTTTGAATTTAAACGTTCGTCGTTCCCAAGCAGGCTCATTTCTGAAGGAAATTTCCTATATTTCTTTAAATATTTAATTGTTTGATTTATATGCTGGGTTAACCCAGACTTTGAGATTGTGAAAATGAAAAGTCACACAAACATGCATGCCCTAGGTTGGACTGAACTCGCGACATCAATGCTCATTTGGTCTTAAGATCTTGGAATTAAATTCAGACAGTGTTTAATGTTTACTTCCTTTCAGAGGTTTGCAGTTTATTTGCACCAGCCAGCTCTTCCGCTTTTAATAACTCGGGCTGCATCTCTTTCGCTGAACCTAATTTGACAATTGGCCATAATCGCAACACTTAAGATGTGCTTGAATTATTTCACCGCTCAGATATCTGTGATTAAAGGCTGAGAATCCAGTGGACTGTTACGGTTAATTCTCCTGAGGTTCACATGGAATATTTAGAATTTACGGCTTACGTGATCGAGTGCATTAGTGGTGGACGCGAGAACCCTCAGCAGAATAACTGGTACAGATCGTTTTTCAAAGATAATATATTACATGAATTATCACAAACAAGACATCGCTAAATTCTCTGCACCTATTAACCTAAAAGAAGATAAACAGTTTTGAAAATCGTAGTATCACGTGATATAGGAAAGATCTTAAATTCGGTACTTGGCTGTGGTGCGTCGATTTCTCTAGATGTCGTCACCAAATATCCCAAAAGCCATATCTTCCCGCATAAAATGGGGAGGTACTACTCGAAACTCGAAGTATTACACAACAAGTGCACAACTGAACATCAGAATATGTAACAACCAATAGATTTAATTCCACCCTATCTAGAGACACGTTTCATGATCTAAAACTGTTTTTTGTACTACACAGTCCGTCAACATTGCAACAAATTTTCCCTATTTCTTACATTTTAATTTTCGACGCAACATGTTTCGGCTCTAAATGGCCATCTTCAGTGCTACACTGAACAATATTATCCATTCATCGCATATGCTACTGCACGCTTCATGGTTTTAAACGTCATACTCGTAGTCAATTGGTATGCGCCAAAATGATACTGCCCCATTGCCTCTAATTACAAACCTGTAAAACTGCGGACCGGAATAACCAGGTATACTATCAAATCAGTGGCACAGGGTCATGCCAGACTCTCTCATCGACCCGCCTGGGACAAGCTTGGAAGAGAAAATGACAGGGATACCCCTCTATTTACTCCTCACGTAGCTTCTAGGGCTTCTAGGCAGGGATATGCGCACACAGGCCTAGCTCCTCAGCAGACCAGACGTCAAAACGCACGGATGATTACGAGTACCCGTTGGGCGAGAATCCACGGGACACTCCAGTCGTATGCACGAACACAGTGCTTTGTTTTTAGACCTTGTTGCTGCTGGCATCAGTTCACACCTGTTCCATATTTTAGGGTCAGTCCTAAATCGGAACCTGTCAAAGGGTCTGATCTCTGATCTCTGAGGAAGAAGAATGGACTTAAGGTAAAGATATCCCTGTAAGAAGCCGTATAGTCCCATAGGGTTGTGGGAAATCGAGGCTCCCACATTTTCTAGAAAGCTGGCTTACAGATGACGCTGAGTTTGTCAGCCCTACACGCCTGCCGGCCACCACTTACCCCCAGGAATATTCCTGGTACTTTTATTGTTAGAGACTGCGTCGACCCCAGGGTGATAGTGCGGCTGACCCGCGACCTTCCGGCTTGTAGCATAGTGCCTCAACCAACTACGCTCTTGCGCGCCCCATGACTACTACTACTACTACTACTACTAACAACGTAAAATTATCCCTTTGCTTGATTAATTAAGTACGCGCCATTAAGACGTATAAGGGAATGGAGGAACAACCCCACCATTCTTGACCTCAGCACTAGGTGAAGGTGAGTGGTCAGTTTCACGCCCCCTGCCGTTTAACCGCCGAGGAAAGAGCCCTCGACAGGTGAATGACATTTTCTATTCTCCACGTTGTCCAGACCAGCTCTGGTCCCACCTAGCCTCTTATCCAATTGGTGCCGAGGATAAAACGGCCGGGGCCTGAAGCTACCCACTCACCTACATCTTACGACTAGGTAAAAATGGTGGACCTACACCTCCGCTCTTCGTACGTCTTCATTGCATGGTGCTTGCTTAATTACTCACATGGAAAACTTTTCCTCTCCTTACGTTATTATTATTATTATTATTATTATTATTACCACTACTTTAATTTGTATTAAAGGTTTCTTCTTAATTTGTTTTCCTTTCCAGTCCAGGCCCTTTACATTTCGCATGGCTTCTTCCGTTTTGCTGTGTTTTAACTTGGTCAGTGTGGATGCTGCCCGGCAAGTAGAGGCTTAGTTGAATGACTAACCAGATAAAGACGTGACACTTTATCATGAATTTTCCCAACTTGTTTTCTCTGAACTCTGAAGGTTCAAGCTTTTCAACACTGAAGTCCGCCATTAGGGCCCGATCATGTGGCGGTCGAATCCGGTCAGATTCTCATATCCATTTTAATATTACCCTCTCATCCTCGTCCCAGTTTTCCAAATGACCATTGTTACATTTCCTCACAAACAAATCTATGCAGATTTCTTCTTTCCAGCGAAGTGTCTATCTAAATAGAATTATTGCTATGCTTATGCAACTCCACGCGGATGTATAGGAAGTTTAAAAATGAACGCTCGAAAGTGTAGCTGCTATAAGCTGCTTTAACATACTAACACTTTGCATCCTGCCCATAGAGTGTATTTATTTCATGTGGTTCGTATAGTAAACAGCGATTTGTTGCCCAACCGGAGTTAACCGGTTGGTTTCTGTAATGGAGATGTTTCCTGTGAGGTACGGAATGAAAGTTTATAGATAGTTTCTAAGAAATTTAGCCTTTAAGGGGTTTAAACTCCACTCATTTTCTTCCGAGAATCCTTGCAGAGTGTCACGCACTCCTCTGTAAATACGTACATCCATCACGCACTTCCATTCAGCTCTGCCCACTTAAGAGCACGTGGAAGCAGATAGACCCCCTACCCAGACAGGAAGTAACTTGTTGCATATTCCATCATTATCTCGGTCTGTCACAAAACACTTTGATTACACGGTTGCTCCTTTCCTTCTCTTGTCAATATATGGCTTAATTACTAATTTCTACTGTATGTTTGTGGAATGAGGGTTGTATAGAACAGGGGTGTTTATAAATGCTCGCTTTCAATGGAATCTTCCACTTGAATAAAATACGCCATGCTTTTTCGTTCCTCGGCTAATTTTTGCGATATTCAGGCTTTGATTTGCTAAATATCCTAGATCTTTTGTTGGACTGCACATCATATCTTTCTTAATGAAGGTTCACAAATTAAAATATAAGCTTATGATAGAAATTATTTGCAACGTGTAGGTATAATATGGCAAGATTATCTTCCTCTGTTGTTGTATTTACAGCGCATTGCATAGCAACGGAAGTATTTGTTGTCGCTGGAATGTGTTTAGGGACCCGTTGCCTAGCAATGGGAATGGCGCGGACCACATAGAAAACACTCCTTGCAATACCGTATTGTTGCGTGCGCGTTTCGGCCGTTGGGTAGGTCACAGTACCTTAAATAGGGCCCCATTCCTTGCCGATTCGCTACTCATCTTCCTACCATATCTCACTCGACGCTGCGCATTGACAGCGGCTGAGACTTAAAAAAAACTGACGTCCTCGTAAGGAAACGTAACAGAGAACCGATATCCGACGTTCCAGGACACAGCAGCGCTAATGACCCTCGTGTTTCAGCATGTGGCTGCATTGCAACCATAAGGCTTTCGAGACAAGTTAAATGTTCATTCTCGTTTAGGGCCTAATTGTTAGTTGCATCGATTTCCAAGCCGAGCGGAACAACCGCAAGTCTTTTGTTCTGTTTCTTCTCCGGTGCATGATTTCAGGAAAAGGGAGCACGGCCATTCCTTGAACATCGGTTCTCATTACGTGCAAGAGTGACACAATGCTGATTACCTTCTTGAGATGTCTTAATGCTAATGACGGTTTGACAGTTTGGATCATATGCTGCCTACTGAGAAGGGCCGCGCACATCACGGGCGATGCCACTGGAACATGATATTCTGCATTGTGCCTGTACCATTTTGCCCACAAATCCAGAACATAATGCCCTGGGACTGAGGCAGTTCCATGCTCTCTGAAAATACAGCTACGGAACACCAGTGTGGACACAAACAAAAAACAGACCAACTAAGTAACCAGCTAACTAGTTTGTATGGAGTTGAGTTCTTCTTTAAAAGCTGCCAGTAGCTTAGCTACCGAAGAATTTACTAAGATTTTAAGGAATCCGGAAGTTCATTACTGTGTTCACAAGAGCCCTCCACTGGTCCCCATCCTGAGCCAGACGGAGTCAATGCCACCCCATATTTTTTTCGAAGATCCATCTTAATTGTATTCTCCCACCTACGTCTAGGTCTTCGTAGTTGTCTCTTTCCTTCTGGCTCCCACCAAAACATGAATTCATTTTCATTATTCTTGCTACATGCCATGTCTGTCTCATCCCTTTGAATGATTATTGTAATTATTTCACGAAGAGTAAAACTTATCAATCTCCTAGGTATGTATTTTTCTCCAAATTCTTATAATTTCATCGCCCTTCGGTCCAAAAATTCCCCTTGGCACCCTGTTCTTCCCTAAATATTGGAGACAAAGTTTCATATCCATGCAAAAGAAAAGGCAGGATTGTAGTTTTATATACTTTAATTCTTGCGAATAAATGTCAGTAGTATAAAGTGAAATGAGCCTTCTAAATGAAAGCAAGTTATGTACAATAAACACAGGAATTCGGGAAAATGCTGATAATGGATAAAAAATTTCATGTGCTATTGATTCTCATATTTTGGATTTCATTATGTTATGACAAATTTAGCTCCTCTTAAGCATTTTTATATTAGTTTCTGTTTTTAATATCAAGACCATTGTAGATCGCTTGTACACTTTCTTCTCTTCTGTGTAAATTAACTTTGGGTGTGCATAGCAGAACAAGGCTCTACTTGCACTTGTTGCATAATTTATGTTCTTTCATTAGCACAGCGTTCCATAATTTCGTCTTTATGTTTCCTCAGGCTGACGATGTAAGTGTGGCCGAGATTATATTTCTCTTCTACTTCGAATCTTGACACGAAGACCGGCTATTGTGACTGAGGATTTTACTAGTTTTTCTTTCAGTAGGAGAGAACTTCAAAATTGGCTACGACTGCTCCCTTCTCAGTTCATCAGTCACAGTGTGGCCTGTGACACAGCGTCACGAAACAACTCAGAATCCAAAATATGGATTTAAAGTGTTGTATTAGCGTTCGCTATATAAAACTTTCCAGAGGGATTGAACCTTGAACTTCTGAATAGGAAGAAAGATACTTCAGGTATGGACCATATAAATGTGAAGACATGTGAGTTTCATGGAAAACATAAACCCTTGATTCAATATTCTGTTATTGAAAGCTGACTGAAATTTCAATAGGAGGCATATAGTGAAATTAAAATGTTAGAGGACGAATCGGTGCGATTTTAGACCTTATTGTTCATGCTCACCTCTTCTATAATTCTTATTGTATGGCCCGACAGACATTTGGTAGGACTACTTGGATGGGGCGACCAAGGTCCAACAAACGGCTGTAGAGAAAAAGATGAATGAACGAACAAACACGCGCACACACAAATATCCATACTGCGTATGGGATTCGAACACACGATCCAAGCATTTAAGTATTAACAGGCGGTACAATCGTTAGGCTGCACAGCCACTGTGATCGGGCCCTTTTATAGTGTTGTCACGTGGTGTGACTCTCGACGGGGTTTGGATTGGCAATTGGATTTATTAGACACACTCCTAACCATAAATAACGAAGACAGTCTCACTGATTTACACACTCCAAAGATCACTGTAACAACAACACACGTAAAGCCTTATCAGTCTTCACTAGCGGTTGCTTGGTAGCGGCTTTCAGCAGCGGACGATCCCCTTCCTCTGGGCTCCCGAATGGCTCACCGGCCTCAGCTGCTGCAACTTTTAACTGACTCTCTGCTTATAGACTCTCTCCTAACTCTCTCGTAATGGCAGTTTGTCCTCGTTATATAGCCTTGGCACGGACCGCACAGGGAACGCTGATTCCAATAGCTCTTCTGTTGTTGCGTGCGTGTCTGTTGCGGCCATCACGTGAGGGCTACTGAGCCATTGTCTAACAATGGGCTTGTTTGCAGGGCCGTTCCCTAGCAACGGCTCTCTGTGCTGACTGCACAGTTCTGGCTTTCAGACATGCCACAGTATTAACTCTAATTTCCTTCTTGTCGGTGTTATAAAACTGATATATTTGTATAGGTTTCATGAAGCTACTTTTCCTTCTGAACTGATATTTTAGTATTTACGTGACTCTGATCAGGATTAATTATTTCAAAATAATCTTTGTTATTTTTTTAATAAAATTGCACGAAATCTTTTATGTTAGCTAAGTTTCTAGTCATGTCCAACTTTTTAATCTACCGCCTGTCTCTTGAAACGCATCTGAGTTGTTACAACATATCTTCTGTCGCTGTCCGCATGTTTTCTTCGAATTATGTTATACCGTATGTCTGAATTATACATTGGGGTGCTACTGGTGCGCGGGCTGGGCGTCTTTCCACCTCTTGGCACTTTGTGCTTCACTGGCCCTCGAGAGGGAGTCGACGCTAGAAATCATTATACCATGCTTTATCAAACTAATGCACACTTCCGGGCCAATTTAAAAATATGAGCTTGCCCGAGATTTCTTTTTTCAGAGGAGGGAAATGCGGTTTCGAGTTTCTTAGAGAATGATTCTGGAAACGCAATTACATATTAGAAGAACATTTGAGTTCTGTTTAATTAAATTAGGCCATATAGGGCTTTATCATCATAGTCATGGTGCAAATTCGTGCTTGAGAAATTGACGGAAAATTTTCACCGTTTATGGAACCTCGAAGGTTCGTAAACATGTTGACAAGACTCCGCAACTTGTCTTTATCTTGAACAAGATTAATCTAGTCACACTCTCCAACCCGATTTATTTAAGATCCATTTACATGTAGTTTAAAGCGTTGGAACAAGGTCCACACTTTGATTTAAATCTTATTACATTAAATTATTATTAAAATTATAATTAACTCTATGTCTATTGAAAATGTGATATATCAGACACGTAAAAGGGTCACCTCACAGCGCTTCGTATGTTTGTCATGCTTTCCTCGAATGTAGGACCAGGTCATAGTAAGACATGCGTACCCCGAGAGGAATTCGATTGTGATCCAGTTGCTTACGTAGCTCATAGACCGTTCGCAACTTAGACAATTTATCTGTCAGGTCAGCTGAGTATACTCTTGTTTCTGATATATGCTATCAAGTACAGGAGACCTATAAAGGTGCTGTTTAACTGTGCTGTGTTGAGGAAAGCAATGGGTCCCCGACACACAGTCCATGGTCAAGTTGCTTCATTACCAGAAGTAACGAATTACAAGAAAATAGCCTGTCTGCGGCCATCCGAGCTGTAATATATGTATGCTTTGTGAAATGGCTTGGTAAGTTGATGGACGTAGGCACTTGTTTCTGCAGAGCCAGCATGTCTAAACGGCCTCTACAGCCTACCAGTACTTGGTAGCGAACTGGATAACGGGTCGTCACACTTCTGGCCACGGTCGAAATAGCCTTGAAAAGTTTCGTTCCTAGAAGACAGTGTTGAATGACATGGGACATGATGCACCAACAGACATGGCCTTTGTCTCGTCAGTTTACGCTAGCATTCGTCTCAGATGAGTAACCACCGATAAAGAAAGACGAACAACACACTTTTGTCTCAGATCCTGCTTCTAATAAAATGAATTTCGCAGTGAAGTATTTTACTCCTGGTAGTGTGTCAGGGAGGTTATTTAGCTTTGAATAAGATAGTCAGTACCTCGATTTTTAATTAAAAAGAACGAAGTTTGTCAACAGACCGCCTCTGTGGTCTAGTGATCAGAGTTCCTGGCTACAGATCCAGAGGTCCGGGTTCGATTCCTGGCGCTACCAGATTTTCTGAGAAGTAGTAGGTCTGGAACGGGGTCCACTTAGCCTCGTGAGGATAATTGAGGAACTATTTCAAGGAAATAGCGGCTCCGGTCTAGAAAAACGGCCGTGGGGATTCGTTGCGCTGACCACGCGACACTCTCTGTCCACTAAGTTGGCACTAACTTCGCTGACAAGCGGCGGTTGCTCGGTCGGTCGGTATAGTTCGCTTGCGGACTAAAAACAACGGAGTTTTTTTTTAAGTTTGTCAACACGCTAATATATCTCGCAATGGACATGTTCCTGAACATATCCAGATTCACCCCCCTCCCATTTTCACAGCTGGCTTCCTTATGATCATTATAATCTTATACTCCAATCTTCTGCTGGGCCTTCAACATCCACGACTTCCAGTACGTTTTCCCAGCCGGATAGCTCAGTCGGTACAGCGACTAGGCTACTGGCTACTCTCTTGTCCAGGGTGTGAAGCTCGACTTTGGGGCCCACGCAGACTTCTGTGCAATGGGTACCAGGGCTTCTGTCTTAAGGGTGAAGCGGCAGAGGCATAAAGCTGACCACTATCTACTGCCAAGGTCAAGAAAGCTGGAGCTATTCCTCCACTTCCCCCATTCCTTCGTAGCATGGTCCAATCTTACATAATTACAGGGGATGGACAAAAATATGGAAAAACCTCGTGAAATGCATGCCTGAATTGAAGTGTTTATTTTAGCGACGTTTGTAGGTCACGCTGTCGTATCTGCCCAACACTACTAGCTGTACAACCTCCGCAATACATTGCAAGCTTCATCTGTTGTCGAGACAGGGTTCTGTGCAATTTTTTATGCATCACGTCAGAGCTAACAGAATTCGAACGCGGGCAAATTGTTGGGGCACGTATTGTGGGTGCTTCCGTAACCAAGGCAGCCGAGGTTTTTGGTGTTTCGCGAAGCACAATATCCTAGATTATGACCATATACAGGAAATCTGAAAAAACCGCATCCGATAAACACCAGCGTGGACGGAAATGAGTGTTGAGTGATCGAGACAGACGAACATTGCGTAGGATTGTGACGAAAAATAAGAAGACTACAGCTGCAAAAGTGACTGCTGAACTGAATGTCACGCTCACAAACCCTGTCAGCACCAAAACAGTACGAAGGGAACTCCACAAGCAGGGTATTTCTGGACAAGCTGCAATTCCAAAGCCACTCATCAGTGATCA
>NW_019742446.1:456567-458800 GCF_002891405.2 Cryptotermes secundus | reverse complement strand
CCAGGTCCATCCCATGGTGCAAACTTTGTTCCCTAATGGTGATGCCATTTACCAAGCCAATAATGCCTGTGTTCACATAGCTCACATCGTCCAGGACTGGTTTTCTGAAAACGAAGATGAAGTGTCACGTCTGCCATGGCCCCCCACAATCGCCAGATATCAATATTATTGAGCCTTTGTGGTCTGTTTTGGAGAGCAATCTGCGTGCGCGCTATCCACCTCCATCATCGATAGCAGAACTTACCATGTTTTTCAGGAAGAATGGTACAAGATTCCCTTGCAAATCATACAGGACCTCTATTTATCCATTCCAAGGAGACTGCAAGCAGTTTGCAAGCCAGAGGTTGTCCTGTACCATATTAGTCACGGTAATGTGTTTTTTGTTGGGTGTTTCCATATTTTTGTCCATCCCTGTACCGTGAATAGGTTTTCCCATCAGAAGGTTGTTTTCGTTCGTTGATTACATACATACCTATTGTAACCTCCTTGATTTCGTTACCTGCTACGTAAGCAAGTCAAATGAAAACCTCAAATATTTTTTTTGAGTATTATTTATTGTGCACAAGTGGTACAAAGCTGAATCACTTTTCAACATAATCTCCCCCACGCTCAATGCAAGTCTTCCAGCGCTTACAAAGTGTATCAATTCCTTTAGAAAACAATTATTTTGGTAGTCCGCGCAACCACTCATGCACCTCGTGGCGTACCTCTTCATCAGAACTGAACGTCTTTCCTCCTATTGCATCTTTGAGTGGTCCAAACATATGGAAATCACTTGGGGCAAGGTCTGGTGAGTATGCCGGATGAGGAAGACACTATTGTAGCCTGCCCCGGGTGGTTATGATGATGGAGAATTTGGCGCAATGGAGACTGCCATGGGAAACCGAAGTACTCGGATAAAACCCGCTTCAGCGCCACTTTGTCCACCACAAATCCCACTTGACCAGACCCGGGATCGAACCCAGGCCGCCGCGGTGGAAGCCAGCGACTAACCGCTTGAGCTATGGCGTGGCCACATTTTTAAGGTAGCAATGTTCAACCCGCGACCAGGAGTACAGAGTTTTTTTTCCTTGGCACTACAGCCCCAGTGGGCCTAGGCCTACCTCCATGAACTTCTCCGTTCATTTCGGTTTTTCTAGATCTTACACATTCGGTAGGACTCCTTGGGCGGGTGATCAGCTCGTCGCAAGGCCTCTACCTGTACACAGACACAGAAAAACGCACACACACACACAAACTAAACATCCATGCCCTGAGTGAGATTCGAACCCACGATCCCGGCTTCCGCGCGAGCGAAGACAGTACATGCCTTAGACCGCTCGGCTACCGTGACCGGCACAGAGTTTACAGACCAGAAATAATATTACTAATTACATGCACATAGATATTGAGATGTTCTCGACAAAGACGCAGTGACAAGCTTGTCATTGACGTTCTTCCGTTCAATGATTAGAAATGCAAGTGGTGTAAATATTTGAACAGGCCGCGCCATAGCTCAAGCGGTTAGTCACTTCCTTCCCAACGCGGCGACCCGGGTTCGATCCCGGGTCTTGTCAAGTGGAATTTGTGGTGGACAAAGTGGCGCTGGGGCAGGTTTTCTCCGAGTGCTTCGGTTTTCCGTGCCAATCATCATTCCACCAATTTCTCCATCATCATAATCACCCGGGACAGGTACACTAGACCAATCAGTCGCCGATGTGCCGAGTGGACCCAACTGGACTCCACCCCCCACTAAGCGAATTAAAAAAAATATTTGAATATATTATCTTTGCTTTCCTTCACTAAGTTAGAACAGTTCCGGAAACATAAATTATTAAACAAAAAAAAATATACAAGAAGTACTAATCGCCTACTTTTCCTTTGATACGACACGGACCGGATAGGAAACGACGCCTACAATTCCTGTAGTGTTGTGTGTGTGTGTATTTTTGCTACGGTAACGGTTTTACTGAGCCGTTGCCTAAGGCCTAGCGCACACATGCAATTTTTAGTTGGCCGATATTTGTGCACGATCGTTGAGGCCCAACGACTGTCGAGGGACGTGCGCACACTTACAGTTTCGAGTTGGCCGATAGTTGGATTTGGAGTAGAATTTTGTGATTCTGCAGTAAAAGCCTGTTGCGTGCTGCATAATTACGTCCGGCAGAAAGACGGTATTCACTTTATGGATACAGTGTATGAGTGCCCACTTGAAAGTATTCCTCCTTACGGAGTTCGCGGAAATTTATCTGGA
>NW_019742446.1:454436-456236 GCF_002891405.2 Cryptotermes secundus | reverse complement strand
CCTAAATTATAGATAATTACCTTCAATTTTTTTCTCTTCAGGAGCCAAACCATTCCAGTTTTCAATCAAAGCGGTACACATCTCTTCCCACAACTTCTTCTTATAATTAATATCAGAATATTCTTTACGCGATTTTAAATAAAGAGCTGGCCTTTTTTCCTCTTCTTCTATGAGCTTTTCGATGCTTTGATCCCACATGTTGCGACTAGAGGAACTAGAGTGAGCGCGAAGACAGGCAGGAAAAGACACAGCTTGTTGACTGAAGGTCAAATCGTGCCCGATTTCCAGTTGTATGTGTGCGCACTCCCATAACAGCTCACGTACCCCGGCGTTATCACCAACAGTTGGGTCGGCGGGCAGTTGAGGTAGAGCCCAACTGCCCACCGCCTGTTGGAACAACTATCGTTATGTGTGCGCACTCCCATTAAACGCAGTGTTTCTCGGCGAGGTGCCCGACTATCGGCCAACTAAAAATTGCATGTGTGCGCAAGGTCTGACAGGCAGAGATGATACACATACAGACATGCAGTCAGATGGGAGGGATTTACGAAGTACGTCATTGAGATGGACTCAGGTGCCATGATATACATACCAAGTTTCATAAAGACTGGTCCAGGCATTCCGAAGTTAATGAGGTTGGATCCATAGGAACACAGACACACAGAGAGCGTGGAGATCACTTGAGCCTTCTTTAATTTGTTTCAAAATAAAGACAGTAGGCTCAAGTAGCGCTGGAGTAGAAGCCCGAAAGGGACGTTGAGCCGAGAGACGTGTTCAACTAATAGTGATATTGAACCGAAACTCCATATTGTGTTGGTACATTGGTCTTCAATATGATGAACAGAGTATTCTAGTCTTTAGCTTGGACTTGCCATTAGTTTGATGTGTTTTGTAAGCGTACGTCATAATCTCGTTCTTTCTGCTTGGATACCGTTTCCATGTTTATTTCCGATTATGTTCACGTTCGGTTCCCCGAGAGGCTAACATTTACATGACAAAGCGACTTTCGTTTGGCAAGTCCTTGCGTAGTTCAATGAGGCTCACTAATCCCTGTGAGCACCATTAGTCAGGCTGACGCACGCAGGAGCTTAGCTTATATTAATGTGCTTGGGTTTGCTTGGGTGTCCTATTCTTTGTGTTGATTTTTTTTTATTTTTACAGATATTTCTTTGTTTATATGGTTTTTAAGCCCTGTGTTTAAGAAAGAGAGAGGGAAGTGACGAAAGGAAGAAGAGAGAATGGCATAAATATAAATAAAAAGAAAGACATAAGCGAGAGTGGCAGGAAGGAAACAAAATGATCAGCCAAATATCACAGCAATTCCCGCTGTTGATTGTGGAACTTTTCTAGTTCGTATCCTTTGGTGACATGAACACATGCCGTAACGTTTGCCAGCCTGTAATACGGAGGAGTTTCATGGAAGCACAGAACTGAACATTTTTGCTTATCAAGTTGGTAGCATTGGCCCAAAATATACCAGATCTGACGATAGAGAAATTCAACTGATGCCGAAGAATATAAATACTGTATTACTAGCTGTTGGAAAGTGTGGTCTGATCATAACCATGTGCCCACAAGACAGCATCTCTGTCATGCATAGAAACATCGCTTTGAGTTTATTTCCTAAGAGGCCTATCGGCACTGTCATCACATTAGAACCCAAACGAGAATCGCAAATTAATTATTTATTATATTTATTTATTTACGATTTATGGTTAACGACGTTGTATGCACGTAGGGCAGATTCTATCTATCTGTCTGTCTGTCTGTCTGTCTATCTATCTATCTATCTATCTATCT
>NW_019742446.1:378898-454350 GCF_002891405.2 Cryptotermes secundus | reverse complement strand
AACTAACTAACTAACTAACTAACTAACTAACTAACTAACTAAATATCCATGGCTTTAGAGCCCTTGTTGGTCCTTGGCCGCTCTTCCGTTTCTTAATCTACACAATCGGTAGGACTCCTTAGACGGGGGATCAGCACGTCGCAAGGCCGCGCTACGTACTCACAGGACAGCACAAACAGAGAATAAACACAGACATTCATCCCTCAAGTGGGATTCGAAACCATGATCCCAGTGTTTGAGCGGGTAAAGACAGTTCATGCCTTAGACCGCGCGGCCACTATAATGGGCGCAGATCAGATTATTTGGCGTCAAACTATAGGATGATCATTTAATAATGACTTGTTAATGATGCGGAAGTAAGCGATTGTGTCCTGATTGAAGGTACCTGATTGCAAACACTGAAGGAAACCACTAAGAACTTCACATAGAATGGCAGATCCTGGGCAGATATTTGAACTCAGGTCCTCAAGAATACGAAGCAGGTGTACCACCCACTGGACTTCGGCGATCCGTTCCTTTCAATGGTGTTTTTTTAATGTGAGAAAAACCACATATTAACATCAGAAGGGGGCCTGTTTTTCATATTCTGTTGCCGTTATTTGGATTTTGGACATAAAGTAGAATATATCAATCAGGTGACTGTGCCAAACCCCTTAAAAGCATAACGTATATTACTTCTTTGCAGAAGCTCACGGCACATAAACGACCTGAAATTGCTGTTTTTGTTAGAGTTATTTGCAGGATCATTTTCGTGGACGTACTCGTATATTCTATCGAATATATCCCACAGATAATTAGGAACTCAGAAAGACATCCCAAAATTTTATGGGGCACAATGGGAAGTTTGTATTTTTGCGCTGTGCTGGTATATAATTTTTCTCTGTACACGCAGAAATTCTTGAATCTGCTTAGCTTTCTGTATGTTGAATATTGAAGGTAAAGACGGCTGCATCGTAGACGTGCGTTAGTCGTGCGGACGGAATTGTTCGAAGATATTTACATTCACCCTCCTATATTCCTCCATGGTGTGATCAGTGAACGGGATAACTTGGCTTTGTACGTAAAATATTATAAGAAAATATGTTCTAAAGCTAAATGCTGAATGGCTATCATATTCCTGCGGTTTCTCATGTCATGTAAAGCCTGAAAGTTTGTTATAGGCTAGTGGCATGTTCGTTTTATAATTTATTCAATTTTCAACGTTCTTCATCCGTCTTAGGTCCAAGTATTATCCCCAGCATCAGATTAATGTAATATTTTCCGTTCATGCTATCCCACAGAATGAATATCACCCTCCCAATAATGAAAACCAAGGTAAAGTAAAAAAGGCGATGTTGTCCCTGTGTTTAACTAGTTAAGCACTACACCATGAAGGTGTACGCATTGGCTAGGAAGTCTGGACGACGTGAAGAAGAGAAAATTCTTGACCCTACCGGGACTCGAACTCCGACCTCTCGGTCGTCCAGCTCGTAGCCAGTCGCTATACCAACTATGCTATCTCGGCTCATAATAATGAAAACGAAGCCGAAAATAACTATTTTAGTATTGTACTTAAGTATTGTGTTGCATTAATGTGTCTTTTGTACGCATATTTCCGTCTTAAATGCAGCTTATTATCCAGTCACCCGTGTACAGCCGAAACATATAGTGAGGAAGAAGGGTGACAGGATAATGAGTTGCATTTAAGACGGAGAAGGTATAGGGCGAGTTACAGGTTCAACCACAGACCCCCCCCCCGCCTTGAAGTATCTCTGACGATACAGAGAAAGGGCGTTTGTTTTCGTTGAAAAATCTGCCCAAGAAAGAAATTCAGACGTGAAGAAGTAACTGGCACAGTCGCCGACTGAAATGTCTGCATTTAGCTTCCAGTGCTGATTCGTACTAGTCCATTATGAATGAAGGTTATAAAGGCGTTTGCACATTTTGCCACTGGTTTGTTGGTTTTTGTAGCAGAGACGAATGTAAGTATATTGCTTTGAATATGATCGCATTGCTTGGGGCATTATGAATACAGCTCATTATGGTACAACTAATAGCAACAGGGCAGCTGGTTTTAACGATCCTTACATTTATAGACGTGCCAAATGAATCGTTTTTGGGTGCAGAGTTGTAAAGGCATCTCTGTCTTCATGATACTGAGGACTGCGTCACGATTTACAGCAACTAATTGCGAGGCTTGATCTTCTCACGAACGTGATTATGAATAATATTCTTTTCTGGGATATAACACCGTGTAGTCTGGTAGAATTTTACTGACGCTTCTACCATCGAGGTGAAGGATGTACGTTTCTTCGAAACTGTGGTTAACTTCTGTTAAACTACACGGCTTTAAATCCTACGGTACAGCACTTTTCATAGTAATCTTCTTGCTAGATGCCACAGAAGTCCTAGGACACTAAAAGCGAAGGAGAGGCTGTGGGCATAATTTTCGTTACATGCACTGCGTCACTCGTATGAATGCTTCCTTCAGACACACAGCTCACAGTACTCCTATTACTGCATATCTGCCAGGAATAAGAGACTGAAGTATCTTCGCATGGCAGTGTCAGAACCAGATACCAGATAGTTTCGGTTATGCTGCATTATTAAGCGCCTTTGTTTATAGAATCCATACGGGCTGGGCTACACGGGTTCGATTCCCGGCATAGAAACATTTTTGTCTTCTCCATTTCTTACAGACCGGGTTCGATTCCCGGGAGGGAAACCTTTTTTTTTCCCCACAGCTTCCAGACCGGTTCTGTGGCTCACCCAGAGTCCTATCCAGTGGGTACCAGGGGCGATTTCCCTGCGGGTTAAACGGCCGGAGTGTGA
Source organism: Cryptotermes secundus (assembly GCF_002891405.2). Lineage (NCBI taxonomy): Eukaryota > Metazoa > Arthropoda > Insecta > Blattodea > Kalotermitidae > Cryptotermes > Cryptotermes secundus. The sequence goes on along the minus strand of NW_019742446.1, from coordinate 451,539 downwards.
AGCCTACCATTCCGCTCCGCCTGTTGCCGAGGTCAGAAATTTTGGAGCTATGCCTACACTGCTGCATGTCTTCATTTGAATAGGGCCTAATTAATTAAGCACAAGGACAACTTTGCCTTACCACCAGTATATCCCATGATTTAACTATGGATGTGAATACTATAAAACCGGCAGAGTTTCATAAAAATCTGTGAAAAGCAGGTCACTGTTTGCCGGCTCTGTTTTAATAACAAGATGGCTGCCACGAGAGTGTCAGAGTTGAGAACAACAGTAGCTCTGTTCAGTAATCTGTGACGTGCTTTAATTTTTTAATATTAAGCTATCTTTTGAAAATATTTTTTTTATTTATTTACGTCAATTTACAATCTACTTGACCACTGTAAGTAATAAGTAAATGCGATGGGTGTTTATGTCGTGAAGGCGGCAGCTGCCCAGTGGCAGTACTCTACCTTTTAGTTACATAAGTCTTCTGGCCAGATTGTCCTCAGTCGTCTTGCTGCTGGGTGCGGACCGGACTTTGGACAAAGTCCGAAAACCCTGTACCTCTGAGTATATATTATACGCCATCGTCAAAACCCTTTAGAATCCAAATTTGAAATAATCAGCAAATTGATAGAAATTCTATACAAATATTGCCGCAGCGATAATGGGACACGATAAACAGGATGAGCCAAAATCCTTAGGCGCGTGCCGTAGACTATGACTATATTCAGAGAGTCCCTGCACATTAGTGTAGATACATTTCTCATACTTGCATAAGTTATCGAAAATATTGGAAATGAACCTTATGTGCTTGTAGACACGCATCTACATTTCTTGTCTTGTATGCAAAGAAACGCGACAACTCAATCGGTAGGATGTTCCTGATAAAATTTGTGATGAATTCCTTCAATTCAAGGAAAGTGTGAAGATTGCCTGTAAACTACGCCTTTCATTGCCTCCCACAGATAATAAACAGGAGATGTAAGCTCGGGAAACCACGGTGCCCAAATTTTTCTGTGGAATTGTTCTGTCCCCGAACAAATCGCGCAGTAGTATCATGGAAATATGACATCCTGTTGTGTGTTATAAACAGGGTACATTAAATGTATTGTGACATGTTGACCCCTCCCTCCCCAGCTGCACGTAGCGGTAACGTAACGCTCGCGTAATAGGCGAGTAATCACCCCGCATCCTGGCAGCTATGCGCGGTGACGTCACGAGCGGAGCCGAAGAGAGCCGAGCGGAGCCGAAGATAGCCGAGCCCCCGCAACCTGGTCGCTAGGCAACGCAAGTCAACGCGGTGACGTCACCAAGGGATATCGCGGTTACTAGGCAGCCGTCAACAACTCCGGACAGCGTGGCTAGCAACAAGGGTGCCTATTACGTGGCCGTATTGTCCGATCGAGGCTACATAGGGAGCAGCGAAGGCTATTCACAGCAGTTGTACTGAGTCAGTCAGTGAGTCCTGGAGCTACCGCCGAGTTAGCCAGCAACTAGTCAGTTGTATTCTGGCATTTGGAGTGTACTAATTGTGATACTGCAGATAGCAGTAACCGTAAATCTGTAATTTGGGTGATTGTAAGTGCGAATGTGAAATAAAATTCGCTACATCAAATACGGCGTGAAGTTATTTGTCGCGATATACGCCCGATACGCGACAGTATACAAAAGTATGCAGTCTACACAACAATATTCTGTCTTTAAAACGACGTAGACACTATCGTATCAACGTTTGTTTTTATTGACGCTACTNCGAACAAATCGCGCAGTAGTATCATGGAAATATGACATCCTGTTGTGTGTTATAAACAGGGTACATTAAATGTATACAAAAGTATGCAGTCTGCACAACAATATTCTGTACTTAAAGAAGTAGACACTATCGAATCAACATTTGTTTTATTGAGCCTTATACCNGTTTCGACCCTTATACTGGGCCATCATCAGGCGTACAATGATACCAAACTCAGTTGGTGAATTGCATTTAACAGTTTGCATGTAATTCTTCAATAAGGATCCTTACTGTGCACTTGAGTGTTTTTAAATGCATAAATTGAGTCTTTTAGTTTCACATAGCGGTCACAAAGCTTTAAAGAGATTTATCACAAAATATTTCATTTTTCATTTTAGTATAATTTTAATTTTTATGTTTTAATCTTTAGTCTCTAATATTTAAACTTTATTATCTGAATACTTTTAAGATTTTAACTGAAAGACTCAATTGATGCATTTAAAAACACTCAATCGCACAGTAAGGATCCTTATTGAAAAATTACATGCAGATTGTTATATGCCGNATTTCATTTTTCATTTTAGTATAATTTTAATTTTTATGTTTTAATCTTTAGTCTCTAATATTTAAACTTTATTATCTGAATATTTTAAGATTTTAACTGAAAGACTCAATTTATGCATTTAAAAACAAATGTTGATACGATAGTGTCTACTTTGTTTTAAATACAGAACATTGTTATGTAGATTGCATACTTCTATATACATTTTATGTGCCTTCTGGAAACATGAGCTGTGTGTGCAGTAGCGCCGTCCTGTTGGAAGTGGCCGGGGGCAATTTCATTCTCATTCAAATGGCCAAACGAAGGGATAAAAATCAGTTTAGTAACGTTGCGATACGATAGTGTCATCGAAGAATATGAGGTCGATTATCTGATATCGTAATTTGGCGCGCCACACACAAATCTTGTGACATTGTTATGGTATGTCCTCGATCCCACGCGGTTTGGTAGCTGACCACAAGCGGATGTTTTGGCTGTAGACGTAACCGGATAAATGAAACAACGCCTTGTCGATGAGAAATGTGACGTTCAGAATACTCGTATCCCCTTCTATGGCAGTAATTACGCCTGTTAAACTATTGGCAATATTCAATACAGTTGACCTTTTATTCCAGTTCATTCACTGACGTTGTAGGGACGCAGGTGCAAATTTCAGCACTATACGCGTGCTGCCATACGACACGCTCGCCTGCTGTGCCACTTTACGAATCTAACGTAGTTGGTTGAGTCATATGCTACAAACCGGAAGGTCGTGGGTTCGATTCCCGTTAAGGTCATTGGATTTTTAAATTGGCGTAATTCTTCCAGCCTCACCATGGCCTTGGGGTCGACTTAGCCTATAATAGAAATGAGTACCATGAATTTTCCTGCGGGGTGAAGGGCGGCCGGCCGGTCACGGTAGCCGAGCGGTCTAAGGCATGTACTGTCTTCGCTCGCTTGGAAACCGGGATCGTGGGTTCGAATCCCACTCAGGGCATGGATGTTTAGTTTGTGTGTGTGCGTTTTTCTGTGTTTGTGTACAGGTAGAGGCCTTGCGACGAGCTGATCACCCGCCCAAGGAGTCCTACCGAATGTGTAAGATCTAGAAAAACCGAAGTGAACGGAGAAGTTCATGGAGGTAGGCCTAGGCCCACTGGGGCTGTAGTGCCAAGGGGGGGGGGAGGAAGTTGTCCCTTCTGCCGGTCACGGTAGCCGAGCGGTCTAAGGCATGTACTGTCTTCGCTCGCTTGGAAACCGGGATCGTGGGTTCGAATCCCACTCAGGGCATGGATGTTTAGTTTGTGTGTATGCGTTTTTCTGTGTTTGTGTATAGGTAGAGGCCTTGCGACCAGCTGATCACTCGCCCAAGGAGTCCTACCGAATGTGTGAGATCTAGAAAAACCGAAGTGAACGGAGAAGTTCATGGAGGTAGGCCTAGGCTCACTGGGGCTGTAGTGCCAAGAAAAAAAAAGGCGGCCGGCGCGTAAGGCTGACAACCTCACCTAATACTAAGAATGAGGTGGTTTTATCGATTGTACAGTAGTAGCACAGTGACCTTTGGCTCATTCTGTATTTTGTGGTATTGTTTCTTTCACTTAATCAATGTGTTAAGTGAGTCCTTTGTAACCATGTCATCACCGAAAGCTTTGGCGTGGCGGTAACACACTTCGGGAAGTCCTCATTTCGAGTCTCGGTGGGGACGATTGTCTTGACTTGGGTTTTTGTGGTTTTATTCAGTTCGTCCAGGAAATTTTCGGAATGTTTTCTCGATTAGGCTATTACTGCTTCTTTCTAGATAATTATTACTCTATTATGTGGTCATTTTACGGTATATAGTCTAATTCCTGGCAGCACCATTAAGGAACCCACATAAATATCATATCATGGCAGGATCACAAGTTTTGGATAAGTGAGATGGCCCCCTCATATGGGGGGTAACTGCGGATGTATTGAATGAAATGTCGCGTACAACCAAGAAGAGGCGGTGCTTCATCTGGAAGCTGGGCGTTATGTAACAAAACAGTAAAAATTGGGTTATTTTTTAAGAAATATTTCACAGAGATTTGGGTTTGGACAGATTCTTTGAAATGAATTAAGCCTGAAAATAGGGACCAGTGGCGGGCTGTTGTGAACACGGTAATGAACTTTCCTGTTTCATGAAGTGCGGGGAATCGTTTACTAGCTGAGCAAGGATTAGCTTTAAAAAATTGAGTCTACTGCATGGTGTTCGCTGTTTGAGTTTAATCTGAAATTTCTGTAGTTCATGCACTGTTACGTGTACCACAGACTAAACTCAGTTTACATATATAAAAGCATCCACTGTTGTCGATATAATGGGAAAACAGGTGAAGAATCAACGTAAATTGTAATGTAAATTACGCGTGTAAAATGGGTGTTGATATTTGCTTTTAAAAGCGTCATTTCTACTTTACTTTATAGTCGGGTCTTTTTGTTTGTGTTGAATCTGCACATCTGAGAATTAAATTAAGGTTGATGAATAAGAATTATCACGGTTTGGTATCTTAAAATAATAACGAGGTTCGATTATTTAGCGGTGTGATGCATCGCGTTCGTGCTGGTCAGTAATTGTATTGCCCGTCGGGGCGTACAGCGTGAGTAACACGGAACAGCCTGCTGCAGACATGTGACGTCAGCCGTCTATCTCTTATAGGGGTTTCGAAAAGACTATGGACTTCGAATTCTGGCAAAAAAATTAATTTAATTTTCCTCAGTCACGTTACGTCACGGTCCTTACATAGTACAGCGGTCCGCCGTTGTCTTTCTTACAACGACGTATATGAATTCTGCAACATGGCAACCTAGCGCTTTTTATTATTGAACGTTTCTCAGAATCTCCGTTATTAAAATTTACTGATAACAGACTGACGAATGTCATGTCGCGTAACACCTGTATTAACGAAAATATGAATCTATTCTATAGCCGAAAATATTTAGACAGAAATTTCTACGTCATGTTTTATATTTCTTTCACCTATTTACAAAATGTTTCTGCAGTTTAAATTAAAACGCAATTCCTTACTGGACTACGAGTGTCTTATCTTCTGCCGTGACTGAAATGGTTCTGATTTACTAATTGGTCACTTCTTCAGCTTCTGTTGTCTGCTGATTAAGATCCACAGCTGAACACTCAAATACTGATTGAACTGACTCAGCGTCAGAGTTAGAGTCAGAGTCAGAGCCAGAGCCACTTTACGACTGGCGGTTGACCGCCAATCAGTTAATCTTGGCAACAAGCCCCTTGAGACTCAAGACCAACAATTTTTTTTCAACTGAACAGTTGCTTTCGTAGTCGTTATATAACATTTTCTCTGACGAGAGGATGGGTGTGTCGTTTACAATTGCTGCTGATCCTCGCCAGTGCAGTCATTCTCAGGTTCGAGTCCCGCGGGACTCGAGCACATTTTACTTCCTCTAATTCTAGACTCCCCCAACCTGGAGGGCCAGGTCCCCGTTTTTTTATCCCCCAGGAATAGGGTGACCCAGTTATATCCCCAGACACTGCGTTCCCTTTAATCTTCTCCTACGACTCGTAGGGCTACGGTGGACGTATTGGACCCCTCGTCCACATGGGGAACTGACAGCCTTCTCACGTGTCCTCCCTTTATAACTTCGGGAAGAACCGAACATAGACCACCACGTGCAACAGTTCCAGTATTATTGTGTACTTATTCGTTGCTTCAGAAACGTGTGTTAATTTGGTAGCAAGGCTCTGATTTCCACAAGCTTATACGTTGCTGCGGAAACGTGTCTAGCTAGCCGTTGTTTTGCAATGGACGTCTCTGTGGTTCTTCTCTGACTGTACACTTCCGGCGTTCAGGCGTCATGTCATAGTAATGATGATGATGATGATGATGATGATGATGATGATGATGATGATAAAAATATTCTTGACGTATAAACTTAACAGCACAATGGCCAGTTACAAAGTTCGGGTAGAAAATAAAGGAAGAAAAGGCTTTCGCGCACGCACGCACGCACACACACATACATACAAATTACAAAATCAGAGCAATTTAAAGAACAAGAATAACAATAATAATGATAATGGAAAGGTGTAATCAGCGTTCTCTCCAACTCCTGCGCATATGCTCAGATACTGTACATAAAATATAGCTGCATTATTTAATTAATGCCTCAAAGTCTATGTAATAGAGCAGTGCATCAAAAGAGCTGAAATCTAATTTTAATGCAGACTGATGCCAGTGCAGACTTTTGAAACCGCAGTCGTGTTCCGGAGGCCATGGTTGCGTGTTGAATATGAAGCGCAAAATAAACTTATAACATCCTTTGGCTCAGTTGTCTCGAAAACTGTAAGACTCACTGAGAATCTCGCGCTGTCATTCGTCTGTAATGCAACACAAACTGTTCACAGTCTCTCCTTTATTTTAAAATGTCATTAAAGTCACATTTAATTGCAACGTTTTTCGGCCCTACAGTGATATTTTCAAATAAAGCAGAGACTGTGAACAGTTTGAGTTATGTTAGAGACGGAAATGAGTGAGCGAGTGATACATCAATGCAACATTATGCTGGAATGTACGTGTAATATTACTGAGAAAATATGCAGGCCATATAAATGTGTATTTCAGCATTCTCCGTAGCATTTGTTTGAAACACTTTCCTCTCGGATGAATACATATAGCGAGATACATATAGATCATCACTTAAAGTCGTCAAATATGCTCGATTTAAATGAAAATTTAAGTAACGGAACAATTTTTTTAAAGTTCTCTAATATCAAATTTCATAGAAATCCGTCTATCGTACAAAAAGTGCACAGTAGCAACCGTTGAAGCGATAAATTCTCGAATTCAGACTCATTTGGATAAATCCGGCTCTCTTTCACTTCGAAGTGTCGTGCTTTCTTCGTAGAAGCCAAGTCAGAGATTTAATTAATGTTCGGAGAAAAGTTTGTAGTGTTCATTCATACATTTGTGTGCCCACCAAAAGTGATAATAGTACAGAGTAATGCACTTCATTGAAGATTAATGATACAGGCGGGGATTAGACAGGTGACAGCAGATAAGCTCTGTCTCCCGCAGGCAAGAAGTACGAATACTCGTATTTTCCTGTTAAGTTTAAAGAGGGAAACCCAACATATACCACATTCCTCGTCTTACCTTTAACCATACCGCCTAAAAGTCATGGATTTATGTCATGGGCCACGTGTAATAAGAGCACAAGCAAAGATAAATGGGTCCCTTGTTACTACCGCGTGCCGCGTCCTCAGGCTGCGGATAGAGGAGACGGCCTCCAGACATGGAGGGTAGCTGCGAATAAGACGTCTCGGACAGCCGACAAGGGATGGTTCCTCAACATGGGGATCTGGCGTGGGGATAACAATTCCTCACCGTAAAAAATAAGTTTGTTACGAAATGTTAAAGACAGCTTCGGACTTTGACGGATTGTTTGGAAAAACGATCTAAGCTAAGGAATTTCTCTATACGGCATGTTCGCCCATGACAGTTGAAAGAAAATGTTGAAATAAAATATATCTAAGATAGGTTGGAGTGGTATGGACTAGATTGATCTGGCTTGGGATAGAGATCGGTGATTGGCTCTTGTGAACACAGTAATAAACCTTCAGGTTTCATAACGTTGGGAAATCCTTGAGTAGCTGAGCAACTGGCAGCTGCATTAAGTAAGTTAGTTACAATAGCACCAGCACAATGATGAGCATGTCTCTACGTATGCATTATGTTTGCAGCCTTGCGTTATACAGGGAATGGACAAAAATATGGAAACACGTCGTGAAATGCATGCCTGAATTGAAGTGTTTATTTTAGCGACGTTTGTAGGTCACGCTGTCGAATCTGCCCAACACCACTCCCTGTACAACCTCCGCAATACGTTGCAAGCTTCCTGTGTTGTCAAGACAGGGTTCTGTGCAAATTTTTGTGCATCACGTCAGAGCTAACAGAATTCGAACGCGGGCAAATTGTTGGGGCCCATATGGTGCGTGCTTCCGTAACCAAGGTAGCCTAGGTTTTGGTGTTTCGCGAGGCACAGTATCCAAGATTATGACCGCATACAGGAGGACTGAAAGAACCGCATCCGATAAACACCAGCGTGGACGGAAATGTGTGTTGAGTGATCGAGACAGACGAACATTGTGTAGGATTGTGACGAAAAATAAGTAGACTACAGCTGCAAAAGTGACTGCTGAACTGAATGTCACGCTCACAAACCCTGTCAGCACCAAAACAGTACGAAGGGAACTCCACAAGCATGGTATTTCTGGACGAGCTGCAATTCCAAAGCCACTCATCAGTGATCAGAATGCCACTAAGAGGACAGTGTGGTGCCGAAGTCATAAAACCTGGACTATGGAGCAATGGAAGACGGTCATTTGGTCGGATGAGTCCACCTTCACACTGTTTCCGACTTCTGGCCGAGTTTACTTCTGGAGAACGCCATCCCAAGCTTAGAATCCAGATGGTTTGCTGCCAAGAGTGAAACATGGCTGGGGTTCGATCATGGTATTCTGTCGGACCCATCATTACCCTGCAAGGTCACGTCACTGCCAACGACTATGTGACCATTTTGGGCGACCAGGTCCATCCCATGGTGCAAACTTTGTTCCCTAATGGTGATGCCATTTACCAAGCCAACAATGCCTGTGTTCACATAGCTCACATCGTCCAGGACTGGTTTTCTGAGAACGAAGATGAAGTGTCACGTCTGCCATGGCCCCAACAATCGCCAGATATCAATATTATTGAGCCTTTGTGGTCTGTTTTGGAGAGCAATCTGCGTGCGCGCTATCCACCTCCATCATCGATAACAGAACTTACCATGTTTTTCAGGAAGAATGGTACAAGATTCCCTTGCAAATCATACAGGACCTCTATTTATCCATTCCAAGGAGACTTCAAGCAGTTTGCAAGCCAGAGGTTGTCCTGTACCATATTAGTCACGGTAATGTGTTTTTTGTTGGGTGTTTCCATATTTTTGTCCATCCCCTGTAGTACGCTTCGTCGGTCCTGGTAATCAACTCGGCAGTTGGTACCTGATGACAACATGACACATGTTAGCGTAAATTGGTGTGACATGCTACATATATACACACACATATATACCTACAGACATATGTATATGGGCTCGTACAATTGGACATACCTCAGTGATTACCTCAGAATTAATGCTGCGAGTTTTTAACGGACTATATAAAAATTGTCTCTGACATTAAGGGAGGAATATAGACTGAGGGTGTTTGAGAACAGGGTGTTGAGGAGAATATTTGGGCCGAAGAGGGATGGAGTAACAGGATGTTCGAGAAAACTGGATAATGAGGAGCTTCATAACTTGTACTCTTCTCCAAGTATAATGAAAATGATAAGTCAAGGTGAGTGAGGTGGGCAGGGCATGTAGTACGAATGGGGAAGACGAAGAATGCATATAGGATATTGGTGGGAAAGCCAGAAGGAAGGAGACCACTGTGAAGGCCAAGGCGTAGGTGGGTGAACAATATTAAAAAGGATCTTAGAGGAATAGGATGGGATGGTATGGATTGGATTGATCTGGCTCGGGATAGGTACCAGTGGGTGTCTATTGTGAACACGGTAATGACCCTTCGGGTTCCGTAAAACGCTGGGAAGTTCTTGAGTAGTTGCAGAGTTGGCGGCTCCTCTAGAAGGGCTCAACTCCATGAGTAAGTAAGATAAAAATTGTTCCCAAGTCTTGTTCTTCCAATCCAACTTTTACTGATTTTCATTTACTTGTATGTATGTGTGTCTCTACTGTACGTGGCGACTGAGGTCCCGAAGCGTGTGCTTGAAGGAACTGAAGAAAATAACCAGAAGCCTCTCAGAACCGTAGACTCGGTAACTTATAAATACGTTGCAGCGGAACTAATTCGATTTGCAGGACGGAAGTTGGCTTGTGGCTTTTAGGACGCGCGAACAGGAACTAGAAGGGACCAGTAGACTGCATGTTGTCATGTGACATGAGTGCTCCTTTGGGAACCTGAAACATCAGGATTGTGTTTTCTTAAGGGACTAATACAAATATTTGTAAGAATGACGCACGCGCTGTTACCTTGTAAAATGCAACTGCATCATTATCGTTGTTCATTATGAGCGCGCAGTTTTGGCCAATTCCTTATAATAGTCACAGATTCACACATGAACACTCACTCTCTATGCTTAGGAACTGTGCTAGAATGGTTCTATTTGAAACAAAGCTTTATTTGATCTATTATAGAAATATATTTTGATACCTTTTCCTTTTACCCTTGTTGTAAGTTGTCCTTTTGCACTGAAATTTGTCAGAAAATTGATTTTCTTGAAGAGTTATATCTTATGGGATATAACACCGAACAGTCCATTCAGAATCAAAAGACGTTTCCGAGGAATATGTCGCTTCCATCTTCAGGGTCGAAGAATAGGCCAAGCAAAAAACAGCTTAAACAGGTAGCAAACAGAGCAGAGCTTGGTACTATGTTGCTTCCACTTGTGAGTAAAAGAGGCGTCGACATTTAAGAATGAAGATGTTTCTCCAGATAATAATTCGGGGCCATATCAAGTTCCTTCTATCAGAGACTTGAATTATAACCGTGGAAATTGCAAGTAGAATTCTTTGGTCTATATAAATTGGTGCAGCGTGGGGTTATTTAAGGTGTCTGTTTCCAGTTGTAGTTGTAATTGTATTTGAGTTGTTGTAATCATATTTTCATTGTATTGATTTTGTATAGTGTGTCCTTTATTGCTTGTGTAGTTTTGTGTGCTATATTTTGTTTGAGTGTGGTGTGTCTTATTGTAGTATCACTGAAGGTGGGTAAAAAACCCATTTGCAGCTTAAAGAAAATAAATAAGTTACAAAGGTTATTCATTGTCAAATGGAACGTCAAAATTATCGAGAATGATTTGAAAGGAAGTGGTATAGTAGTGTTTGTAAAGGCAATGCGTGGCTTAAGCACCGTTCTAGTCAAGTCAACGAAGAAAGGCTGAGCGGAGATTGCCTTAGTCGTGCCTCATTGCCTATCGCGTTACCGCTATATTGAGCGCTGACATGCAGGGGACAACCTCCAGTCGCCCCGCTAACCGCTGTTTTCTCTTCCCCTTTTATGTTTGTTGTTCTTAAGGTGGTGTATTCTCTTCATTAAAGAAAGTTAAAGAGTTATTTTAACGCCCTGACAAAAAGCTGCATATATTTTGTATGTGGGCTTAATTGTGAATATATCTGCAGATTATTAACACATTTTATAAAGGAGAAGGTGGAGACCAGTTGGTCTTCCGGAATTCTTGACGATATTTCACGAACCATTTCAGTTAGTATTCGTGAGATAATTTGACCTTACTTAGTGCAGGTTTTTAGGATATCGCACTATAGGGAACAGCACACGAAATGCCTCTAATCGATTCTATTGAGGCAGGTACGAGTGTATATTTCTTTCTCCTTTTGCTTCCGCTCTTGTTTCCCGAATTTCCCGAGTTTCCGATCCTGGAAGCCACTATCTACGATTCATAAGCCACTTCATATCTGAATGTCTGTCCCCAAATGAAAGATAGCATAGAGTACGAGGATATTCTGTGATTAAAAGCACACACAAACATTCATACCATAGTAAGTAAAAAGTAAAGCTATCCCTGTACCAGGCCGTGAAGGCCCATAGGGTTGTGAGACGTTGAGGGTCCCACATTATCTAGACTATCGGCTCAAAGATGGCGGTAAGGGTGTCAGCCTTACGCGTCGGCCACGCTTTATTCCCCAGGAAAATTATTTAATTAATTCCTGGTACTCATTTATGTTAGAGGCTGAGTAAACCTCAGGGCCTAGTGCGGCTGGAAGGATTAGGTCAACTGAAAGAAAGAGGCTGAGTAAACCTCAGGGCCTAGTGCGGCTGGAAGGATTAGGTAAATTGAAAGAAATCCATTGACCTCATCGGAATTTGAACCCGCGACCTTCTGGCTTGTATTGCCTCAACCACTACGCTACCGCGTGCAACCTCAACCACTAACCTACCACGTGCCCCCATTCATACCATAGGCAGGGTCGAGCATTCGCTTGTGCTGAGGTCGCGCTGTTTCTGTCAATATTTATATAGGTAAATATATAAAGTTGTTTCTGTGCTTGACTAATTAAGCATTACGCCAAGAAGACGTATGAGGGAGTGGATGTTGATCTCGGCATTGTTTGGAGGAGAGTGGTCACCTTCACGCTCCAGCCACTTTACCTTCGGGGAAAGAGCCCACGTTATCCGTCGAATAGGAGGCTGGGCGAACCCCAGAACCGGTTTGAACGAAGTGGACAGGAGAAAAATCTTGCCCCCACCAGGACTCGAACTCCGACCCCCTAGCCAGTCGCTATGCTGAGTGCACTATCCCGGTTCATCCTATGTGTATTTATAGTGAAGAGAGGTGAACCATTTATAAGAATTTATGACGCTCCCCACTACCGTTTCTTTGAGCTCTATTGTTTCTTGGCGCTGTGATGCAGTACTGTACCACAGACTCCGTGGGTAGACACGAAGCTATCATGAAAATGACGACGCATAGAGCGTGCAGTCTGAAAGTAAGCCGGTTTATGAATAAGTTTTGTGGAATAAAATTACTTTTACAAAAGCAATCATGAAGTTGTGTTTGCAATGACGGCTCTGAAATACATTCTGGAATTAAGGCTGAGAGAAATGTGTGAAAGTGAAAATGAGGTCGGTCTCACAGTATTCATAGTTGCCGACCCTGAAGTTGTAAAGTAAAATCCGTGTAAATGTTGTAATGAAGGGTGCAGCATTTGTATCTGACATGTTTATTAGCGCCGCAAAAAGTTGCGAGTATACATGCCGTGTGTAACACATGGATGGAAGGCATGAGGGCCCGAGAAAGTGTTTTGATATCACAGGTCTACTTGTGGTCTCACCTGCAAAACAGAACAGTATTTTAGCCGTGCGAATCTTGCCCCCAGCCACAACGATCTCAAATAAATCAGCTACAACCCCAGAGAATTATACGAGTGTATTTTTTACTGAAATCTTCACAGCTCACGTTTCCCCAGTCTCGTTTGGATAACGGGCAAGAGGGGGGCATATAATTTATAGCGAACATTGAAGGAGTCTGCTATAAACAAGAAATGGAATTATAATACTAACTTAATTAATAATACTGTTGCACATTTATGAAAAAAATTCCATGGCCCTGTTTTCGTACGCTCTGTCTCACAAGCATTCATAACGAATAACAAATCATTTTCAGAAAATGTCATAATTCTTTTACTCCCGGGTTCCTCGGTGTGAACGTGAATGTAGTATAAACATTGGGACTCAGACTCTGTTCACAGCGCCCACGTGCTTTGATGCCGTCAGGGAACAGTCATGATACTATGACGGGTAGTTCAAAATCCTCTCGGTCACCCGAAACCCTTCTGAGTGTAGGAGAGAACCAAGGTGCCTGCGGACATACTTTTCGCGATACCTTCCGTGACGTGACGCCCGAAAGCCGGAAAAGTGAAGTCAGAATAGAAATACATTGCCAGGCAGCAGCTCGGTAAACACATTCCCGCGGCAACGAATATGCAGTCAACAATCGAATAACTTCCGTTGCTATGCAGCGGAGCTGAAAACACGGCTTCTCAACAATAGAAAGGCCGTGCTTTCTGCGTGGTCTGTGCAAAGTGATTATAAGCAAGAGTTCAGTTCAGAAGAATTTAGTTGAGTTTCGAGACGCCAGCCTGGCAGGATAAGAGCTTGGGAGCAGAGGAATTAGAACTGAGTCGAGTCTCCGGAATTTTCAGTTGTCAGAATAATTTAGAAGAAAGGATTTTGGCTGTGCAAAGAAGATTTCGTGTGTGATTTGAGGTTAGAATGAGACTTATAAATCCATTGCCAGGATACGACTAATGAAGACTGAGAACCCTAGTGCGCGTGTAACGGTGAACTGTAAAGTGTGTGGATCAGCGATAGCGCTGTATTGCCTGTAGTTCTGATTTATGTGACTAAGGTGTCAATAAAGGGCCGCGCCATAGCTCAAACGGTTAGTCACTGGCTTCCCATAGCGGTGACCCGGGTTCGATCTCGGGTCTGGTCAAGTGAGATTTGTGGTGGACAAAGTGGCACTGGGGTAGGTTTTCTCCGAGTACTTCGGTTTCCCCTGCCAATCTTCATTCCACCAATTGCTCCACAATCACCTTCACCTATCATCTGGGGCTGGTACAATAGGCCAGAAGTGGCCACAGTACAAGGGACTTAGTCCCACCCCACTAGCAATAAAAAGGTGTCAATAAAAACCCGTCTTATAAGCCACGCGCAGGCCCCCTAAATCGTGACTCTATTTTGAATGAATTATAAATATGATGTGAGATTTGAAGCTCATGGCGATGAATATTTCCGTTATTGTCTACTGCCTTGTAGACTGATGAAAAATGATCGCCGTTTCGGTAGTTTGAGGCATTGGATTTCTCCGAAGTATTAGTAAATTTCTATAAGACTTCACGGCGTCAGGTGTAAGATACAGTAATGTTATAATGTTAGCCTTATCGCCACCGAACAGTGTCGGAAGCGATTACAGTACAGATAATATCTTCCCTTGAGGTGGTGTACGTGTAGTTTGTGCTGAGGCGTCTTTAGCGTATTGCGGCTGAACTGGCACGTGACAAAAGCAGTTTACAGACTGTAGCTTTAGTGCGACAAAATGTAAACAAAGACCACACACCAACGAAAATGAAATTAGTTGGTATCGGAAATACTTTTTCTTTTTTCCTAGAAATAGATTCGGAAATGTACGTATATATCTGCAGTTCTGGCGCGTTCGCTCCGGTATTGATTCTAGTATTTCAGTTCGTGAATGCCAGCTTTGATGCTCTCTCCTAAACATAGAAAAAAAGCTGATGATTTATGAATTCAAACGTAAATACTGATAACTTCGTTAATACAATCTCTTTTAATGCTCTCACAAATATCGTAAATCGTTCATTGCCTCTACAACTTTATTTCGTAACATTCTTTGCTCCGACAGATGTTTGGGAAATGTTCACAAGATGCACCCAGAAATGCATGTAGGTTTCCATGTAAAGCCTTTCTTATTTTTGTCCCAGTTTAAACAAATTTGGAACATGTCGACACATTTGAATGTAACTTCCCGACATGAAATTTCATGAAAATCCGTTCAGGGATCTTTGTGTTACTTCATCCGCACACGCTGACAGAAGGATTGAGCGAAGTTTAGAGCCTTTCCGCAGGGTTACATATGTTTTCAGAATAACCCTTTTCTTCAGTATAGTAAAGATAGATTTCTTGTAAGCTGTACATCTTTGCTTCCCATCGCATATGATTTTTTTCCCTTGGGACTACAGCCCCAGTGGGCCTAGGCTTACCTCCATGAACTTCTCCGTTCACTTCAGTTTTTCGTCACAAGGCCTCTACCTGTACACACAGAAAAACGCACACACACAAACTAAACATCCATGCCCTGAGTGGGATTCGAACCCACGATCCCGGTTTCAAAACGAGCGAAGACAGTAAATGCCTTAGACCACTCGGCTACCGTGACCGGCCATCGCATATGATTGACCGTCAGGAAACATGTTTTCGACGGAATTAAATTCCCCCACGCGTTTTAATCATGTATATTCATGATTTGGCTACATTTTCGCCAGTGTTTATTGAGCTATTCCACGTTGTAATTATGAATTTGTTTGCCATAATTGCTTAAAGAAAACATAAATTTAGAGTACACACCATTCATATTTTTTCAATGTGAGTAAATTTGTTGCGTATAAAATGGATCTTTCAATCCTGTCTTAATGCTGTTACTAGTATTGCCATAGGCCCTCTAGTTCTATGTGATACAAGATGGCAGAGAAATCGTGCGTTTTTTATTTAAAGCCCACAATTATCTACTCGGTTCACTAAAGAACGCCGAATATCCTGTGGCGTAATTACTCCATGCAAGAACTGTTGAGCCACAGAAACAGCCGTTGCTAAGTAATACACGAACGTAACAATAGAGAAACGGGGTTATGCAACCCGTTTCTAGACAACAGCTCGATAAACACCCCGCGATACGCGCACGCAACAATAGGACAAATGTTTACAGCTCGTTGCTAGGCAGCAGTCAGCGCACCAATGAACTGCTGGGTAGCAATCACGTGACTTATGTTTTCTATGTGGTCCTTGCAGAGCCTGTATAAAGATCTGTTGTGCAGGCGGGTTCGAATACCTCCACCGTGACCCTGCGAGTCGTAGGAGGCGACGAAATGTGAAGTCTCAAATTTGAGACAGTAAAATACGGTCGCGAGTCCCAAGGGGCTCACACCCGAGAAAGACTGCACTGGCAAGGGCCAGCAGCATATACAAAAGACAGACCATTCCTCTTGTAAGAGAGGGCGCCCCCACAAAACCAAGACCGTAACTGTCAAACTAATAAATGTCTGGCCAAGACTTAGTGACTGACCGTCAGTCGCAATGCGACTTTGACTTTGACTTTGATTAGTGCAGTGCCACGTAGTAAAGAATTAGTTAGAAGAGTGCGGCTGTGAAGAGAGTTTTGTGTGTAATGCATGGAGTGTGTAGTTAGTGAGACTGTTATAGTTCCTGTGCTTTAATTGCGTTAGCATGACACCACTTGTATGTGTGTGTGTGTGTGTGTGTAGCAGTGAATTATAAAGTGTAGATACAGCGATAGCGCTATAATTACGTGCAATTACTGGTGGTATGTATAAGAAATAAATAAATCCGTTCATTCAATCCAAAACCCGCGGAATGCCACCAGAGTCTGCATGTCGCAGATTTCTGTGAGTGCTGATTGTTAAACTAGAGGGTCTGCGCGCCACTGTAAGGCCCCCAACCGTTCACTGCGCATGCCCCCGAGAGAACAGTCAGGAATACCAATACATTCTGGACATTGGCCATTGCCTGAGTTGTAATTGGTAACGTACAGGTCTCCACTACATTTCGGAAGATGACTGTATTCCCAGTGGAAATATCAAGTTCTACTCGTACGAATGGCAGACAGACAAATCCCGAAGAAAATTTTAGCATACAACCTAAAAGGAGAAGAGCCGGGATAGCGTAGTCGGTATAGCGACTGGCTGCGGGCTGGACGTCCGAGCGGTCGGAGTTCGAGTCCCGGTAAGGGCAAGAATTTTCTCTTTTTCACGTCGTCCGGACTGACTCTGGGACTCACCAGCCTCCTATACAATGGGTACCGGGGACTTTTTTCGCGGCCAGGGCGTGAAGCGTACAACTCAACTACAACTAATGCCGAAGTCAGGAAAACTTGGATCTGTACTGTCGTATCCGTGGGTTGCGAGCCACATATTAAAAATCCAACCCACTCTCAAAGTAATTAGTTTTTTTATTATTTATTTATTAAGCAATCAGAATCTACAATTCTATGAGATAGTTTTCTGGCGTAAGAGCTGTGATGCTCTTTAATGACGTGGTGAGTTCCTTCCCCAGAGGGAGGTTCCACATTAGTTTTCTTTTAGGTCAGCTGGCTAGTGTCTTCGGAGTCTTCGATTGTGCTGCGGTTCAACGAGTGGCTGTAGGATGTCGTTTGGGTGATCTGCTAGTTTGTTGTGGTGTGAGGTACTTTTTTCTCTGATGACGTCCTTGATGTATGGTATATTTAGGTCTGTATGTAACGTTTGGTTGCTTACATACCAGGGTGCATTTGTTATAATTCGGAGTATTTTTGATTGGCTTCTCTGGATTATTGATATATTTGATTTGCTGGCACAACCTCAGAGCTCAATTCCGTAAGCCAAGATTGGTTTGATTATTGTCTTATAAAGCAGGACTTTGTTTTATATGGATAGGTTGGATCTTCTTCCAATTAACCAGTTTAGCTACTTGGTTTTTATGTCTATCTGTTTGCGTTTTTTTGATTACGTGGTCTTTCCAAGTGAGTCTGCTATCCATCTGGATTCCGAAATATTTAACGCTTGGCGACTGTGGGATATAAAGTAATTAGTTAAGGATATTTATGTGTTTATCCGAGGGGGAGCCAAGGGAAGTTGTGTATGTATGGCGACCCTAATAGGGAGTGAGTGACACAGACCAGAGATGACGCTTAATCTAGCTCAGTTTATACAGGTGTTTCTGGTACAGGACCACAGACGTGTAATGCCAAGACAAAGAACACGTAAGGACGCTATCTACGTCATTTCAGGGGGGGGGGGGCCTTCAATGTAGAAACCTATATATATTCCCGCAAACTAAGTGGAAGGGGGACTCTTCATCTTTACGCTTATCCAGAGAAGTAACGCTGCTGCACCGTTCGCTTGCCTTGGATGTTCCGAAGTCTCAGCAAACGAGATTGTATTCATGGTTCTTGAAATAAATAGTCTTTATGCACCAACCACCGAGGATTGTTCTTTGAGCTAAATCGATCTTAAGCGACGCCTTACCCAGCGCTCCACAGCAACCTGAGCAGATCAGCATCCACTCGGCTCATCTGCAGGCGAGTATTCCAGCTGCCTGGTCAAGGGCTCAAGACCTTCAGCTCGGGATACGACAGTACATCCACTCCCGCATAAGTCTTCATGGCGTAGTGCTTAATTAGTTAAGGACAGGGACAACTTTACCTTTATCCCCAGAAAAGGCGATGAAATGTAGGGCGCCCGCAGTTAAGATTGAGGGACCAACATACTCTTCAAGATGGCGGAACAGACCAAGATGATAATGACGATGATGACTTTGTTTCCGTCTTCAGGTGATCTGTTATCAGTATTCTGACAGATTTTCTATACTCATTAGCCTACTGCCCTTATTTTGAAAAATAAAATTAGGCTTAAGAAATCATCACGCTCTTTGCATGTCTTTTGATCCCCCTCCCGCCCCCTTAACTTTTGAATGCCGAAACCAGTCTTTATGAAAACTTTGATCTTTATCATGGCATGGCCCATCTCAACGGCGTACTTTTTAAATCCCACCCATCAGTCTGTGGGGGCACTATGCTACAAGCCGGAAGGCCGCGGGTTCAAGTCCCGATGAGGTCATTGGATTTTTTCAATTGGCCTAATCCTTCCAGCCGCACTATGACCCTGGGGTCGATTCACCCTCTAACAGAAATGAGTACCAGGAATATTCGTGGAATATTCTTGGGGGTAAAGGTCCAGCCAGCGCGTAAGGCTGACAACCTTGCCGCCATCTATGAGCCGATTTTCTAGAAAATGTGGGAACCTCAACATCTCACAACCCTATGGGCCTCCACGGCCTGTTACAGGGATACCTTTACTTTTACCCATCAGTGTGTGTGTCTGCATGTGTGCCCCCCATCGTTGCTAGGCAGCGGCTCGGGGAAAACACCGTTGCAACGAATATACACGCAACGATAGATGATTTATTGGAGGCCTTATTTTCTATGCGATCCGTGTCGTATCAGAGGAAAGTAGGCTATTAGTTCTTCCCAGAATTCCATGTTTAATATTAATGGTGACACTCGCCCTCTTTTTGAATCAAGAAATATAATTTATATTAGTGAACCTTCCTTTGACAAATAGCTGTTCGTAATTAAATTGGTGGACTTTCTATTTCACTGTGTGCACTTTAATCACGTGGAGGATTCTGGTCCCACACAAGTTTGTAGCTCAAGTTCTGAAATTTGTTACGATGTTCATGGTCATGCTGTGATATAGGAACTCGACTGTACCCAGCCCCTGTCCCGTTCTGTTTCCTTTCAAATCTCCTGAACATTGTTGTGAGATGGTTTCCTGAAATACAACTGTCAGTTCCTTACGTGCCTTGTGTGTTCCATTCTTTATATGATGAATCGCTCGTCTCTTGGTATGGGGGAAATCACTGATTGATATTTCCGCGCGGTGTGGACGTGTGCAATCTGAGTTCACGTTACATCATTTTTAAAACGTTCGATATCATTTCCATCAGTACTTTGCTCTCAGATAAGATTCATAGATATTTTTTCTATCTATGATTTGTTTGCTTGCACATTTATTTCGAACTTGTTTGACGTAACTTTGTGGTAGTGCTAATTGACTGAACTCATTCACGAAATGAAACCGGAAGTACCCATAAATGACGTAAAATTATTGGTATTATTTGAAATTCATTAGTGCAAATTTATTTTCTGTCATTTGGCCATGTTACTAAAGCCTGTTGAAATTAAAATTGTGTGATGCGGACGCTGTGTGTGATTTATGAGTCGCAGATGTGATTTACACGGTACGTGAAAGGTATGTCACCGAATCATTTTGATTTATTTTTATTTATCTCTTTTTCTCCCATTCACAATATCTGGTTGAGCTTGGCAGTTTCATATTGATTGTTGCTTAATAGTGAATTAGGACATTTATGTAACGTCGAAATATTTATATTCTGCAGTAATGTGTTTGTGTTATGTCGAAGTTAATTTTACTAAATTTGCAACATATCTTAATGCAAGGATAAAAATAATGGAATTTAATTTCATATTTAATCTGGGCGATCGGAGAATGCAAATAAACATTTATTGAAAGTTATTCAGAACACAGTGTACTCGGGGATGGGAGTCTATGTTGGCAGTCATTTGAACTATTCATTTCGATTTATGGACACAAAGGATTAATATAGTAACTTTCTGATTCAAGAATTTTCCTGTCAGTGATCTACGTTTCGCTAATAACAGCCTTTTTAGTTACGCATGAGGGGTCTGCTTACGCGCAGTTTGATTCAGTGATTAGTTTTGCTTTTTAATATCTCCGAGTCTGCATCTGACGGGCTTGTGTGTGACCTTATGAAACATCACACTTGTAAAAATCGCTGGGCCAGGCTGGCAGGGCTCCAGATCATCGCCAATAAATTATGCGCAGGCCACAGCCCCGATCTGCTCAGTGCACTTCAACAGGGTTGCCTCTGTTTTGAAATATGTTATTGTTTGTGCAACTCGGCACCTCATTCTGTTTCTTTATCTTTTACACACAGATGGATATTGCGCAATTTTATGTTTGTGATATAAAATACAGTTATAAACTTCAAATAATCGCTGATTTATTGATTCGTGTATATTGCACCACAATATATTATTCTCTTGAGGTCTCGAATAAATCGGAACTACGGTTCGTCATTGATCGCGTTCTCTGTTCAACGCATTATCTGCCGTGAGATAGGCAGTTGATAATATGCTGACGCGCACAACTGCGCTGTACTCACATCTCTAACGGGGAATCATAAAGAGCGCCATGAAACAACACCGTATTAATTTTATATATGCATGTACTGAGTGTAGTTTTCAGTGCAGCTTCATAGGTTATTGGTTGAATCGCCACTTAGTACATCCTTTTATGTAACATGCATGCTACATTCTCAAAAATGTTAATAAACAATATGGGCTGGTAGTTACTATAGGATTCTGANTGGTCCAGTGATTGAGGTGTTTTCCTTCACCTGAGGACGGAAACAGATCCAGTTTCCGAAACGTCGTGTTTTTATTTGTTATCTTAAAAACCAGGACGATGGATAAAGTCCAAAAACCCAACATATCAATATGGGCTGGATTCAGACATTTAGAGCATTTCCTAAGCACAAAAAGGGCGGTCAGTTTTGTGAAACTATTGTGCTTGCTAGAATCCTATTTCATGCATGACTAGTATATATTCCTAAAACTTTCGAAGCAGGAGGTGTTTAGTTTGGAGATCACGTTGGCAGTTCTGATAAAAAGATCATGGTATTGTCAAAACATGTTTAAAACGGAACACAACTCTTAAACGAAATGAAGAAGAAATACATTTTCTTTTCCGGACTCAACATTTTGGTCTAGTCTTGTGCCGCTACTTTCAGAAGTTTAATGCCCATCCAATAACACGATGACTAATGGAAACGGTTCATTTTAAGGAAAGTTGCGCAAGTGGAAGTTTAGTGGCAAATTGCACATGTATGGCATATAAAATATGAAACTAATTTAAAATGTGAAACCAGCGTACTTATCAGGAAAGTCGAAGATTTTCGAAGAAGACTCACAACTCATACTTTCTTATTGCATAGAATTTTAGTTGCACGCAAATATTACTATTTTTATAATTATTTTAATTTTTGTGAAGAGCTGATTAATTAGGAGCAGATTCTGTGTGCATAAATTTATCGAAGGCACCTCACAGTTTCGTCCCGTTGTCGTGTTCACAGTTGTTGACATACACAACGTGTGCAAATTTGCATGATCTCTCTGTACCAAATTCAGGCGCCGAGCGTTAGTGGGTCATGACGTATCGCCAGATGACTTTTTACAAAAAAGCGACGTTGATACGAGCTCTACATTTTCAAGTATATTATCATTCATGATTTTAGAATAGTGAGTTAAGTTGCACAAGTGCTACTTCCACCTCACAGATTCGCTCTTCCGCCATATTGTTCTAATGATTGTAGACAATCCAGAGGTAGGAATTTGGGGGTACAATCACATAGTACAATATTCGTATCAAGTTTCCTGAAATTCGATCAGATTGTTCACTTGCTGAGAGACTGAAAGCACACTGAGTATCGTTAAACCATACGCCTAATTGTCTGAGTGAAGTCTTCTGGGGGATTAACCATGTCAGATGGATTTATTGTCCGATGTCTCGAAGATTTTCTGTGTTACCATCACTAGGGATTGGTATGATGAGTGGCCAGGCTCAGGTTCAGGATCAGGTCCAGGCTCAGGCTAATGATGAATTGCTTCGGTCCCCTCGACATACCTCTGTTGTCTGTTCCTGCCGCCTGCTATGCTGTCATAATTTGCTCTACTGTGGTCACAACGGTAAACCGACCCTCCATCTTCGCTGCTTCTGTTGGGCGTATGCTTGCTGGCCTTTGGGTCCTGGGGTAAAAGGGGTTGGCTGCTGGTGCTACATTTGCTGCTGTCGCCACTTCATACGTCTTCCTTGTGGTGATGAATTTGGAGACAACGCCTAGCCCTGATCGGTGCTGATGATATGAACATCATTGTTGCGTCAGGCAACATATATACAGTTATATGGAGCAGCTGAGAAACTAAACAACGCAATAGGTCTTTTAGAACCGTTGACCCGGACATGGATAATAAAAATTAATACATACTAATTGTTTTCGAAACGATTACGCGACTGTCGCCAGGATAAACACATCAGATAATTCTTAACAGGAATGTAGCATGAGCCAGTGAAATAAGTATTTTGGTGTAACACTGGATTCATTATTACTGTACAAGACACGTGTCCTGCAGTATCCATAAAACAAACTGCAGACTGAAGCAACTCTTTCCAATTGTAAATAAATCCTACACCATTGATGTTAATTTAGCATTAATAGTTTATAAATCAGTTCTTCGGTCTATATCGACGTATGTTTCCGCAATGTAGGAGTACACTGCTGAAGCTGATGTAAGTAATTCACAGACATTTCAAAATAAAGTCCTCAGTATAATAACAAAATTGCCAAGGGTAACATCAATTGAATTTTTGCATGAACAGATGAGGATGTTATTAATGAAATATAACATCAAGAGGCTAGCGAGCGTGACACGTAAACAGAAGCAGTATAGATTTCCAAATTCAGGTGTTAGAAGATAACATCGACGTCCCGTGACCCTGCGAGCAGGATAACAACTCGGTACGGCAGTCATAAATAATATATATTGTCACGTATCTGGGGTTCCGTGACTAATAATAACGAGTTCTATATTGGAAGACTGGATTTATTGGCACTTCTTTTACAATTACAACTAATTATAACAGCTCACAATCAATGTCTGAGACTCGCTCCATTCCTCACTGGACCACCAGTCATCTCTCCCACTGTGACTAATGATGAAGAATCACTTGCGACTGAACTGAATTATCTTACGACTTATGTCGGTAATCATGGAGAATGTCTGTTGCCTGGCTGTTGTCATGGTAACGTGCTTACCGAAGCGTTGCCCATCATTAGACTTCCGCGTCTCTTCGTTACTGCGGGAACGTATTTTTAGGCGTCATGTCATAATATGAAACAATTACCAGAAATCGTTTAGAGGAGCGCTTAATTATTTGTAATCATTGTCTGCATGAGTAAACTGTTGAAGACACGCTCTTAAATTCCGCACTTCCGCTCAGACATTGAAGGATAGAAGATCTCGTAACAGACGACAAGAATTCTGTTGGTATCCAATTCCTCATAAAAAGCTCGAAAATATTTAGAAGGCATTAAAAAATAAAATTACACGAATACTCATGATTATACAAATGGCCTATGTATATCATGTCTAAACATTCTTCCTCACATATCCAAAGTATACACACGAGAAAAATATCCTCTCTAAAACGAATCTGTAAAAGTTTCCTAATTAAGCAGCATAGACAGGTTTGTTAGGGTCTGTGTGTGTAAATGTTGGACCATTAGCTAGAAGTCAGTTTGCACCCAGAAAGTTCTGCCACTGGCCAAATCTATTAAGGTTTTCCCATGGTTTTTCTCGACCCTAGAGCGAATTTTCGAGTTGTACTCAACTTCCACTTTGCATTGCATGCTTTGCAAACAGCCATCCTAATGTCAAC
Source organism: Cryptotermes secundus (assembly GCF_002891405.2). NCBI lineage: Eukaryota > Metazoa > Arthropoda > Insecta > Blattodea > Kalotermitidae > Cryptotermes > Cryptotermes secundus. Next base: position 426,850 of record NW_019742446.1, on the reverse strand, counting down.
GTAAAAACGTCCCCCTAATGTGGCCCCCTTCAACGGTAATCAAAAGTTTACTCTGATGAAGCTCTCCCAAAGTTGATACACTCCGATCAAACTCAGTAAAAATCCTGATCAACTTTTTCTCCCCTAGTCGTAACAAAGTGAATTTCCTAACGCATTATCTTTTTCACTTTCCAACACATTACCCTCTCTCCAGCGTTTCTTTACCAGAACTACGAACGCCCAAATCATGAAAATGTTCTGTTCTCCTTAAACTGTAGTGTACTTAAACTATTTCCCCTTCCACTGTGTCTTTTTTTTTTCGTCCTCCACGGTTCCGCGCGCGGTTCGCACTGGAGCACCGACAGCTTACGTTCTGCATGCACGAAACTGATATAACAGGCCGTCGGCTTGGTGTGCCTCCCCCCCCTCAATTCCTCTCTCTTGATAAATGTAGCGTGCGAATGCGACGTCCGTCCCATCGACCCATGATGAAGGAGACAGAGACAGTCTCTGTAACGTCCACATTGACTCGGCTGAGCTCCCGAAAATACTTTCATATTCCAAGTATTTCCGTAAGGAATGGAAGTAAGCTAAGAACAATGAGATTTGAAGGAAGAAAATTTGCTTGAAACAAACTCTAGGGACAAATTTTCCTTCTAAAATTAGTTATGAAAAAATGTTTACAATTAAAATCACTTTAAGGAAAAAACCAAGCAGGTGCATAGCTAGGCCTTAACTGCAGGATTGACAGACTTGACTATAGAGCTTGTGGTTACTCAGAAAAATGTATCTAAATTTGATAAATTTAATATTTAACCCCCGCAAGGAAAATATATATGAGTGGACTGAGAGTGCTTGAGAACAAGGTGAGGATCAGAATATTTGGGAACAAATGGAGTAAAAGGAGGCTGGCAGATGCTGTATATTGAAGAGGGTCATTATTTTTATTTCTTCACAAAATGATGTTAGAGGGACGAAATTAAGTAGGAAAATAAGACGCACGGGAGACATAAGAAACCCACGAAGAGATTTCATCAGAAACCTGGAAGGGAAGGGAATGCTTTAACCACCTCGACGTTAATGGAAGGACACAATGGATCAATCTGGTTCAAGTGGAAATCTTTTATTTTTAATATTATATTTCAGCATCATGTTGCATTGGGGCACTATTATTAATTTGTAAAGTGTTCCGTCTGTAATGCAACATATTCATTCCTTTCTTAAAAGACACTAAAATATATTTAACTCACTAAAAATTGCTTGTTAAATATTTTAAAATGTCATTAACTATGTACATTCGTTGTTCTTGCTTCTACATGTTTCGGCCTTACATGGGCCATATAAGGCAACAATTATTGTTTGGGGAGGTCACTGCACTGTACACTTTGTCTTCTGTGCCCTTAGGCACATCGTTGTTGTTAATTTACGTTGTAGGATATTTTCTTCCTATCTCTTTCAGCGGCCGTTTTCAGTGTTCCCCTTTAGTATCGTTCACTTCAGTTGCGCATGTCTTTTTGTTTTTAAGAAAACACGGTAAGGAGCCTTCGGGTTCCGCAAAGGGTGAGGAATTTCTTGCCAAGCAAAGTAATCATTAGTTGATTAGATTATTAGCTGTACTGATTATTAGTTAGTTAAAATTACCGCTGTTGATGGAGGTATTAAATTCAATTGGGGGCAATACTGCATGGGCGTCATCTACTTTCTGCATTGAACTCTTAACATTGAGCGAGGTAGCTCAGTCAGTACAATGGCTTGCTGCTAGGTGGACCTTCCCGGTTCGATTCCGGCAGCAGTAGGGTTTCCTCTCTTCGCTACCATATCCATACCGGTCCTTAGACCCATACGATCTTCCAGCCAAGAGATTTCTGGGAGTCTTTCTTCGGGGACAGCGCAGTCGGAACGTGAATCCAACAAATATTAACCTCCATTTAAGGCCCAGGTTAAGACTACGTCAAACTATCGCTCAGCGGTCCCAGTATTGTTAATGTGCTCATTTAATCATACAGATAATGTTATCTCTCCATTTAACTTCTCTACTCTTATAGCAAANAAGGTTACTCTTAGCCTTGTTCGAAGTTACGTGACACTTGCTATAAGAACGAGCATCTGTACTGAAAGAATTGTTGGTTACTGAACGTCTGGATGCGATCGGTCGTATTGAGGAGATCCCGGTTTCGATCTTAAGCCCATCTGCCCCAGTAGAACTTGTTTGTGGCTTCTTCAGTTCACACAGGGAAATGCTGAAATAGTTGGGTGCAACTGACCGCTCTTCCACTTCATACTAAATATGTCATTGACAGCGATCTCGATATTCGACCGTGTATTATGACTGACTGAGTTGAGGAGGCGTCATTAAATTAACTAGTGCTCACCTCATAACCCAGTTCCAACACAGGCTCTTAACATACATACATGCATACAGAGGAGCCGGGATAGCGTATTCGATATAGCGACTGGCAACGGGCTGGACGACCGAGGGGTGTGAGTTTGAGTCCCGGTAGGATCAAGAATTTTCTCTTCTCCATATCGTCCAGACCTGCTCTAGGGTTCACCCAGCCTCCTATCCAATGGGTACCGGTTTTCTTTAGCGACTGGGGCGTGAAGCTGACCGCTCACCTCCAGCAAGTGCCGAGGTGAAGAAAATGTGGATCTATACATCCACTCCCCCATACGCCTTTATGGCGTAGTCTTTAATTAATTAAGCTGACATGCATACAAATGCACACATATCGCACCTTCATGTTATAGATATTATTATCCTTAGGCTTCGTGTAATCTAACTTAACCAATTTCTCAGGCAAGGGTGTATTACGGGGTTAAAGAAAGTGTTTAATCACTCCCCTTGCTTCTACTAAAAATGCCTTTTAGGAACATTATTTTTATAGTGAAGTGAATAATGTGTGTGTAAGCCATTGTTACATTACATCGATGATAAATTACGAAAAACGACAGTAAGAATGAATAATAGGGACTTCTTACTAACAAAACTTTTCTAGTCGTTTAATTCCTTCTTACGGACCGTGATTTGTGGCAGGTATCCATCTGAGGCGCTAGCTGTCCTGTCCAAGAACTGGTCGTTGCGTTCGGCTTCTTCAACTGACAATGTGTGCGGCAGGAATGCCGGTGTTGCATGTGCGGGGTTTGAATCCCAGCCCCGATACTCACGGGCATGAAATCTGTAGGTGTGTACTCGTACAAGTTACCAGTGTCAGTGACAGGGGAACGGGCTTCAACTCGATCGTGTATGATTAAGGTTAGCCGTCGTCACGACAAATGATTTATAATCAATCAATAATTTGCAGACTGAAATTTATTTCCTTCTACATATTTCGGTCCTCATGGGACCATCATCTGGCAGTAATAGACACTATAATATATAAATACACACAACAGGACGCACGCTGTGAAGATAGTTCACCTCACATACTTCAGGCTAGTTTCCAGTAAATCTTCTTAACAACAAATCTACAAGAAGAAGAAAGCAGTCTTCTGGGATGTGGCACCGTGTAGATATTGTTTTAACCGACGTTTCGGAGGAACGTATCGCATCCATCTTCAGGGCAGAAGAAAAAAAAAAGAAGAAACGACGGTTAACAAAATATCTACACGTCGCCACATCCCAGAAGACTGCTTTCTTTATAGTCACCGCCGTGATAACCTCAAATCTTACAAAGCTACAACAGTTCGAAGCCTGTAGGAAACTTCTTAATTTTCCATCCTGAAATCGTAGGCCGCGGCTTAGCTCAAGCGGTTAGTCGCTGGCTTCCCACTGCGGCGGCCCGCATTCGATCCCGGGGTCTGGTCAAGTGGGATTTGTGGTGGACAAAGTGGCGCTGGGGCGGGTTTTCTCCGAGTACTTCGGTTTCCCCTGCCAATCTTCATTCCACCAATTGCTCCACAATCACCCTCACCTATCATCTTGAGCTGGTACAATAGGCCAGAAGTGGCCGCAGTACAAGGGACTTAGTCCCACCCCACTAGCAATAAAAAAAATACACAAAATCCTCGTTCCAGTAGAATTGCGACGGGAAAGATACAACACGGAATAAGTTGGGTCGGACGAAAGAAGTAAAAGAAATTAAATTAAAAGAAGACGGGAAGAAATGTCAGTGAAGCGTGCTGATTTTGGTTAAGTTCCTTTGTGGTTCATATCGAAACAAAATGTGAGTTGAGCTGATCAAGCTATGAGCACGAAGGTAGAATCCGAAGTGTACATCTGAATCGTTGCGGGAAAAATGTTGCCTTCTGTCTCACCCCCCCCTCCCCCGGCACGGCACTACAGACCCAGTGGGCCTAGGCCTACCTCCATGAACTTCTCCGTTCACTTCGATTTTTCTAGATCTTACACATTCGGTAGGACTCCTTGGGCGGGTGATCAGCTCGTCGCAAGGCCTCTACCTGTACACAAACACAGAAAAACGCACACACACAAACTGAACATCCATGCCCTGAGTGGGATTCGAACCCACGATTCCGGTTTCCAAGCGAGCGAAACAGTACATGCCTTAGACTGCTCGGCTACCGTGACCGGCTGCCTTCTGTTTTGATACGATTTAAAAGTCGCCATTGAAAGTTCTGTGATTGAAATGTATTTTACTCAGATTACGTATTTCTTTACGGTTAAAGGTCCAGCTGACCGTCATTGGGGTACCGGCTTGGGGAATTTTGATTCTCTTTATCCAGTATTCAGGAGCCGGGATAGCGTAGTTGGTCTATCGACTGCTTATGGGCTGGACGACCAAGGTGTTTTAGTTCGAGTGCCGGTAGGGTCAAGAATTTTCTGTTCACCACGTCGTCCAGACCGGCTCTGAGGTCCACCCAACCTCTTATCAAATGGGTACCATGGGCTCTTTCCCGGGAGTAAAGCGGCCAGGGTGTCAATCTGATCACTCACCTCGAACTAGTGCCGAGGTCAAGAAGATGTGGATCTATATTTCTACTCCCCCATGCGCCTTAATGGCGTAGTGCTTAGTTAAACAGAGGGACAACTTTACCTTTTACCTTACCCAATATTCAGAAATGTTAGGACCCAAACATCTCCAGTTTAATATGTTCTTGTGTGCTTACACTTGTTTCGACCTTATTTATTTATTTGAGTTAATTGTCTCGTTACATAGGAAGTTGTTGCACCCATTTACGTTAGCATAAACGCAATCATAACGGGTATCTAGACACGTGTATGCAAGGTATTTTCTTTATTGTTGTTCTTCCCGATATAATTCTATCTTCGAAATCATCTCAAATTAGCTTCGTACGTTACCTTATGTTTTGTTATACTTTCTAACCGCTATTCGTTATTGCACCGTCTCCCTTGACTGCTGTTGTTAGAGTTTAGGCTGTTAAGACGCCGGCTACGAACCGTAGAGACCTGGGTTCAAAATCAGGGATCAGATTTATGGTGGTAAAATTGGCAGAATTCTCTCCGAGTGTAATGGTTCTCCTCTGCAAATCGTCGTTCTACCAATGCTCAATAGAACTACTGATTTCAGTGTCCCTGAAGCATAGTCCAGTGTTTGTCAACCGCCGAACCGCGGCTCTAGCGTCAATTATACCGGCCCTCGTCTTATAGAAAAAAGAATTTACCGGGCCGCGGTCTGAGAAAGTTTGAGAACCACTGACCCAAGTCACAGAACAGTGATTTTCAGTTGCGGCTTGGCTCTGACCCGACACTTAGCTTTATTCAGAGTTAGCAGGGTTTGCTATCACTATCAGTGGTCAAGTTTCCGCATCTTCACTGTCACTCCATTTTCAATATATGACAGTAGTTCTCTTTCTGTAGCCCTTCACTCTCAGTTTTATTGTACTGCAGTAGAAACGTGGGCTCGTATATACGCTGTCATTTGGATTAGAGGGCAGGTTTCTTCTCTACTCTGCAGAAAACCGAAAAGTCTATGGTTTATGTTTGGGAACTGTGTCGGTTTCCCAAATATTGTGGCATGATTTATGTGAGATGTTCCTTAGGAAAATATCGGGAAACAGAACACGATCGATTCTTTCCAAATCACCATTCACGTTCATGTAACTAATAAAACAAAGAAAATCCGTGGCCTATAGTCCGCAAGCGAACTATACCAACCGAGCGACCGCCGGTTGTAGCAGATAGAGAGTGTCGCGTGATCAGCGCAACGAATCCCCACTGCCATTAATCTCGGTTTTCTAGACCGGAGCCGCTATTTCCTTGAAATAGCTCTTCAATTATCCTCACGAGGCTGAGTGAACCTCGTTCTAGACCCACTACTTTTCAGAAAATCTGGTAGCGCCGGGAATCGAACCCGGACCTTTGGATCTGTAGCCAGGAACTCTGGCCACTAGACCACAGAGCGGTCCCATGTAACTAATATTTTGCTTAAATGTTGTGTGCTTGCGCATGCGTTCGGATTTTCGGCGGTTCTTTTACCAGTCACATCTCTAAAATTAAACGAAATGGTGGAGGAACGCTAAGATGACATCACGTGGTACTGAGAGTCAAACAGGAAATACGTGTAATGTGAAAGGATTCGAATGTACAATCTTCCGAATTTCACTTATATCGAAGCACACGTCTATCTCAATACATTTTGCTCGATAGACTGAGGAGAAGGAATAATAACCGCTATGACAGGCGTTTCTAAGGCCGAGGCATGACAGGATACACCCCGTATTCAGGTGAGACCCATTCCCACTGAGCTAAGCTATTACGAAAGGAACTCAAGCATGGTATCATTTTGCGTCACGATACTCACCAGCACAATTTGTTGGTGCGTATTATGTGAGTTTATTTATTTTCCGTATTTGTAATTTTGATTTCACCATTCGCTTGGGAGATGCCGGGCTAGGGGCCGAATATTTTGCTATTCATGTTGAGAAATCGATTCCTGTTTAATTCCACTCCTCTGCTTTCACTACTCTTCCCTACGAAATTCGTATTTTTATTTAATTAACCGCGGCTTTGTTCGTATCGGAGAAGTTATAGCGTGGAGCCGTACCGTCTTTGCAAAATTAAAATTCTGAATCCGATATTATCCTTTAGAATTGAAGGAACTTGTACTGAATTCCCTTGTCAGCATGGCACGGCGCTTTCTGGGGTTGCAGATGGAGGAAACGGTTTCTGGGCTCGGAGGGTAGGTATGAATACGGGTCTGCTGAAATAAGCAGTCGCGGACAGCCGGCAAGGGGTCGCCTGACATTTCTGCACCGTAAAATCGAGCATATTACGAAACGCTGCATAGGGCTTTGAGCAGGGGCAGATTAGAATATGGTCCAGTGGCGTTCTCTCGTTGAACTCGGCAAGGAACCGGTATACTCCGCGAATGGCAGGGAATTTCTTCACGAGCGAGATGACTGTTACTGCCTAAAGACTGACTCTGGGTCGCAGAGTTAGGTACGCTGAAGTCTCACTCTCATATCTGCTTTTCAGGTAAAAGGTAAAATTGTCTCTGTGGTTAACTAATTAAGCACTAAACCATGAAGGCGTATGTGGGAGTGGATGTAGAGATCCATGTTTTCTTGACCTCAGCACTAGTTGGGAGGTGAGTGATTAGTCTTACACTCCGGTCGCTTTACCTCCGGCGAAAGACCCTCCGGTAACCATTAGATACGAAGTTGGGTGGACCCCAGAGCCGGTCTTGACATGGAGAAGGGAAAGTTCTCGTCCCCACCAGGATTCGAGCTCGGATCCCTTGGTCGTCCATCCCGTAAAAAATTCCATGGCCTGTAGTCCTCAAGCGAACTATACCGACCGAGCGACAGCCGCTTGTCGGCGAAGTCAGTGCTAACTTCAGCGAATAGAGGGTGTCGCGTGGTCAGCGCAACGGATTCCCTTCGGCCGTTAATCTCGGCCCATCGCTATACGGACTGCGCTATTCCGGCTGTCCCATATGGGTTTTTAGTTTAAGAAAACTACTTAATTTCTTGTTTTCAAGAGCTGATGTCGGAAACTATGTGTCTCGAAGCGGAAGAGAATAGCATCATATGGCTAGAGGCTTGACTCCCAGCGGTGATTATTGAGTGTTCATGTGTCATAAGGTTTTGAATTATTATTCCAGGAACTTGGAAGAATTAATTAATTTATTAATTTATTTATTTATTTGTGGTTTAGGTAACGGCGCTGGTAATGACTCGGGCTATACAGTGTCGAATGTTAAAAATAATTAGTGAATATCGTATTCGTAGCCATGGAAGGCAGGAATCGAGTAATCGTCCCGGAATTTGCCTGAAGGGACCGAGAAAAACCACAGAAAGCCTAAGCCAGCACAATTAATCTCGGGGGGATACGAGATTTTAAACCGAGAACTCTTAATTACGAGAGAGGGTTGCGACCCAACAGAAAACAGCTTTCGCTTTCGGCACCACGTATCTCGCCTGCTTTCCACGGAACAAAGGTTATGCATGTGTAAAATGGACATTTTACTAGCGTTTCACTCTTCTGAAACGTAGTCTTTTGCCGTTGGAGAGAAATGTGATGGACAAGAACTGAAACAAAACTGTAACAACTGTATGTGACCTGGTAGATAAGCTGCAAGCGGGATGAAGGTGAATATACAGAATATCTCATTATTACATGCCATATTATACAGGGTGGTTTCTTGATGTAGAAATAAGCAAACAGTTTTATATGAATATGTATTGTGTGGCCATATAAGTTGAATTTAGAAGAAATGTAACTTTTAAGAAAAGCTCTCAACGTATTTCTTCATATGAATCTTTTTAGATATTTCCTTAACCAGTAGCCACTTTGTAAAATGTAAGATATATTTAGTGCGACATTCCATATAGCTATATTTATATACGATATACGTAGTTGGAGAGGGGAACAGAGATAGCGTAGTCGGTATAGCGACTGGCTACAGGTTCGACGACCATGTGATCGGTGTTCGATTCCCAGTAGGGTCAAGTTCTCTTCTTCGCATCGTCCACACCGGCTCTGGGGTTCACCCAACCTCCAATCCAATGTGTACCGGGTCTGTTTCCTCGGAGGTAAAGCGGCCGAGGCATGAAGCTGACCACTCATCTCCAGCTTATGCCGAGGTCAAGTAAATGTGAATCTACGTGTGGACATCCATTCCTTCCTGACGTACTGTTAGTTAGTTAAGCACAGGGATAACTTTACCTGTTTATGTAATAGGAGGCGGTTTATAATTGACTGTGTATGTATGTACATTGTGCACTGACAGAGGACTAATTACATTAGGGGCCTCGACAAGGGGAAAAAAGATGAAAGTGAGTGCTGGAGAAAGGATGTTAGGAGATTGAGAAAGTTTTATAACAGACTTTGATTTTTCAACGAGCCCTTTACCCTAATGGAAATATCAACTAGCACTAGTAAATGAGAAAATTATCCATGTGCTTAATTTTGCGGTAAAGCAATATGCCATGAAGACAAATGGGAGAGTGGAGGTATAGTTCCATCTTCCTTGACCTCAGCACGAGCTGGAGGTGAATGGTCGGTTTCACGTTCCTGCCCATTTACCACCGGAAGACAGCCGCCCCACTCATTAGATGGGAGGCTGGATGGACCCCGTGACCGGCCTGGGCGCTATGGGCAATAGAAAAATCTCTTGCCCCTACTATGTTCAATATTCGGAATTACTGGCTTTTGGGTATTTTCCCATCATCCGGTATTGTAGAAAAAAACACGACGCATTCTCAGTTAGCTCTTTCTAGGAGACCCAACTGAGTAGGTACCTTCCCTCCCTCATCTGAGGACGGAAACAAATCCAGTTTTGGAAGCGTCGTGTTTTCTATTGTCTAGAATACCGGACGATACTAGAAATTCTGTGTGTTATGCGCCATCGTGAGAACCCTTCAGAATCTACTTTAATTTTCGGGTTCAGTCATTAGCGATTTTCCCAGTCCAGCCAGTTAATGTAATAATGTATAAGCACAAAGGAATGTCAGAAGCACGCAGTGTTGCAGTATCAATCTGAAATCGTTATAGTTAATTTTCAAACGTATCCAAAATGAGCAGTTCAATAAAATATTCAACCACAGCGAAAAGTACTTCCTGACGTGGCTTAAATAACAGCCAGAATTCACAGGCTGGGAAAATAGAAGGTTTCTAAACATTATCCCATCTTGGCTGTCTGCCATGAAGAAGTAAAATTCCAAGCTGGCATGGAAATGGCGATTGGTAATGGAGAAATGAAAATTATAAGCACTGGATGATTCAGCGTCATATGGCCATACTTTAGGATGTTGTTGGGGGATAACAGAGAAATCCCGATTGTAGGATTGTCTGGGGGACACATTTTTTGTGCCATAAATGGAGGTAAACCGTAAATGGGCTTGTACTGTCTTCGCTCGCTTGGAAACCGGGATCGTGGGTTCGAATCCCACTCAGGGCATGGATGTTTAGTTTGTGTGTGTGTTATTTTCTGTGTTTGTATACAGGTAGAGGCCTTGCGACGAGCTGATCACCCGCCCAAGGAGTTCTACCAAATGTGTAAGATCTAGAAAACACGAAGTGAACAGAGAAGCTAGTGAAGGTAGGCCTAGGCCCACTGGGGCTGTAATGCCAAGGGGAAAAAAAAACGTAAATGAGGGATTTCTAAAAGAGAACCTAGAATGGTTGTTAAAGTTAGTCAAATGAGTGATGAGTCACTGAACCTTGTTCCCTTAATACAGTGTGCACCATGCTAAATTTCCACTCCAATAATTGAAGCTTTTCATAGACTCAAATTACTTAATGTCAACGGAGACAGCACAGCTGGATTTTTTCCCGTGCCTGAATAATTTTCAGTTTCTCATTTATTGTTAACTTCATTCTCTTCATTGCCACGACCATCAGTTCCTTCAAAATCACTTTCAAAAAGGAAAAAAGAAATTACATTCAAAAGCAATACAAAGAGCTCAAATAAAACCACCACCAACTGATACAGAGGCCAAACAAAGAATGGACAGAGACAGCCACGTTGCTTACCACACATTAGTAAGATGCTTATGTTGGCCGTACCATAACTCAGGCTGTTAGCCGCCGGCTTCCCACCGCGGCAGCACGGGTTCCTCCCAGGTCAAGTCATGTGGGATTTGTAGTGGACAAAGTGACATTGGGGCAGGTTTTCTCCGAGTACTTCAGTTTCCTCTGCCAATTCTCGTTCCACCGACTGCTCCACACTCATCATATATCATCCGGAGCTGGTACAATAGCCAATTAGTGGCCGAAGTACCGAGTGGACTCAGTGTCACCCCACCCCAAGAAGGCAGAAGATGTTTACGTTACTAATCTGTGCACGCAGCGTGTAAATAATGACCTTGATCTACGCAACAGTGGTCACGTGCAAGCTGAAATCGCAAAAAGAATTTTCTTGAACTCTAAACATAAACCCGAAACATGCGCTCGAATAAAAATTCCTTTGTAAACCCTTAAATGGATAAAAGGTAAATCGGGGAAACTAGTGTATTCGGCATATGGAGCTTTGGCTGGGACCACATAACGTTATGATAATAAGGTCTAAATTTTGTGTTGATAATATATTCATACAGTTACTGACTTTTTGGGCATTATACATCGTCCTGTTCTTAATTTAGCTGAGTAGGCTGTTTTCTGAGAACGTGCAAAGTGTCCAGTCTCCGAAACGTTTTCAAATTAAAAACATGACGACGGATGACGGATGTGTCCACAAAGTAGAAAATTATATGGAATTAAGATATTTCGACTTTTTAAAAATGAAATAAATGTAGGTTAATTTACACATTCGTCTATTTACATTTAACACAGAGAAAACTAAGTATATGTTGCTGTCTCGTCACCAAAATGCAGGGCAAAATCATGATATAAAGATAGGACACAGATGTTTTGAAAATGTGGCACAATTCAGGAAATTCAGGAGGAAATTAAGAGGAGATTGAACTCTGGTAATGCTTGCTACCATTCAGCACAGAATTTTGTCTTCTCGTCTGCTGTCCAAAAACATAAAAATTAGAATATACAAAACTATAATTTTGCCTGTGGTTCTGTATGGGTGTGAAACTTGGTCTCTGACAGAAAGAGAGGAACATAGACTGAGGGTGTTTGAGAACCCTTCGGTTCGGCCGCGCCATAGCTCAAGCGGTTAGTCGCTGGCTTCCCACCGCGGCGGCCCCCGTTCGATCCCGGCTCTGTTCAAGTGGGATTTGTGGTAGACAGAGTGGCGCTGGGACACGTATTCTTCGAGTATTTCGGTTTCCCCTGCCAATCTTCATTCCACCAATTGCTCCACAATCACCCTCACCTATCATCTGGGGCTGGTACAATAGGCCAGAAGTGGCCGCAGTACAAGGGACTTAGTCCCACCCCACTAGCAATAAAAAAGAATCCCTTCGGTTGGAAGGGTATAAGTAGGCTTCAGTTACTTGTTCTTACGCTACTCATTAACCGAACGACCTTGTCAAACCGTTAGCATTTCTTCATTCATGGTGCGCAGAGTTCAAATTTGGCACGGAAACCGGCTGTCCTTAACCTTCAGTTAAACCACGACCTCTTTCTTCTCCATTATTTTCAATTCGTTATTCAATAACCACCCTATCAACTGATACTAGATATTCGGGGCAATTGAAGGCGTCGCTCAATAAACAAAGAACAAATTTACCACTCTCTCTCTCTCTCTCACTCTCAATCTCACTGACTCTTCCACTCACACTTTCACTCATTCCCGGTCGCACTCTCACACTCACGCTCCATTTTCCCTCTAAACGGTATTCACTCTCTTACTATGTAACACTCTCGCTTTCTCTCTCTCTCGTATATATATCTTTAATGGACATGTTGATACTTTTTATCAGTTGGGAAATAAATGCGACCGCTTCTGGTAGAGACGGTCACTGAATCGAAGATCCGGGGTTTCCGGGCCGTACTCTTTTTCTTGTGTTATTTAGTGACAGGATGCCCAGGGCGTCGATGATTGATGGAGCGGAATTACAGGGACGGAGCGAACATCTAGCATTACCGCGGTGTCTGAAACACATGCATTTAGATTGCAGCGTCGCCATGCATCATAAACTTCCTAACTCGGCAGTTTTCTTTCATTCCCTCACTTTCTCTCGCGTTTTCCTTTCCTTGTTTTTTTTTCCTGTTACTTTACTTTCCTCTTACCTTTCCTTTTTAGCCTTTTCCTGTCGTACCTCTCCTACCATCCTAATTTAATTTCGTTTTATCTTTATTTCCTACAAGGATACCGCAACCGAATTCAGTTACATGTTATCGACATTTGAACTGTATTATCATGTGTCGTCAGCGTCAGGGTTCTCAAGGATGATATTATCACTTGATAACATGTGACTATAGAAGGGTTTTGGATTGATGCCCGGATGTATTGGACTCTTTGATACAGCGCGTCACTGCACTTTACAATTCACTATTACACACACACTGGTGTCAACAGTCGCGTATTCACTACCGTTGCTTGGTAGCGGTTTCTAACGGTAGGCGTTCCCTTCCCTTGGATCCCGAACGGTTTCTAGCCTCAGCTAAGAGCTTCTATCAGCAACAGCTCACAAGGAATGAAACCCAGCAGTCCTCTAATTAAATTACTGCTCTTCAAGACTCAACTCCCCGGCACGGACTGCACAAGAAACACCATTCTTCTGTTGCAGTGCAATTGTTGCTTAGCGATAGCATGACGTATTCTATTGTTGCAAGCCCAGCCATCCGCACGGACAGCGCAGAAAACACTATTCTTCTGTTGCAGTACAATTGTTGCTTAGCGATAGCATGCCGTATTCTATTGTTGCAAGCCCAGCCATCGGCACGGACAGCGCAGAAAACACCATTCCTCTCTTATTTATGGGCCGCTGTCCAGTAACGGCCAACTGTTGTGGCTCCAAAACTCTTGGTTTGAGCGAATAAGCCACAATATTCACTCTAGAAATTGATCAGTTCTTACAATGAATGATATTTAAGTGGGGTACAATAGTATGGTCCTCTGACTTATGTTATGTAATTTAATTATGCAGAGTTGTAATAATATAACTGGTGAATTATTAGCTATGGCGGTCACGTATTGGAACTTTCGATTTTCAGAATATTTTAATAATGGCGGTGTCGACACAACACTAAATTAACTTTGCCTGGAATTCGTCCTATTTTCAACAGAATGATTATTAAAAATACTATAGTAATTATGTAGACATCACTCTGTCAACCTCCGCCATCAATTTGTCCATGAAATCAATTTATTTCATTGTCAGTACAAATCATGAGCTTCAAGATAAATTAATGTTACAGAGAAGAGGTATGAAATGTTGGTTTATAGTTTGTTTTCATGATTGAAATCCACACTTCATCTCCCTATATGAAACTGCAAGCAGTAATGGCATAAGGGAGACAGAAATGGAGCACTGAAGTGAACTTTGTGGTTAATTATAAGACGCTGTTTCAACTACAGATATTACTTAGGGTTCATTCGTTCATCAGTGGCAATACAGCCCTTTGTTGGGCCCCGGCCGCTTTTTCAGTTTCGTAATCCTACACACAGACGGTAGGACTCCTTACACGGGGGATCAGCTCTTCGCAAGTCCTCTACATACACACAGGACAGCACACAAACAGAATAAACACACAGAGACATTCATGCCTCAAGTGAGATTCGAACTCTCCACCCCAGCATTCAAACGGACAAAATCAGTTCATGCCTCAGACTTCGCGGCCACTGTGGTCTGCATTATTCAGGGTTAAAAAGACTTCATTAATTATTAAATTAATTAATCCCATATGGAGGTGATGGGGAAATGAGGTGAACATCGGTGGAATTGGAGGCAATTTAATGATACTCCTTCAGCTGCAGAGTATATTGTCACGTTTTAGGGGTGTGATTATCGGCGGAGTATTGATTGGATATTGGATTTATTGACCACTTGTACACATCACTCGGAACTATAAGTAATTACAGCGCGATCGCTGATCACGCTTTCAAAATCACCACAGCACGTGCTAAGCCTTTTATAGTCTGCCGTGTCTTCAGCCGTTCCCAGACAACGGCTTCTAACAGTGGAGATTTCTCAGCTCCCCGCGCTCAGGTCCTCTTGTCAACTTACAACCCCTAACTAACTGGGTCCCAGGCTGGCTCTTAGTTCACGCCAACCTCCTAGTCTTCTCTTCGCAGGCTGACTTTCAACTGAACTCACCAACCAGCTACTTCACGTCACTTCACTCAACTGAACTGCACTCAGCCGGCCTGGGGTCCTCGCTATATAGCCCCGGGGCGGACCCAGCAGAAACCACCGCCTCCAACAGTCCCTCTATTGTTGTTATGGGCGGTTACCTAGCAATAGCTCGGATATTGCTGACGTTTTTACTGGCCGTTACCAAGCAAAGCATGTTCCCTCTCGCCATCGTTACTACACGTTACAGTATTTATTGTCGAATTTTATTAGAGCGGCTTTGATATGAAGCGACCCTGGCCTATTTTAGGTTGCCTTACTCTTCGTATAATTACAAGAAAAAACGAGAAAACCACGAAGAATCTCGAGGTGACCGATTCCCGGTCGAGACTTGAACTTGGTACTTCCCCAAAACAGGTTTGGAATACGAACTATTAGGCTTATTTTGGACTCTCTCCATCGTCTGGTATATAGAAGACAAAAAACCACAAAGTTTCGGAGACTGGATTAGTCTCCGAAACTTTGTGGTTTTTTGTCTTCTTTGTACTGCCAGACGATGGCTAGAGTCCAAAATAAGCCTAATAGTTCTGTACAGCTTACACCATCGTCAGGATCCATTCACGTTTGGAATAGTATTGCTTGACCTAACGTATTTCATAAGGGTTTTCAACGACTCGATTTTCTTGACCCGGGTTTCAGCTGGATGAACTGAAGAAAACGACGAGGAACCTTAGTTCGGATGGCCGGTTAATTCGCCCAGATTCGGGCCTCGTTGTTCCAGTTACAAGAAGTTTCCCTGCAGCGACATCATAAATGCAGGGAAAACGGGAGAGCACAAATAAAATCTATACTAAACCGGCTTTGTCCACCATGGACTGGTTTCCTGTCGTACTGACGTGTGAATTTGTGTTTTGTTCTAGTTCCTCTGCTTTTTAAGATACCCAGAAATATTGTTTGAGTGGACTTATACTGTATGTGAAGTGTAACGTGCTTTGCCGTTGCTTAGTAATGGGCTAGGAAATATAGGTGACACGGAGCCACAATGATGTAGGATCAGATGTGTGATGAGGTCCTACTAATACATACACAGACTCTTTGCTAATGTCCTTAAGATTGTGGTGATCATCATGAAGCTTCGTATCCTGACGGAATACTGCCACAGAATTCGCTTCTAGAGACTAACAGAATTCACTCGCTGCGCTGTGGGTTGCATTATTGCGATATATATATGTGTGTGTGTGTATGTGTATATCTTGCAGTTCGTACTGTGGTTTTGAATTGCAGCCATATTCAGTGTGTTATACCGCGTACCTCTTACGTGTCACTGCAGAAGGTATGCCGTTTGGAAGCAAAGCAACCTCTAAGCTGCACTCCATCACGTGCTCTTACCAGGGTTGCAGCTTATTGTACACATAGATCAGTGTTTCCCACTTATGATGCCTGCCACACAGTCTATTATAGCTGGCTGCAGCCCAGGAGCCTGGAAAGATCTCTACCTCCCCACAGGTGAGACGGGAAGGCCCCTTGTGCCTCCCCCTCCCGGAAGAAGTCGCGAAAACAAAATTCATAGTAAGTCGCTGAGTATAAAAATTGCGTTTGAGTGAAATTTTGTGGCTGGATTTTACTATACCATTTATAACAAAATAAATATAAATATAAGCAAATCGCTTGTTCTATGCCCAGAATGTTTCGGTACCATTTTCTTGAGGACCACGCGGTAGCGTAGTTGGTTGAGGCACTATGCTAAAAGCCGGAAGGTCGCGGGTTCGAGTCCTAAGTGAGGTGTATTTTTCAATTTACCTAATCCTTCCAACCACACTGTGACCCTGGAGTCGACTCAACCACTAACAGAAATGAGTACCAGGAATCTTCCTGTGGGTAAAGGCCGGCCGGTACTAAGGCTGACAACCTTACCTCCATCTGTGAGCCGATTGTCTAGATAATGTGGAATCCTCAGCGTCTCACAAACCTATGGGCTGTTACCTTTATCTTAACATTTACAATTTTATTGAGATCCTAGAAAATCGGTATGTAGTTCATGTCATTGAAAACGATACCGATGTTATGCCTTAGTTTTCTAATCCGTGCTTTGAAACATAACAATATGGCAGTCCCGGTCTAAAATTTCACGGAGCAACGGAGACTAGATATTATTTAAACGTTTAACATTTATTAAAATCATCCGTGTCTAACGGTTAACTTTTTGACAGACGAATTTGAATAATTAAATGTCTACTTACTGGCAGATGATGCCTGAAATTGACATAGTAGGATAAACATGGCGCTATATATGCTACGTCTCCTCATCACATAATTTGATTTGCTTCCTTGCGTCGGGGTTTTCCAGTATTAAAACATCCTACTCAGCTGTAACGAGGAACATTTTCTTTTTGTTTTGTGTAGAGCAAAGAATTCAAGCCATTTTCAGATTAATTGTAATTACTAATCCTCAAATGATGGGAGGGTAGAGCCTGTTGTCAGTGTCTCTACCGCAGTTCGTTACATAAATGTAGGTTTGCAGCAATTTATTTATGATACTATTTTATATTTCTGTTCTTCCTCCTGGAAGCATTTTGAACGTAATTTTATATTCCTTTTGTAAATGCTGGGCTTAAAGTGGATTAAACACGACACCGATTCGTTCGTTTGATTTACAGTCATTGGTTTACAGACAAAAGAACGATTAGTGACTGAATTGATTGGTGTTGTGGAACAGATGTATCCGGATTTCAACTTTAATGTCCTGGCGCTAGTAATATGAATGCAGTGATTCGGATTTGTTTGTGACCTCTCAGTTGGGGTACCGTTGCATGGGAGAATGGAACTGCACGTGTGATCGGTAGGTTTAGGGCTGCGCGGTGTCTAGGTACACACGGACGTAGGAACATCCCTACTTATACGTACATTAGGTAGATGCCAAAGGCGGTGGGAATTGCTTGCCACAGGTTCGATTCTTTGGTAGGTCATCAATGCTTCATTGCCTTGTCACAATCAGGCGACTATTTCTGTCGTAGAATACACGAAAAATGAAGAGCGTTACAAATAGCACCCCGGCTCATGAATTAGCAAAACAATAATACAAGAATGGGAGGAAACATACCTTAAAAAATGTAGGAAAAGAGAATAAGTAATAATGTTGAAGTAAGAAAAAGTAAAGTAAAAAAAATGTAGAGGTATACCTGTAGTGGAGGCTATAGGGTTGTGAGATGTTGAGGTTCCCACATTTTCTAGACAGTCGGCTCATAGATGGCGGTAAGGTTGTCAGCCTTACGCGCCGCCTGCCCTTTACCCCCCAAGACTATTCCTGGTACTCATTTTTGTTAGACGCTGAGTCGACCCAAAGGCCATAGTGCGGCTGGAAGGATTAGATAAATTGAGAAAAAAAATCCATCGGGATTCGATCTCGCGACTTTACAGCTTGTAGCATAGTGCCTCAACCAACTACGCTGTCGCGTGCCCCCAAATTATGTTGAAATGAAGAACGTAAATACAATTGCTGTGAGGTACGTAACTGTGTTATGATCTACTGAAGCGAGTAGAGAGCTTTCTGTGTGTAATTAATATTTGGCTGTATTTGCATAAAATAATATCAGTTTACATATTTTGATGAATATTAACACTGATATGGTGCCGCTCATGTTTCGTATTTGGAAGGCGCCATTTTGAAATATCTACCTTAACACTGCGGTCCTGGTTGAATATTTCGTCAGTTTCTCCAGGCGAATGGCAGTATAGTGCCTTGAAATATTGTAGCGTGCAGAGCAGTTGATATGCAAGGACCGCGAGTTGGGCGGATATACGAGGACCGTTTCTGGGCAACGGCTCGGTAAACACGATCCCGTTACTAGGCAGCAGATTCTTCATAACGCAATAGTTGGACTACAGCAATGGAAGAACTGTGTTTTCTACGTGGTCCCTTCCAAGGGGTTATAAGCCAGACGATTTTTGGAGCTTAATCAATTGAGAGTCAGTTCTGTATGGGAGTTTAAGAGAGGACATGAGCATGAGGCAGAGGAATAGACATTGTTGGAGCCATTACCAGGAAACATCTAGTAACAGGCTGAAAACACTAGAGTGTGTGCCCTAGCCAAATGCAAAGTGTGTAAATAGCGATAGTGTTACAGTTATTTGTAGTTACGACCTGTATGTGGCCAATAAATCTAATTCACCAATCCAAACCCCGTCTTCAGTGACACTACACATGACAATACATCAAGATTATTTCTGTATTTTTATTTTTTAATTCTTCATTCAAAATCATCTTCCCATTTGACACTGTAACCGAGGTTCCTGCGAAAGTATAATTAAATATTTAAAAACACTTTTGCCTTTTATTATGAATGTTCAGAAGAATTTTTGATCAAACGTTTCTGACTTCGTACATTTTTAACTGCAAGATAACGCTTCTGTTGGAACGTGAAGATGAAAGTGAGTTAATAAGATTGTAAAATTTCTCGGTCTAGTGCTCTCATGGTCTTGTAAATGATTTATGTATAGTTGGGCGCCGTTAAAATTACCGCAGCTATGAAGTTATCACACGTAGAGGGTGGAGGGAAATTTCTTTGCATGTGACATAATGCTGGCTCATCACTAAGGTTATCTGTATCTTGCTTGAGATTCTCCGTTCTTTCAGGTGAAAGTTTGCTTTTACCGTAAAATATTCGTAAATAATAGAATTTTCCCTTCCCTGCTTATTTATAAGCGCCATATATTTCTTTCTTTTAGTGGGTTATTGAACGACGCTTTTCAAGACGGCGTCATATGGTATGACGATGAGTGATCATTTGGAAATTGTTTACAAGGGAACAGTCATGATGTAATCAAGGTACTGTTACAGAATTTGACCAGAGAGACTGAGAAAACATCTCAAAAAACCTCAGTCTAAATAGCTGATGTTCTAGACAGGATTCAAACCTAGCACCTCCTGAATGCAAGTCTATAGCACCATGTTCGGTAAGCATCATGCTGTATTCATTCGAGGATTCGTGGCTTCAGTTCTTGATACCGCCTGTTCAAATTACCGAATAAACAGCCGTGCACTGCATATAGGTTAAAATGTTCCTCGGGTATTAAGCTGAAGATGTGAAGACCTCCCTTGGTAGTCCTTTGGATGTAAATAGAACAGCAGTCCTAGAGGGTAAACCTCATGGTGAGAAGCCACGCGGGAGACCAAGGGGAGATAGGAACTGGATTGAACACGCCGGCTGCACGTTTCCCCGGTGACGGCCTTAGTTGAGTTGTTTTTATGGTTCCATTAAACTAATTTATCTAATTGCTCAGTTTTTGCTACGTCGTGTGACGCGAAGATTACGAATGACAAATTGGAAAGGACATGGAAGGAGCAGCCATGTTATATTCTAACGTGTTATCCTAGCATTTCCCCAACGGGCTGCGTGAAAGTACGAAAACCTGGGTCAGGATAGCCGATTGTGGGACTGAAACTCGAACTCCGAACCTTCGGAACACAGAATTGGAGTAGGAAGTTAACCTATTTTCTTTAAAGATCGAATAACTGTAAAATGTGTTGTTAAACTGTTGGAAACTGTAAAATTAAATCATGGCGACCACCCGAAATATATTACGAGTATTCTGTTGGTTATAACTGACAGATCAATGTAACTGGAAAGTTAAATGAATACAATGAATCCTGTAAACACAAGTCATAAGGGCGCGTACACACTAGCGAGCTGTTGCATGTAACGTAACGGTTACTGTAACCACATGCTGTTAGTGTGGACGCCTTCCGAACCACGCTCGCGAACGTACTTCGAGCGCGCTCTGTAACACGACCGGCGAGCCACTGCCTTGTCGGTTTTTGCTGCAAACACAAAGGGACTCGCAGTAGGCTCGCGGACGCCACAATCGCTTGCTCGTAAATGTGTNCGGCCTTACAGAGCGCGCTCGAAGTACGTTCGCGAGCGTGGTTCGGAAGGCGTCCACACTAACAGAATGTGGTTACAGTAACCATTACGTTACATGCAACAGCTCGCTAGTGTGTACCCGGCCTTACAGAGCGCGCTCGAAGTACGTTCGCGAGCGTCGTTCGGAAGGCGTCCACACTAACAGAATGTGGTTACAGTAACCGTTACGTTACATGCAACAGCTCGCTAGTGTGTACCCGGCCTAATACAGACTGTAGATTTCAGTCATTCTGTAACGTAGAACTCACCTCCTTTTTCTTGTGCCTTTTATGGCTTCTCGATTTTAGAGTTCGTTTTTGTTCTGAAAATTTCCTGTTTCACACTCCATTCCAAGTTTCATCTTATGTTCATACTCTTATCCCTATTCACATTTTCCACTTTCTGTGTACATTTCAGAAGTACCTTCGCGTTTATACTTCTATAAAAGTTTAATTATTATTTTGAACTTAGGCTTACTTTTTTGGCTGCTGTTAATACTAAGTAAATAATAGAAATAAGTGGATTTCCTCAGTAAGTTCATCTCAAGAGGAGAGCAGTTCCCTTTCTTGCCTTTGTTTTCACATACTTTAAACTTCTTTCTCACACTCCAGAAATAGAGCCACAGGCGTGTATAATAAGGCTTCTTTATAATCACCACTCAAGGAAAATAATAGAACTAAATTTTTAAGTTAACTTTGTTCTTAATTTCTCTTGATTCTTGATTTTGTGTGTCTTGTTCTTAGGTACTGAATTTCTGTGAATTTCAAAGAAGGAAGATAACAGTTGTCATCATCATAATGGTCTGAGTCCACCATTTCATAGTTGCCCCATCCCGAATCGAACCACAGCCTCCTCTAGTTTTACGGATTTTCTAATTCCTTTCCAGCCAGACATGCCGTAAAACGTCTTGGAAGTGGATCATCTCTTCATAAGGCGTCCATGTTAAAGACATAATGCTGACACAACCATCCCCCAGAGTAAATCCTTCGCCAGCGAAATTGCTGCTGCTGCTGCTACCATCACCACCCTTACTACTACATTACTACATCCACTTATTATTATTATTATTATAATTATTTAGGGGCTTTTTCATCTTTGACGTCAGTAATGTCTCAAGGCTTAATCCTTCTGCAAGGTGTGTCGCAGCTGCAAACATCTGCAGATCTCTGGACGTTTTCAACAAGGATACTGCCTCCCTAGAGGATACTGTTCCCTTTGTATAACCTTATTAAGTCCATGTCCAAATTACGTAATTAGCATGTTACCTGTAAAATTTTATTAATAGTATTCAATTTTTTGTGTTGTTTTAAGTCTCAGCTTCAGTTACATATACATTCAGTGCTCGCCTGTTACACGTAGGTCACTTGCTGTTGACAAGCACTTACGTAGAGGAATTGAGTTGTTGTTGTTGTTGTTGTTATTATTATTATTATCATCATTATCATCATCGTCATAATCATCATCATCATCATCATCATCATTATCATCCTAAGCTAGCAGTTGCTTTCGATCGTTTACCCCAAAATTCATTCTGGTTTGGTTGAATTTTTTGCTAGTTTATTTATAATATGTTTCAACATTTAAAAACCTAATTAGCTTGTTCTATATGGAAATTAGTACCACCTCTGTGGTCTAGTGGTCAGCGTTCCTGGCTACAGATCCAGAGGTCCTGGGTTCTATTCTCGGCGATACGAGACTTTCTGAGAAGTAGTGGGTCTGGAACGGGGTCCACTGAGCCTCGTGAGGATAATTGAGGAGCTATTTGAATGGAAAAGTAGCGTCTCCGGTCTAGAAAACCGAATTTAACGGCCGTGGGGATCCGTTGCGCTGACCACGCGACACCTTCTATCCGCAAAGTTGGCACTAACTTCGCCGACAAGCGGCGGTCACTCGGTCGGTGTAGTTCGCTTGCGGACTAAAACCACGGAGTTGGTTTTTTTTTGTATATGGAAATCACTTTACTTTGTAGTTTGGTAGATTTACTGAGGGTTCCACATTCTGTTGAATATCCAGGTTTTACCTTAATTTACGCTTGTACCGATCAACATCTTCCTGTAAACATTCATTTCTTCTGTTTCTGTGTTACCAATGTCCACACCATAATTAGGAATAATGTTTCATTACCCAGTAGGCCTGTCTAATTTAGTTCGGTAACTTATACATAGACTACCTTACTCTCGGACAGTAACCACAGCAGAGAGTGAAACTTTGAAGCCAGACTGTGGTAAATAAAAGGGACTGACAGAATGAAGGTAATTAATATTCCAGCGTCGGTGAGATATATAAGTTTGTTGTCTTAACAGTTGGTACCACGTTGAGGTTACTGAACAACTTGGCAAATTGCAGGCATCTGGCAGGAAGCAATAGCGGTTAATTCACGAGATATGTAGTATTTGAGTTTTTGTTCAACATTTAGTTTTGAAATTTTGTTACATGCACGAGGGAAATAAAATGCTTGGCAAGTTTATTGTACCTGAATGATGATGTTGATACTTAGAAGAGGCGATTGATATTGTAGCGTGTTTTGTGTGTCACGCTACAAATAAGTTCACGCCGTTCTTTGATATAGCGAGTTTATTTCGTTCGCTCACACTTTACACACACTTTACAATCGTTACCACTTGCAGTGTTACAGATACTGCTTACAATATTCCGGCCGACACTGGACTGTCCTCTCTGGCGGTTGTTCCAAGACTTGATTCTTAGACGGCTGCTATCCCAAGACTGACTTCTTAGATGGCTCGATGAAGACTCACTTCTTAGGCGGTTCGATGAAGACTGACTTCTAAGATGGCTATTCCAAGACTGACTTCTCGAATGCATTCAACCCCGCTATATAACCTCGGTCGCTGCTATGCAACGAACCCTCTGTTATAGCAGTGGAAACGTTGCTTTGTAAGTTCCGCGTTTCCTACGCAATGACCCATTGTTATTGCGTTGTCTCTGTGGGAACGCTTCGCGTATTCGTCGTAACCGTGGAGATTCGGTGTTGGAACTACAATAGAGCGATTGTTGTTTATTATGTAACGGTCTATTCTGGCGTTTCCACAGAAGTGACTCTTCTGGATTGCGGACACGTTACAATATAAACAAATGTAATCTGCCTTCATGCGCTTCCATGTACAGGAGCTGGTTTTCATTCACAGAATTCTGAGTAGCTGTAACGTTGTGGAACGTTTAACATGGCTCCTCGACTGAAAAAATACACAGAAGAAAAAGAAGAAGAATTTTCTTTAGTTTTTATGAAAAGAGGATGTGAAAGTAGTGAAATTTATGGAAGAATTATATTTCAATAAGACTGTAATTCTTTGAGTCAGAGTAAAGTTTGCGAAATGTCGACAAAGAATATTAACGATATGTGTTCTAGATTTCTATCGACTGTAGCTTGTGTTTGTGTTAAAGGCCAGACCGGTCAGCATGTGTGGGATAATCGAAGAACCAGCATTGACGGAAGTTTTGTAACATAGGAATATGAACATTTTCTCTCCAAAATCCGTTATATGACTTGCATGAATTTCTCTCGTGATGAAATCAGGAAAATTGTCAACAGTTTGACTAAAAGCATTACGAAAAAGGAAGCGAATGGGCATAAAAATAAGAATCATCTTATTGTTTTATAATTGTTTTCTCTTAGAAATTTGTCTTTAACTTTATACTTAGATAATCAGAAAAGAGACTGAACTGTGCCTTACATCCGCAAAGTAATGTTATGAGAACTTAGTTTATGTTGAATACTGAAGATTGCTACTGCAGTCCAGGAGATGTAGACAGAACGTTTTTCTGAAATTTTAGCAACGGTTTACCATAGTACACGGTGTCACATCCGAGAAGGCAAGAATCTTCATGAAGAATGCCGTCTTCTGGGATATGGCGTCGCGTAGATCTTGTGTGAACCGACGTTTCGGAGGAACGTATCGCCCCCATCTTCAAGGTAGTAAAACCCGTGAGCGAGGTACTAGCTTGAGCAGGTGGCTGCAGACTGAGCCACTAGTCGGAAACACCCAGCTATATAAGAACAGGAAGGGAGGGAGAATCTTCGTAGTCGCTGTCATGTATTAATTTGCATTGCGTATATGTAACAGTAAAGCTGGTGGTGTGGCTAAGGTCCTCTTCAGGATACCGTGGGGGCGATGTGGAGAGAGCACCAGTAAGTAAATGTCGGGAACAGAACCAAGCTAAGATATTCACTGCGGAACAGCAGATACATATGATTCGAATCATGGCGTTAGTCTCGCTGTACCACTCATCACGCCCAACATAGTACTCTGTTGCTCTGGGCGTAGGACGGTATTCATAAAGAAATGAAAGGAGTATAATCACCCGTATGTGGGTTTTAGAGCTTCGTAACCACTGACACGTCCTTCCTCAGCAGCTTCCCTGTTAAGTCGCGTACACATTACTCGTGCTGGTGCTCGTCGGGAGACTCGTCTGGCTTTTACCTGTGCTCGTAAATCTTCGTCCACACTACTTCAGTTGCTCGCCAGGCTTCGGCGCATAAGGATCCGTATATTTACTCGTAGTGTGTATAGGCTATAGTCGTATTTTAATTTATTGGCTATAGTTTTTAAATTAAAAATTTAAAATTTCCTTGTCTTGTGACTTGTCATATCGTCCACATTACTCGCGAGCATAGCGAGTCACACGAGCACGAGTAATGTGGACGCGCCTTTACAGGCAAATAGTCTAATAATACTTCTGTTGTAAGATTTGATACTTCTGTTGTTGCTGCTGCTACCCCCACAATCCCTACTACTCCTACTGCTAATAATAATAATAATAATAATAATAATATAACAGTAATAATCCTACACCACTTACGCACGGCAACACAATTTGAAAAGAAAGCAGACATATGTACAGTATGCATCAAGGGAATCCGAACTCGCGATTTAAGGCTGCCCGGGCATTTATTCGTATTTTATTGCTCAGTGGTATGTGAAGTCTTATACTTTAACATTAACCTATTACCTTTTTTTTTATTGCTAGTGGGGTGCGACTAAGTCCCTTGTACTGCGGCCACTTCTGGCCTATTGTACCAGCCCCAGATGATAGGTGAGTGTGATTGTGGAGCAGTTGGTGGAATGAAGATTGGCAGGGGAAACCGACGTACTCGGAGAAAACTTGCCCCAGCGCCACTTTGTCCACCACAAATCCCACTTGACCAGACCCGGGATTGAACCCGGGCCGCCGCGATGGGAAGCCAGTGACTAACCACTTGAGCTATGGCGCGTCCCAACCTATTAACTTTACTTTAAGATAAGTTTTTGTTAAATATCTTAGAGCATTGTTTTATTCTATTCTTAATTTTCCTCCAGTTTAACATAACATTATTTAGTTTAAGTTCTACATGGTTACTGTTGTGACATGTAGACCCGTTGCTGGGCAATGACTCAGTAAGGATATTCTCGCGACAACGAAGATGCAGGCAACAATCGGATAGCTTCCGTTGCTATGCAAGAGCGCTCTAGATGAAAAAATAGAATCAGTGTCGCAATGGGTGTTTTCTCTGTGGTTCGCAAAAATGCATTGCTGGGCAATAGATGTGCGAGCGAGTCCTCGACAGCCAAGGAAGAAGTTGTCGGCTGAATATTGGTTATGAGTTATTGAAATTGATTGTGATTATGAACGATTGTACTAGAAGGTGTTAATGAATCCAGTTATTCAATCCAAACCCGTTATTATTAGTCACCGAACCATAAACACGTGACAGCATAAATTATTATGAAAAACTTGCCTTACTCATTATTCACCGTTGCGTGAAATTACAACCAAATCTGTTACTGCCGTAAACAGATCCGTGCGGAAACCAAGCGAAACATAAGAGAGGGAACGGATTTGTGTTCCTTGGACGAATGGCGCTGAGGTTGACAGAAACCTTGAAAGTCGCGTCAGCCGATATTCAGGTAATGGTCCTCAGTCTGTAAAAACAGGGAACAAAGGAACTTGTAGTGTATTGTGTCCGTCTGTAATGCAACACTAATTCACACATTTACAATTTCGTACAGTGGTCGTTATGTGTAAGAAATGTTATTAAAATTATTAAAATATTAGAATATACATGTACGTGTATATGCATTATCAGAATGCTACATGTTTCGGACATATATGGCCATCTTCTGGCAACATTCTTGTAAGGAGTCTAATACACTGCGCAGTCTCTGTATACAGACAATACAGAGAACGCAAAGGAACACTAGACATGCACAATCAAGAAAACAAACACATCAGGGAAATACAGAAACAGCCACATTTAAAAAAAGACATGAAGAAAACACCAGTGAGGTTTCTTTTTATTGCTAGTGGGGTGGGACTAAATCCCTTGTATTGCGGCCACTTCTGGCCTATTGTACCAGTCCCAGATGATAGGTGAGGGTGATTGTGGAGCAATTGGTGGAATGAAGATTGGCAGGGGAAACCGAAGCACTCGGAGAAAACCTGCCGCAGCGCCACTTTGTCCACCACAAATCTCACTTGACCAGACCTGGGATCGAACCCGGGCCGCCGCGATGGGAAGTCAGCGACTAACCGCTTGAGCTGTGGCCCGCCGATGAGGTAACGAAAAGAATGATATTCGATTAGTGCGCAGAGCAATAGACTCTTTATAAAAGTGTTGCCTGAAGATGGCCNGGGAACAAAGGAATGCGCGAAATACTCGAAACTTCAGGCTTAGGTTTTAATTTTGATGCTCATTGCAACAGGAACTCCGATCAGCAGCGAGCTTAGCAAAGTCGCCGAACTGTAAGTATGTGACTTTTCTTTCACTCTCATATCTCCAAAGTAAAATGCGACTTACAGAAGTGAATATAAACAATTCACTGGTACGTCTGAAATATTTTTATATCCAATCCCAATTAATGGATATATGGAAATGCATTCAAGTCCGATCAGTTTAGAACTATGGGAGAATTTTATATTAGTTATATTTGTTTATATACATAGTCTGTTAATTGCCTTATTACTTAAACAAATATTGGCTTAGTGTAGTCTGTGATGTTCGATAAAAGGGAAACTTTCATAATCCGAAATTGCTGATTTGTTCGTTATAGTCCTGTGAAGTAACAAAGCGCTCAGATACATTTACATAATTGATCGACTGCATAATTTGTACTTTGCACGTAGCGATATTGGGGTGATTATATCAAGAAGGATCGTGTGGCTCTGGCATGTGAATGAGGAATCCGTCAAAGGAAGGGACAGGATGAATAGAACCAAAACGTTAAATTTGTGTTGTAGAAGCTGGGTGTGCGGAGTGGATTCTTTTCATTTTGCTATTATTATTATTATTATTATTATTGGAGGGGGTGGATTTCCCCATGCACCGCGACTTTCATTTTGCTAAGTTTTTACGTGAGCCTTTATGAACACGGCGATGAGCCTTCCAGTTTCTTACCAAGAAATAATTTTTTGACCAGGTGAAGAATATTCAGTTTTTTTTTCAATAAGTCTTTATACAGTTTTGCCGTTGTTCTTACCTCCTGCCGCGCTCTACGTACATTTTACAGTACATAGAACTGTGTAGAGTAGATAAATAACGTTGTGTGCAATTTATATACTCACAGTTAACAATGTAAGCGGTGCTAAAACTATTACATTAATTTCAATTGCACGAGCATGTAGGGAAATAAAACTTGGGACGACATTGATTTTTATTCCAAACTACATTTCCAGAACTTCATTTTCAAAGAAGCGCCGTATTTTCCATTTGCACGTCATTATAATGATTCCCTTGGGGAACTCCTACAGCATTGTGGAGCGAAATGGGGTTAATAAGACTCGCTGATAATTTCATGCGGTCTTCTGTACCTAAGTAGTTTCACACAGAACATTAAAAGGATGGTTAAAATAGTTTCAGCTCGGAAACTGGGAGTTATATTAATTCTTACTTTGAACGTTGTTACCGATTTCTCACAGTCAGTTCATTCAAACAGGAGCTCCTGGTGTGATTGTACAAATTTTAACCGTCTGTAGGTACTGAACGTTTTTTCATTTACTCACCCGTAATTGGAGGCAGTTTACAATTGCTTTGCTGTCGCGTTTCTTGGCAGCCGGATCTGCAGAAACGTTACGTTTGATGAAGTCAGGCTGAATGTGTCTTTCGTCCTCTGATTTAATTACGGGCATCAGTATGATGGACACAGAATTCTACCCATCTTAGTATGCAAAGCAAGTCCGTGAACGCTACACCGTCTTAGCTTCATCTTTTGTCAACAGGAACGCCAAAATGGCTACAGAAGC
This sequence comes from Cryptotermes secundus, assembly GCF_002891405.2. Taxonomy (NCBI): domain Eukaryota; kingdom Metazoa; phylum Arthropoda; class Insecta; order Blattodea; family Kalotermitidae; genus Cryptotermes; species Cryptotermes secundus. The sequence continues at coordinate 397,682 of NW_019742446.1, read as the reverse complement.
AACAGAAAGAAAAAAACAGAGCAAGAACAAGAAAGTAAGCGAATAAAGCAAAAGTGTAAGGAAACCAGAATAAAACAACATCCCCTGAAATAATATCTCCCATTAATTTATGAGTGAAAACGACAGTAACTATGTTAAATATATTATTATAATTATTTATTTTTGCTCTCGCTCCCACTTTGGAGCATAAGGCTAATTTCTCAGTTTCACTGATCATTTTTACAGACGATAGGACTCCTTGGACGGGTGATCAGCTCGTCGCAAGGAATATTAAATACAGGATCACGAAATTTTATTTTGCGACATGTAATATTAATACCGGCAAGTGTTGAATTATTTTATATGGTAAAGGTAAATTTGTTCCTGTGCTTAATTAAAAACTATGCTACGAGGACATATTCACACGTTCCAAGAGTCCTATGGGTGAAAATGATCACGAAACTGATAAATCAGCCTTGTGCTCCAAAATTGGGAACAAGAGGGGAGAAGAAAATGAGGATATATAAGTGAGTGGAGGTATAGCTCCACCATTCTTGACCTCGATACTAGGTGGAGGTGAGTGATAAGCCTCACGTCCCTGTCGCTTTACCTCCGAGAAAAGAGCCCCCCTTAACCTATCAACAGGGGGCTTGGTGGGCCCCAGAGCAGTTCTTGAAGCTTTGGAGAAGAGAAAAATCTTGCACTGACAGGAATATGTACGTCTAATAATAGGACGAGAGGCATTGAACTTTAATACTTGCGGAATCGTTAAACGCACTGTAAGAAAAGCAGATTTTTTTTTTTACTACGGGGAGAATAATTAATTTTCCGTTAATATTTATGTAGTCTGTTAACTTCAGAGGTCTAGTCAAATCAGGCGACACACACACACGCACATGAACGGGCGCGCGCTGTATTTGCGTGTTCATGCGGGTGTGCGTTTTCTTGCGCCATAAACTGAAAGACTTGTTCAGCCGGCAATTCTCCTTTTGGCCAAGTCAGTATGGCAGCAAAGAGCTTACTGACACGAAAGCCCCTAAGTCTCCCCATTAAGGAAGCCTGAACTCAATCCTAGGATTGTGTGTACGGAATATTTGTGGACACAGTGGCGCGGCAGCATATATCTCAGAACAGTGTTCATATCCCATCCAGTTATCATTCCACCAATGCTTTGTACACGGTTGTGAGATAAGCGCTACGTACCAGAATCCTTCAGCACTGGCAAGTCGCTTGGCAGAATTTATATTAAAAATAGGTACACCTTAGTCTTCATATCATAAAGAGATTGATCTTCGTCAGTACGATCTCAGCGATACCAGATTCTTGTCTGTAAAATTCCATGGTCATTATTACATTTTTTAAATTCGCTTAGTTGGGGGTGGAGTCCAGCTGCGTCCACTCGGCACGGCGGTCACTGATTGGCCTATTGTAGCCTGCCCCGGGTGATTATGATGATGGGTAATTCGGTGGAATGAAGATTGGCAGGGGAAACCGAAGTACTCGGAGAAAACCCGCACAGCGCCACTTTGTCCACCACAAACCCCACTTGACCAGACCCGGTCTCGAACCCGGGCCGCCGCGGTGGGAAGCCAGCGACTAACCGCTTGAGCTATGGCGCGGCCTCGTCATTATTACATACTGTAGCGTGTAGACCCGTTACTGGGTAACGATCTCGAAACAAACAACGAAACAACATCTGCTACTAGGCAACAGATTCTTAGTAAGCAAATATACGCAGCCGTTACTGAGTAACGCCTTCACAAACAGACATGTTCCCACGGAAACGATTGGAGTACAACAATGAAGGGTGTTTTCTACGCGGTCCGTGCCGATATGTTATAAGGACAGTTGGAGAAAGAATTTGGAGCTATTTGTGAGCAAGTCTCTGAAGAGAAGATTTAATCGTTGCAGTTGAAGAATCCCCACTGTTAGAAGCTATTGCCAGTGAGCGACTGGTGAAGACAATACTGAGAAGACTTAACATGTGCTGTAGTGATTTGAAAAGTGTGGGTATCAGCAATGGCGCTATAATTAAGTTTAGTCATGTATCGTATGTTAAATGTGTCAGTAAATCCAATCTCCAATCCAAACCCCGTCTATAGTCACTCATACGCGTGAAAATATGACATTCAGAGTATGTATAGTACTCTCTGAGTTTTCGTGTTGCAGTCCGTGTATATGGCTTCAGCGTTTTTAATTTTCTCGGTTCATATTTTGATATGCCGCAGAATAATCCATCATTTTTCGTAGTAATAAATGTATCTACAGGAAGAGCCAAACCCAGGTGAGTTAATGTAGGTAATGCAGTTGCTTTGAGTGACGATTTTATCAAGTTAATTTTTAACCAACCTCTGTCTGCAGAGCGAGCTTCGTAATTTTGATGAGCTCATCCACTGTATAACGGTATTTTAATATTGGGCTTCAAATTCATTGGTCGCAGGTTATTACGGTAGTTGAAGTCAGTTTTGAAATTCAGTCACATGGTCCCAGATTCCCGCCGCTTCGGCCGTGTTTCGACCCCAGTTCAAGTCGTGTGGGATTTGTGGTGGGCAGAGTGGCACTGGGGCAGGTTTCCTCCCCATACTTCAAATTCCCCTGCCAATTCTCATTCCATCAACTGCTATATGTTCATTAATCACCGTCGCTACAGAGTCTCGATACTGACAGCCTCGTTAAATAACAAACTTAAAGGAAACTCAGTAACATGGTTTGCATCCGTTTTTGCTCTCTTGATTAGAATTCAGATGTGTGTAGATTTCGTAAAGTAAGTTACTAAAATCACAAATCCCGTCTCATGTACTAACTTAATTATGGACTTAGCACGCAGCAGACTTACTGAAGTGACGCTCACGGCAAAGCCCCTGGAACCGAGCGAGTTCAGATGCTTGTAATATGAATGAAATAGGAGACAGAACAAATTTCTGTTGTAATGAGAACAAAGTGGATTGACTACAATCACATTATACGTTTGTTCTATTCAGCACGAAATTCAGCTTCAATTTGTATATGCTCTTTAACTCATGAGTATATTCAAATATGTATTACAAATTAAAGCAGTCGAAATAATGCGCACGGGAAATGCTTCCGTTTGCGTGGTCAAGTGTTGTCTTCACTTTAGAAAGAAATATTGCACTAATGTTCCTGATGTAGTCAGCCGTTCCCGTAACGTTAAGTTGACCATAAACACGGCTAAATTTTAGTCATAATAAATCTGAGATTGTAGCTGGGACAAATTTTTATAAAACTCCGTGGCTTTTAGTCTGCAAGCGAACTATACCGACCGAGCGACCGCCGCTTGTCGACGAACTTAGTGTCAACTTTGCCGATAGATTCCCACTGCCGTTAACCTTGGTTTTCTAGACCGGAGCCGGTATTTCCATGAAATAGTTCCTCAGTTATCCTCGCGAGGCTGAGTAGACCCCGTTCCACACCCACTACTTCTCATAAAATTTGGTAGCACCGGGAGTCGGGCCCGGGACGTATGGTTCTGTATGCAGGAACTCTGACCACTAGACCACAGAGGCTGCCGACAGGTTTTTATAGTAACCATATTACTGTCTACCCTCGTTCAGTGCGTACACAGAAGTAAAACAACATCACTTTCTTTTCTGTAAATAATTTATTTTTCATTATTCAGAAATTCTGAACAAACGTAACTACCATTACCAGTTCTCGTACTTCAAGGATTCCTTTATATTCGCTTCCAAAAAATTAGTTCAGAGGAAAGCATTATAGAAACCTTACCGTGATTGTTCCCTTGGTACTGCGGGGAGGCTTAAAACTTTTGTTGTTGCGAAGTTCTTGAGCCCTAAGGCATTGTGAGAACATACTTGTCGGGGAGGGATGACTTCTTAGGGAGAATCAATCACCCTCCCTCCCTCACTCCCTCCCTGAACGCATTGTAAAAGTTTCCTTAGCAGACGTCTATACAATTTCTCAGTGCTACATTAGGTTGGTCCCTGTGGCCAGATTGTTTGTATTTACAATTCTGTGAGGCGTAACCATTTTCCTTTATTACGACTGAAAATATTGGCAGTGTCAGAGGAGAATGAAGCCCGAACAATCTCTGGTCGAGGTACACAGCGACTCATTTCAGCCAGAGCAAGTAAAACGGTTTTATTATGCACGAAATGATGGTTATAAACTTCTAGCTAAATTGGATTGTAAAACATCGACATAGAGTCTGAAACATGTGATGACTTGTAGGAGTAAATCATTAAAAATAACTTAAATGATTTACCTATAGTTAAGGGGGCACGCTGTAGCATAGTTGGTTGAGTCACTATGCTACAAGCCTGAAGGCCGCGGGTTCCAGTCTCGATGAGGTCATTGAATTTTTTCAATTGACCTAATCCTTCTAGCCGCACTATGGCCCTGGGGTCGACTCAGCCTCTAACAGAAATGAGTACCAGCAATATTCTTGGGGGTAAAGGGCTGACAGAAATCATGGAGGTAGGCCTAGGCCCACTGGGGCTGTAGTGCCAAGGGGGGGAAAAAATGGGCTGACAATCTTGCCGACATCTATGAGCCGATTGTCTAGAAAATGTGGGAACCTCAACGTCTCACAACCCTATGGGCCTTCACAGCCTATTACAGGGATACCTTTACTTTTTTACTTTACCTATAGTTAATCGATTTGGGAATTGGTAAACTTTGTTTTATTCCTTATTTACTTTCCTCTTTCTTTATATACGGGTATTTGGGTACGCATCAGTTGAAAACCTTTTGTTACTGAAAGATGATTTTGTCTAAGCTTTAGTTCAGGCTGCGCCATAGCTCAAGCGGTTTTTTTGTTGCTGGTGGGGTGGGACCAAGTCCCTTGTACTGCGGCCACTTCTGGCCTATTGTAGCAAGCCCCAGGTGATAGGTGAGGGTGATTGTGGAGCAGTTGGTGGAATGAAGATTGGCAGGGGAAACCGAAGCACTCGGAGAAAATCGCTCAAGCGGTTAATCTCTGGCTTCCCACTGCGGGGGCCCGGGTTCGATCCCGGGATATGGTCAAGTGGGATTTATGTGGAAAAAGTGGCGCTGGGGCGGGTTTTGTCCGAGTACTACGGATTATGAATTGGATGATTGGATTTATTGACGCCTTATGCATTTACACAGTTCGGGACTACAGACATTTGTAGCGCTATCGCTGATTTACACAATTTACAGTTCACCGTTGCACACGATATAGGATTCTCAGTCTTCACTAGTCGTATTCTGGCGACGGATTTGTCACAACCGCACTGTCACTTCAACTCACACATGAGGTCCTCTTGGCACAGTCTAATTCCCTTCTTGCCATTTCGTGCAGCTGCCAATTCCGAAGACTCAACCCAATTCTCTTCCGACTACTGTTCTGTAGTCCTACAGCTGCCAGCTTCAGAGTCAAAGTCACATTGAGACTGACGGTCAGTCAGTAAGTGGGCCCATACACGTACGAGTCTGGCTCGCGAGCCCGACTCGGCTCGGGTTCCAATGAGCCATACTCGTCCGTGTGTGGGTCGCCACGCTCATACGTGTATGGTGATATTAATCCGAGCCCGGCTTCTCGCCGCGCCGGACTCGCGAGCTAGACTCGTACGTGTATGGGCCGCCTTAGTCTTCGTGTTGAACCCAATCTGGGGCTTATGACCAGATATTTATTACTGTTTGACAGTTTCTGCCTTGTTTTTGTGGGGTGCCCTCTCTGACGAGAGGACGGGTCTGTCTTTTGTCAAAGTAATTGTCTGCAGTAGTAAGTCATTTGTCATAATGTAAAGGATATTTACATTTTACAACTTAAACATGTTAATAAATGTATATAAAATATATACAGGGCTTTTGTCTGTCTAGGCTCAGTACAGCAGATTATGCCCTATTTCTAGTAGCTTCCGCTACAACGGCAGTCTAGTCACTTGAACGGCCGTATGCTTGACCGTCGCCAAATTTAAGCCTTTTATACTGCTGCCAGCTTCGGAATTCGACTCTCTTATAACCATTCTTCACGGACCCCACGGAACACACAGCCTGTATTTTTGAATAAGCTGCCTAGCAATAAACGTTCTATTGCTGCTTGCTCGTGTGTTGTGGGAACATGTCTACCGACCCGTTGCCTAGCAATGCGTATACGCGTTACAATATTAACAATTCTAGAGCTCGACAGTAAAATCAGAAACATTTTCTGCCGTATATATTTATAATGCTGTATTGCAGTAGTTGGATCGACCAAATAATCCAGACCTTTAGTAAAAATAATCCTCAATGCTCCAAGAGGGAAGTGATACAGTATGTTCCAGAAGCTGGGCTGTAATTCAGCTCCTCAACTTAAATGACACTAAGTAGACTGAGTGATAGTAAGGTATGAATAAGGGCCGAGAATTGCGTTCAGTAACTTGGCTGACGTTCAACCTGATCATCACACAATATTTTTACATTTTGAGTTGAAAGCCCCAGCCACTGTAAATTGAAACGATCTATGATGTGAATTTTGCAAGGTGGCTAGCAGTTAATTTTTAATTAATAATAACGAAACATTATGCACAATTTAGAGAAACGACGCAGGCTGACATTTTCCAATTAAATCTGCACGCGTCGTTACATTTTGTTGTGAATTAATCTGAAGTTGTTAATAGTGATGTCATTAACATGCATTAACCACGCTTCTGGGATTTGTATCCCACCCAAAATATTAATATATTCACACATAGCAACATTTTTTAAAAATATGTTAACTCTTTAAAACCCATTGTACTCGTATCTACGTAATTGTCACGTATTTGGGGATTGCATAACTAATAATAATCGGTTCTGGATTTGATGATTGGACTTGTTGGTACTTCTGTAAAACAGCTCACAATCAGTGGCTGTCCATGATTCACTCCTTTCCTTACTGGACCACGAGCGTCTCTTCTTCCACTGTGACGAATGACAGATCACTTCTTACACATTCAACTCACAGAACTCCTTAATTACGACTCTGTTATAACTTCCAGCCGGCCCGAATATAGGTCACCAACGCAAGCGGTTCCTCTGATTTCTGTGGGTTTTTTTTTTCCAAGGGAACTAGTGAGCCGTTGCCTAGCTAATTTACTTCCACTTCTGTTGCTATTCCGGCTTTCAGGCGGTGTTCCCGAAGCGATGGTCATATTCCGTCAGAATATATACCACCTTCTATAATATAATAAAATCCTGCATTCTGCACACACAATATATTTATTTGTTCCAAATAATTTTCAGAATAATGCGATTATTTTCCTAAAGAACATTTACCGGTTAATCTTTGTAATGGATACGTAATATATCCCTGTGACGTAAGAGATAAAATTTTATTTATTTAGAAAAAATTCAGCCATTAAAATATTAATAATGTTTCTTTCTTGTGTTTACTGAGACAATTATGTCATTTTGTATTTGAAGTGGGTGTTAAATACCGATTAGCCCTTAGGAGATATTACTGATAACTACACTGACATGTGTAATTTTCAGGGTAAGGTATTGCAGTTCCAGTGAACTACAAAACTGTGAATATAGAACTGATGTTTTCAATCTCTCTTCTGTGAAGTTTGTACACTCGTTCATGTACTCTTAAATGCTTAGCTGAAATGAAAGTTTCCTTTCTGCTATCATTCGTGAATCGTGACTTTGTAAACTTGAGGCCATCACAGAGGTTAATTTCAAATTTCAACAAGGAGCTTCGTGTATTTTGCTATTTAGCTAGTATTTTAGTAGGAGACAGGAAGTGTGCAGATTGGAAGAGGAGTTCGACAAGAATGCTGTTTATCACCAATTTTGTTCAACTTGTACAGCGAATGCCTTACCAAAGAAGCTCTGGATGGGCTCGGAGACTTCAAAGTAGGAGGGCAAATTATTCAAACTGTGAAATATGCAGATGACCTTGTGTTAATGGCTAAGGAAGAAACTGTGCTACAGGGCATGATTGATAGACTAATTGAAATTGGAAGGTGCTATGGCATGGAAATGAATGTGGAGAAAACAAAAGTAATGAAAATTTCGAGACAACCAACCCCAGTCACAATAAAGATAGACCAAAAACAAGTGGAGAATGTGAAATGTTTTAAATATTTGGGTAGCTTGTTAACAGATGATGGAAGGTGTACTAGTGAAATTAAATCCAGGATTGCCATGGCAAAAGCTGCATTTAGCAAGAAGAAGAATCTTTTTACCAGCAAATTGGACTTAAATTTGAGGAAGAAACTAGTGAAATGCTACATTTGGAGCATAGCTCTGTATGGGGCTGAAACATGGACACTTAGGGCAGTAGATCAGAAACATCTGGAAAGTTTTGAAATGTGGTGTTGGAGAAGGATGGAGAAGATCAGTTGGACCGATTATGCGAGAAATGAAGAAGTGTTAATTAGAGTTAGTGAGCAGAGGAATATCCTACATGAAATAAGAAAACGGAAGGCTAATTGAATTGGTCATGTTTTACGCAGAAACTGCCTTCTAAAAGAAGTTATCGAAAGAAAGATAGAGGGGCGGATAGAAGTGACAAGAAGACGAGGAAGAAGACGTAAGAAGATGCTGGATGACCTTGGGGACAGAAGAGGATACTGTCATTTGAAGGAGAAATCTCTAGATCGCATTAAATGGAGGAATTGTTTTGAAAGAGACTGTGGACCTGTCGTCTTGACAGATTACTGATGATGATGATATTCTAAATTAAAAATGTATAAAAGTATGACTATAAAATGGCGCTGGCAGAGCCGATTTGTTACAGCATGAAGTTGGTGGAGTAGTAGGCCCAATTTTATAACGGATTTAATGTTACAGTACGTATAGCTGTAACGACCTAGTTTCGAATGGGGGGTTGTGATTGGCCGTTGCGCTATGAAGCTATGTATTCAGGCAGCGTAATATGTAAAGTTTGGCCGGTCACGGTAGCCGAGCGGGCTAAGGTAGGCCGCACACCGGCATGCGTCAAGACACGATGTCTGCGACACGACGCAAAGATAGGAGCACATTTGAAACGAACGAGATTATGAAAATCACCGCACACCGGTCTGAGTCATGATGCTGACGTCATGATTCAGACCGGTGTGCGGCGGTTTTCATAATCTCATTCGTTTCAACTGTGCTCATTTCTTTGCGTCATGTTGCAGACATCGTGTCTTATGTCACATGTCATGACGCAAGCCGGTGTGTGGCCTACCTAAGTCATGCACTGTCTTCGCGTTTGTGTGCGTTTTTCTGTGTTAGTGTACAGGCCTTGCAGCCAAGGAGTCCTACCGAATGTCTAATTTCTAGTAAATCGAGGTGAAACGAAGAGTTTCATGGAGGTAGGCCAAGGCCCCAATTGGGGCTGTAGCGCCAAAGTTGCTTGTGGTTCTGTCACTGAATTGAAGGCATAAACCTATAGACCCCAGGAACTGTTGCAACGCCACTGAGTGACCTCAGAATTTACAGCATGATCAGTCGCGTTTAGTTAACTATTTTTAAAGAGACATTCCACGGGAAGAGAAATATACCTCTGCACATTTGGTATGGAATCGAGTTGGAGAATCATCATGAATAATGAATTGGTAAGCATGTGGAAGCAATCTGCCTGCTTAAAGCTGTTTTCTTGCGTGACATATTCTCAAATCTGAAGATGGAAACGACATATTCCTCCAAAGTTTCTATCTCCTTTCATCGGACTACACGGCGTTATGTCCTAGGAGACAAAAATATTCCTACCCACCGTTATGAGAACCTAAACTCCCATAGGTTACAGTAGTTTGCGTTATTGTAGTGTGGTAAACCCTTTTCCTGAAGGAACTGAAACAAAGCTTTGAAAACCTCACTCGAATTAGTCGGTCTGTGGACCGAGTTAAATCCGCGACCTTCCCTAATGTAAAGGAGAATTGCTAACAACTTGCAGTGCAACTTTCAGTAATAGACATTTCAGACCGAGTTTGGTCTATATGTTGGTAACACTAAGCAAGGGAAATGTGTTCTGATGTTTATGACTGTCTCTTCTGTATCTTTCGTTTCGCGCGTTTTGTGGGTCTGGGGGTTATTTCAGACTCAGGATTTTTATTTTGTTTTTACGCCCTATTAAAACTTCCTGGAAGTTGTTATTAACCATTTCATGTAGAAACGTTACATACCGCGCGAGTTGGCCCAAACGGTAAAGTTTCTTGACTTTTATACGGGACTTGTCGGTTCGATTCCAGGTCAGGACACCGGATACACTAAATGATCTTCGTGGTTTTCCTCAGGCCATACTTGGCCCACAAGCTATTCGTCACTCATCAGTCTACTCATCCATTAAATGCGTGTAGCCTATATAATGGCAGCGTCGTGAAATAAAGCACACGGCCACTTGCTCCTTCTCTTCCTTCTTCCATGCCTGCACGACTGTCACGTGTCCTCTGAAGAGTCATTTTGTCTCATCCTCTTATGAATCGAAAAGTAGTTCTAAAAAGTCAGTGGTTTGATTACCATGAACCACATGCGTTTTCTACCGATCTAACAAGCAGTTGGTTTCTATTCCGGAGGTACTTTGTTCGAATCTCGACCACTGTACCAGATATTCTTTCATTTAACGCTAAATAATCCATACGTACTTATTAGGTAAGGTAAAGTTGTAATTGGCCGGTCACGGTGGCCGTGCGATCTAAGGCATGCACTGTCTTCGATCGCTCAGAAGCCGGGATCGTGGGTTCGAATCCCACTCAGGGCATGGATGTTTGTGTGCGTTTTTCTGTGTTTGTGTACAGGTAGAGGCCTTGCGACGAGCTGATCACCCGCCCAAGGAGTCCTACCGAATGTATAAGATCGAGAAAACCCGAAGTGAACGGAGAAGTTCATGGAGGTAGGCCTAGGCCCACTGGGGCTGTAGTGCCAAGGGAAAAAAAAGNCCCCCACCGCCACCAGACGACTTTGTTCAATGGCTCTTCCGGCCCATTCAAGGACCCTGGCCTCTTATTCATTTCCGGAATCATATTATCATATTTCACAGACTAGGACTCCTTGGGCTAGTGATGTGGGATTCGAACCCACGATCCCAGCGTCCGAGCGAGCGAAGACAGTTCATGCCTTAGACCGCGAGTCTAATGTGTGTGGTCAACTTTACGCCCGGACCGCTTTACTTCGGGGAAAGAGCTTGAGGTACCCGTTGGACAGGAGGCTCGGTGGACCCTGCCGGGTATCGAGCCACGACCGTCTAGCCCGCAGCCCATGTTTCCTTGTTAGAGTCTCGATAAAAAAAACCTGCCCGGTGACCGGGTCTTGTGTTTTAACCGTGACTATACTATGTAGGTTGCGGTCTGCTACTGATTCGCGAACACAGAAAGGCAAACGATGTAATTGCCGAAGTGTGCCGGACGGAACATGTAGCAGTGAGTCCTCGCAATGCAACTGCTGAAACTGGTGGCCACGTGGTCATAGGCTGCCAGCAGACAGAATTCGCGGTGCAGCCTCGACCAGGAAAATGTGTGCGAAGCAGTCTGCTTACCTTGTTGTACTGCCTACGTGTAGATCTCTTCTGCCTCTGTACACTTCACGGCGAGATGCTAAGGCACACAAGCACAAAGGCTCACTTTATTTGTACCGTAATTGGTGAAGAGAATAGCGAAATGGAGCTCGGCGTACGCCTTTCCAGCTCACTAACCACACACCTGCACACGAGGTAACGACCTTGGTGAAACAGTATTCTTGAGAAGATTCTAGTCGCTTAGCTAGTCAAATTCTTTGCCTTTCATGAAACCCGAATTCTTATTACCGTGCTGAGAAAAGCCCATCACTGGTCTCTGTCTTCAGACAGATAAATCCTGTCCACACTCTCCATCCATCGATCCTCAGTATCATCCATTTTAATATTATCCTCTCCTATACTTCGTGATCCCCCTAGTGGTTTTCTGAAAAACTCTGTTAAAATTTACACGTCTTCGAACTTAAATTGTTAATAGACATAGATTTCATTTCTTTCTGTAGGGCCAAAAGTCCTACCAGAACTAATATTACAGTTATAAAACATGTTCTGTGCAAGTAGAATATAACATTGTAGTGTACGAAATAAGTGGTAATACCAGAGTCTCAGACTTGTGATTTAAAGTTGTTGAGTCAATAAAAAGATAATTTCCATTGGCCCATTTTGTTGTGAAATGTGGCAGCAGCTTCAACTTTACATAATAATACCCCAACTTCGAAATTATAGCACAGTGACTTTAGTTCGATGTCTGGATATTCCATTTCAGCGAAATGTAACAGAACTTCACTTAAAGGGCAAGATACATGCTTATTTATCTATTTATGACCGCCTCTGTGATCTAGTGGTCAGATTTCCTGGCTACAGATCCACATGTTCCGGGTTCGATCCTCGGCGCTACCAGATTTTCTGAGAAGTAGTGGCTCTGGACCCTTGTGAGGATAACTGAGGAGATATTTCAAGGAAATAGCGTGTCCGGTCTAGAAAACCGAGATTAACGGCCGTGGGGATCCGTTGCGCTGACCACGCGACACCCTCTATCCGCTAAAGTTGGCACTAACTTCGCCGACAAGCTGCGGTCGCTCGGTCGGTATAGTTCGCTTGCGCACTACAGGCCAAGGAGTTTGTTTTCATGATTTATTTAACGACGGCAGCACCTCAAACCATGTAACGTCGAGTGATAGCATGATGAATCAACAATTAATTGAAAAGGAATGTGGAAGGAAGCGGCCGTGGCTTACTTGAGATACTAACCCAGCTAGACAGACTGAGAAAAACCACGAAGAACGTCAGTTAGGATAGCCGGTCTGTGAGTCGAGACTTGAAAACCGGAACCTCCCAAATACGAAACAGGAGTCCTGTCCATTTCATAACGTTGGCCGGTTTTAAGGTATTGATTTGTGGGTCTCTGTATCTTCCTATAAGATATATAGGTACATTATTTTTATAATTTATTATTTATTCTAATCAACAAGTAAAACATAACCATCAAGTCGACAGACTGCGGTCTAGAAGACTGGATTCTCTTCCCGGTAGGAATGGGAGACCTTTCTCTTCGGTACCTTGTGTGCCGAGGTAATCTGACCACACGTCTTTATCTTTTGTCTAACTTAACTCCGTGGTTAACATCTATGTATTTATGTAAAATGTGAGGTTTTCACGGCGTTGACTATGAAGAAAGCAGTCTTCTGGGATGTGGCACCGTGTAGATGTGGTGTTAACCGATGTTTCGGAGGAATGTATCGCCTCCATCTTCAGGGTAGAAGGAAAAAATAAAATCCGCAAGCGAAGAGGCCGTGAGAACCGGTACAAGCAGACGCCGGTTAAGACCACATCTATACGGTGCCACATCCCAGAAGACTGCTTTCTTCATCTATGTATTTAGTCCGTCAATAATGCAACAGTCATTCACAATCCAATGATTGTTGCATTATTGACGGACTAAATACGTACATAGACGTTAATTAAAGATGTGCAACAAGATGCTGAAATACAGAATTAACTCCGTGGCCTTTAGCCCGTAGGCGAACTATACCGACCAAGCGACCGCCGCTTGTCAGCGATGTTAGTGGCCAAGTTTAGTGGATAGAGGGTCTCGCGTGGTCAGCGCAACGGATTCCCACGACCATTAATCTCGGTTTTCTAGACCGGAGCCTATACTTTTCCATTCAAGTAGCTTCTCAGTTATCCTCACGATGCTGAATGGATCCCGTTACTGATCCACTACTTCACAGAAATTCTGGTAGCGCCGAGAATCGAACCCGGGACCTCTGGGTATGTCAGGAATTGTGACCACTAGACCACAGAGGCGATTCTTTATCTTGTGTCAAGATTTAAATATGTCTAGCTTCGTGACTGCGCCCGCTTTACACTTTCATAATGTGGTATTTGCTTTTAGCCTTTAATGGATTGCCAGGATATCCGTGCAGGAACGTTCTGCAGTGGCGAAAGTGAGGCAACGAGTGAATCAGATCAATTGCAAGAAATGCTAAGGATCTATAGGGCAAATTGCAAACACGATAAAATCTCTTACTTACTTACTCATGGAGCTGAGCGCTTCTTGAGGAGCCACCAATTCTGCAGCTACTTAAGAATTTCCCAGCATTTTATGGAGTCCTAGGGTTAAATACCGCTTTCACAAGAGCCCTTCACAAGAGCCCTATCCTGAGCCAGACCATCCATACCATCTCATCCTATCTCTCTGAGATCCATCTTAATTGTCCACCCACCTACGCCTTGGTCTTTCCAGTGGTCTCTTTCCTTCTGGCTTTCCCACTGATATCCTATATGTATTCCTCTTCTCCCCATTGGTGCCACATGCCCTGCCCATCTTAATTGTCCACCCACCTACGCCTTGGTCTTTCCAGTGGTCTCTTTCCTTCTGGCTTTCCCACTGATATCCTATATGTATTCCTCTTCTCCCCATTCGTGCCACATACCCTGCCCACGTCATCCTCCTTTACTTGATCATTCTAATTAATACTTGGAGAAGAGTAAAAGTTATGAAACGCCTCATTATGCAGTTTTCGTTAAATTATCTTGGAGTTTGTAATTGTTTAGAACTTGAGATCTTAGTGGGAAGGTTTCGGACTGGCGATTACAATATATAACGGGAACTAATTTCAGGAATCAAAAATAGCAGGCTCTGGGGTTGTATTTGGAGGGAGGGGTGAATCGCAGAACAAATGGAATCTGTCCCGATGCCGTTTGGTATGCACACATCGCGAATGGGAGTGAAGGAAGGTTCGTGCTCGGATGTCGATCGAGCATGCTTGAAATTGTAAACTCTTAATGAGTTTACCTGAAATGAACGCGATTTTTTCTTGTAATCCGGTTTTCCTACCGTTTATTTAAGAACCGTTTAAAGCAAACGTAATTTAGGCCGTACTTTACTGCCTTCCTTCCCGTCACTGAAGGCTTGTTTGTAATGTAATTACTTTCGGGAAAATAATCAGATTTTAATTAAATCTGTTGTCAGTGTCTTTGAATTTTAAGTTGTTCCGACGCATCATTTTAAAGATTCATAGCGTCGTCAAAACCAACATGGTAGCTGAGCGAACACCTTTATGCTTGAATAACAATGCTCTTGTTACGAAGCACCCGTCGTCACTTTAATAAACCATCTTCCGCGTTTCTGCACCTACCCTCTTTATGCATCAGCGGTTTAGGTTTCGAACTGTATATGCTATGAACAACAGGGCTTTCTCAATGTAAAATAATACTAAAAACTGTCTTTATTGCAAAATCTGAAATACACCATTTACCTGTTTAAAATTGGGCACATGATAACGTAGGTGGTTGAGGAACTTTGCTACAAATCGGGAGGTCTCGGGTTCGATTCCCGATGTCAGTGGATTTTTTTCAATTGACCTAATCCTTCCAGCCGCAATATGGCCTTTGGTCGACTTAGCCTCTAACAGAAATGAGTACCAGGAATTTTCCTTTGAGTAAAAGGCGGTCGGTCGGCGCTAAAGCTAATCACACCGCCATCTGTGAGCCGATTTTCAAGAAAACGTGGGAACGTCGCCGTCTCACAACTCTATAGGCTTTCACGACCCGTTACGGGGATAGCTTTACCTTTTACCTATTTTAAATATGGTTGTTAATACATCCTGACCTATTTCTGTAGCTGTTGAGCAACAATAAACATGCAAGGAGAATACAGTTTTTATGTAGAGTTCTCCAGTTCTGTCACGTTACCGCACCGTCTGTAGTGTCGCGTGTTGTACTGAGTCAGGAGTGCTTTCCTGTATGGGTGGTTCTGCGACCGACTGAAATTGACATTGAAGCAACGGTTTGTTGAGCCCAAAACTAGGCATTAACCGCCGGTCAGTACCTTTAAAATTTTCAGGATCGCCTATTCGTAAATGTGACGTATTATCATTTTAACATACTTGCTAAATGTATGGTATTCCCTAGGATTTGTGGTGCTCACAGCGGAGGTTATGAAGAGTTCTGTCTTCTGTGATACAGCGTTCTGCTTTGCTTGCTACCTACTCTCACGCTGATTATTTGCTCGACTTATTCGTCGACCACCAAGATGGAGGCGATATGCTCCTCCGAAACGTGGGTTGACTTTCAGCAGACTAGACAGCGTTTTCACGTCCATATGTATAATTCCCACATAAATCTGAACTAGTTAAATTTCAATACTAACGTCAAACCACTATAGAAGACTCCGTCTCGTATGCTCAGTTCACTACTTCAAATATAGTAATGCGAACGTCTGAGGTGGAAATCACAGCTGAATTGCTTAGATAGAACACTAAAATTTTGGTCTTGCAATAGGCTTTCGAAATATATGGAACTTTAATTTTACGGAATTATTTTCGTGAAATTTGAAACGTGCTGTGTTTGGCTTTCGGTTCGATGTCACTAACTAGTAATTCACTGGATCTGCATGGTGAAATTTTGAATGGGGATTGTCCATGCATGCCAATTTTATATGAAAACCTTTTCTATATGTTAACAGTTTCAAGCAAGGCGACAGTGCAAAATGTTGAGGAAATATCTACCAAATTTAAGGAAGTCTAAATTTATACCAAGGGAAATATTTACAGAAATGCAACATTAAATTTTTTAGTTATTAATTCGTGCATATTTCTAGTTTCACTATGTGGATTGACCCAGTCAGAAAAAAAAATAGCGTCACTAACCAACCAAACCAGCATCAGCAACTCACGGACCACTCCACAGAGCAGAATTCTACTTTAGAAGTTCATAGCATCTCATCTACATAAGAAATTCTGCATCTCTTTTGGAATCCGAGAGTCCATTATCGTGTTCTCAAGAGCCCGCTATCCGGGGCGATTCAGTCTATTGTCGTGATGGATGCTGAATTACTGCAATTTGTTATGTCAACTCCGTGCTGCGACATGCTGTAAAAACAAATATAGGCCTATGGGCTTTGTAGTGTGAGTAAAATTGAACCTAGGGTAAGGATGAATTTGTTCCCGTGCTTAACTTATTAAGCACTACGAAAAGAAGGCGTATGGGAAAATGGTTGTATAGATCCACATTTTTTGACCACTTAACTAGTTGGAGGTTGCTGCTTTACCTCCGGGGAAAAGGCCCCCGGTACCTACTGGATAGGAGGCTAAAGTTAACATAGAACAAGTAATATTTCGGAACCCTAAAATGTGCCGTAGTAACAGTGGATGCTTTCGAATCTCATATCTGATGATGCTTGGATGTGGTTAGCAACTTGTGGCTCATAAAAGACGAAATCTTTATTGATGTGGTACGTGTTCCTGACTGGGAGCCATTGTGTGACACACACCAATACTTCACTGGGTAGGGCAGAGGGGGACTGTAACTAAAGTTGGACTGTAATTACAGCGACATGGTTATTGCAGCTGCCAATTAAATTGCGTTCTGTGCTATTTTCAGACCCATTTTGAAAGTGACTGTGCGAAAAAGAGGGAATGTCTCTTTAATGGAAAATAGCAAGAAAATTTACATTTAAATTGAGTCCAGAGTGCAGTAATTTGCAGCCAATGTACAGCTAATCCTTCATGATAGCTAATTAATGTCTTAAGCATGAAGCAAACGAGGCAAGAACGATAAACTTACTGTTCTATAGTCCGATTTCAATGGGTTTTAAAGCGGTTCACCATTAAAAAATTACAAAAATATGACGGCTTAACAAAAAGATTTAACGCTAAATGCGTCTCCGAAAAAAAAATGTGAAAAATAGTTAAGAATATTCGTCAGTTCTTGCAGAAAGTGCGGTAATTTTTGCGGTGATTTTCATGGCTTGAGCATGTTCCGCGCTTTACCCTCCAGGAAGATTCCTGGTACTCATTTCTGTCAGAGGCTGAGTCGAACCTACGGCCATAGTGTGGCCGGAAGGATTAGGTCAATTGAAAAAATCCAATGACCTCATCGAGACTTGAACCCGTGACCTTCCGGCTTGTAGCATAGACTCTCATCCAACTACACTACCGCGTGCCCCTGTGAACAGAATTATTGTAACGAAATCTTAGTACACTTGGTCGTCCACTTACGACCGACTTCCACTCTGACTGAGTAAGTCAGATCGTAAGTCTATCTGGTCGTATATCGGCCATATATTTATTAACAGTATTTTTTACCTTTCTAATCTTTTCATCATCTTTATCATTTATTTTTAAAAATTTGTTATTAATTAATTAATTTATTTATATTTTTTGTGTTCGTAAGTGCGGCCGGTCGTAAGTCGCATATGTCGTAAGCCGACGACCTAGTGTACTATGTATCGGTTATGGAGTTCTCTTTAATCATCATTCCATGCACGTGTAAAGGGGGCTGTGGATGCAGTAAAGGCTAATATTGTATACGGATGTGCGGCACTGAAGTACTTAGTCACACGCATCTGAAGTTTGCTTACGAGATACCTAGTCTGTCTCGGCGAGTTCTACGGTAGTGTCTATTTACGACAGAATATTCGTATATAAACATGATAGCATATTTAGAAGATCATTATAATATTCTTAGTGCACCTTATTCCTTCCGCATGAGTGAATCTATCTATCTATAGCTCTAGAGCCCTTTGTTGGACCTTGGCCGCTTTTCAGTTTCTTAATGTTTTGTGGGATGTCGTATGAATGAAGAGACAACCACTAGTTGAACTGTCCTGTAGGATTTATTGCAGCTGCACAGTATACACAGACGGATAACAATAGTGAACTGCTTGAACACTGAACTGGTATTGTAGAACGGTAGAACTAGACTGTCACTGTAACTCAGTGTATCTTCTTATGTAGCCTAGAATCGGACATATAGAAAACGGTTACGTAATAGGTACTGCTATTGCCGGTTACCGTGTTTATAAGTTCCCTAGCAACCGCTGTTTACTTGCTTCTGCCTAGCAACCGTTGTTTACTCGTCGTTGCTAAGCAATGACGCTTGCGTTGTCACACTTGCTTGAAT